>NC_133133.1:123659835-124011710 GCF_048418815.1 Hemitrygon akajei
GACCAGATTCAGAGTGGATACTGTGCTGGGCTGCTTATCATCCTGTTTGTGAATCATTTGTTTCTATTTAAACGCCATCTTTCACAGCCAACTAATGGATAATTTTTTCTCCTCTGTCGAACAGAAAACTACAATTTATTGTAGATATTGTAGATTTTCAAGGACTTTAAAATGGAAGATGCACAAACTTTCTCCAGTTAATTCAACAATTCCCTTTTTCCAATGCAAAATGGTTGAAGGATGACTGAGGGAGGTATATAATTATAATTGATAATATAAATTATCAAAGGCATAGATGTGGTACATAGTCTTTTTTTCATGGTTTGGTCTGAGCCAAGTAGGGGTTTTGACAACTTTATCATACTTGATAGGTTATTTCATCCATCTTCCTTGCCATCTCAACAGGATTGGCGAGCTTTGCAAAATGGAGTCTTGTAAAATCTTTACCAGTTGTGAACAAAATAAGAATCTGTCTCCACCATTAATTTCGTTGTTACTAACACTGCTCTATTATAAACTGTTCAACCCTTAATAAATGATATTTGTACAGGTAAATCATTTTCAACCTTTTCTATTCCATGCCTCCTTCTGATCAAACTTTTAAAGGAAGTTTACAATGTTTCCATTCAAACTGAAGGTGCCATGCTGTGAATTCCAAAATCACATTGATTCAGCTCCATTGTTGCCACACCAATTTGGCAGTTTCATTTTGGTCATAATTAAGACAATTAGCATTCTCAGATAACCTAACTGTCTTATACTGTGTATTTCCAGTACCACCTGATTCAATAAGGACCAAACTCCAGAATGTATTTATTGCTCAGTACATTTGTCCTGGTATGTTGGGCAGTGTGGTAGCATAACATTTAGCATAATGCTTTACAGTGGAAGTGACTGGCGCCTGTACTCAACTCCCATCACTAAGTACATTTGCCTGGTTTCAATTCCCATCACTGTATGTACGTTCTCCCCTTGATGGCATGTTGGTTCATCTTGGGTGTTCATGTTTCCTCCAACATACCAAAGATTTAGCATAAGGGGTTAATGAGTTGTGGGCATGTTATTTTGGCATTGGAGGTATGTGGACACTTGCTGGGCTACCCCCAGCACATCCTTGGACTCAGGTCATTGATGCAAATAGCACACACTGTATTTTTTAATACTTCCTTAGTGCATTTGACAAATAAGTAAACCTCAGATAAAAAAATCAAATTAGTTCAATAGTTATATTTATATCAGAGAATGTATGCAATATAGAACCTGAAATTCTGCTTCTTCACAGACATCCGTAGAAACAGAAGATTGTCTCAAAGAATGAGTGAAGGCAAAAGTGTTAGAACCCGAAAGTCCTCCACATAAAAGGCAGCAGCAAAGCATTGACCTCCCACATCTACGTCAGCAAAAAATCATTAACACCCTCCACACACTAAGCAAGCAATAGCAAAGCCTAAAGAAAGATCATGATTTGCAGTCGAACAAAAACTGATGGTTCTCGTGACAATTTGACACACTGGGGTGTGTGTCTCTCTCTCTCTCTCTCTCTCTCTCTCTCTCTCTCTCTCTCCTCTCTCTCTCTCTCTCTCTCTCTCTCTCTCCTCTCTCTCCTCTCTCTCTCTCTCTCTCTCTCTCCCTCTCCCTCTCCCCCTCCCTCCTTCATAAAGGGGCAGAGAGGAGTCAATTCTCTGGGAGGTGTTAGTTCACTTCAGTTAGATTAATTAATCTAATTTGCTTTGACAGTTTAAGAAATGTTCTCAATCTAGTTGGGTGATCCGTTATGAACTAACTCGTTGTGTATTGCTCCAGAGGCCCTGAGCTATGGAGACTGGCCGGGCTAGATCTTCACTCTTTGGAAATGAGGAGACTAAGGGAAGACCTTATAGATATGTTTAAAATTATGAGAGACATAGATAAGGTGGATGGCAACAATATTTTCCCAGGGTAGGGAAGTCCAAAAAGGAGCATCAATTTAGGATGTGAGGGAAATTATTCTGAGAGGCCCTCAAGGAGCAACATTTCCATGCAGACAGTGGTGAGTAAATGGAATGTTCTGCCAGAGGAAGTGGGTGAAGCATAAATGATAGCATCATTTAGGGCCTGGAGGGAAATAAGCTGAACATAGGCTATTGGGACTTGGGTGATGGACAATATGGTAAGCATGGACTCTTTTGTCTAAAAGGCCTGTGCCAATGTTGTATTGCTCTCTGCCTCAATTGTGACAATTAAATGGGCTGCTTAAGTGCACACTTAATTCTGCTGCATTGTTTTCAAATGAACGATACAGTCAAAATATTCATTTTGTCATGTAACACTGGCCAAACGCTTGATTTTGTGCATCAAAGCTAATGTTCTTTTCCCTTCTTTAGATTTTAGAAGCATGATACATTCTAGAGTATTTACCAACTTTATTCTCTACAGGTAATTAATATAAATTGAATAATTCAAAGTAGATTTATGATCTATTTTTGTATATAGTATACAGCCCTGTGATTCATCTTCCCACAGACTGCTGCGAGACAAAAACCATGAAACCTATTTAAAGAAAAACATCAAACACCAATGTGCAAAAAACTGATCAATACACACAATCATCAAAAAAAAACCTGGCCTGTACCAGAAAACGAGGTATGATTTGCATAGGGCTATTTCAAGGGCAAAGAGACAATTTTGAATGAGGTTGGAGGCGATATCAGATGCACAGCAACTTTGACAGGGTCTCCAATATATTACTTTCTAAACAGTGAAACCCAAAAGTATGAATGGCAGCGATGCTTCACTAACAGATGAGCTCAATGCATTCTATGCACGCTTTGAAAAGGAGAACACAACTACAGCTGTGAAGATCCCTGCTGCACCTAATGACCCTGTGATCTCTGTCTCAGAGGCTGATGTTAGACTTTCTTTAAAGTGAGTGAACTCCTGCAAGGCAGAAGGTCCCGATATACCCGATTATACCTGGTAAGGCTCTGAAATCCTGTGCCGGCCAACTAGCTGGAATATTCACGGACATTTTCAACCTCTCACTGCTACGGGCAAAATTTCCCACTTGCTTCAAAAAGGCAACAATTATATCTGTGCCAAAGGAAAATAATGTGGGCTGCCTTAATGACTATTGCCTGGTAGTGCTGACATTGACTGTAATGAAATGCTTTGAGAGGTTTGTTATGACTAGACTGAACACCTGCCTCAGCAAGGACCAGGACCTATTGCAATTTGCCTATCGCCCCAATACGTCAGCGGCAGACACAATCTCAATGGCTTTCCAGAAGGCTTTAGACCACCTAAACAATACAAACACGTAAATCAGCATGATATTCATTGATAATATCTCAGCATTTAATACCAACATTCCCACAATCCTGATTGAGAGGTTACAGAACCTGAGCCTCTGCATCTCCCTCTGCAATTGGATCATTTGCTTCCTAACCAGAAGACTACTGTCTTTCCAGATTGGTGATAACATATCCTCCTCACTGACGATCAACACTGGCGCACCTCATGGGTGTTTGCTTAGCAGCCTGCTCTACTTTCTGTATACACTTGATTGTGTGGCTTAGTACACCTCAAATGCCATCCACAAATTTGCTGATGATACAACCATTGTTGGTAGAATCTCAGGTGGAGACGAGAGGGTGTACAGGGCTGACATATGCCAGCTAGTGGAATGGTGCCATGGTAACAACCTGACACTCGACGTCAGTAAGATGTAAGAGCTGATTGTGGACTTCAGGAAAGGTAAGACGAAGGAACACATCCCAATCCTCACAGAGGGATCAGAAGTGATGCGAACCAGCAGCTTCAAGTTCCTCGGTGATAAATCAAATAAATTGTTGGCTAATCAATTGAAAGCAGCTTTGGCGAAATGTCAGATTAATAAAGTTCATAGAAGGGATGGTGTCTTGATGGTTAATCATGATGAAATTAACAAATCTTTTGAAGAATTTTATACTAATTTATATCAATTTATCAAAGGCATTTGATAGACTTGAATGGGAATATTTATTTAATATAATTGAGAAATTTAATTTCAGTTCAAAATTTATATCTTGGATTAAACTGTTATATCATATACCCTTGTATTTGCCAATTATCAGAGATCCCATTTTGTTAGGCTTTTTCGAGGTAAAAAACATAGAAACATAGAAAATAGGTGCAGGAGTAGACCATTCGGCCCTTCGAGCCTGCACCGCCATTCAGTATGATCATGAACTCAGAACCCTGTGCCTGCTTTCTCTCCATACCCGCTGATCCCTTTAGCCACAAGGGCCATATCTAACATCCTCTTAAATACAGCCAATGAACTGACCTCAACTGTTTCCTGTGGCAGAGAATTCCATAGATTCACCACTCTCTGTGTGAAGAAGTTTTTCCTCATCTCGGTCCTAAAAGGCTTCCCCTTTATCCTTAAACTGTGACCCCTTGTTCTGGACTTCCCCAACATCGGAAACAATCTTCCTGCATCTAGCCTGTCCAATCCCTTCAGAATTTTATACGTTTCAATAAGATACCCCCTCAATCTTCTAAATTCCAGTGAGTATAAGCCTAGTCGGTCCAGTCTTTCTTCATATGAAAGTCCTGCCATCCCAGGAATCAATCTGGTGAACCTTCTTTGTACTCCCTGTATTTCGAGAATGTCTTTCCTCAGATTAGGTGACCAAAACTGCACACAATACTCTAGGTGTGGTCTCACCAAGGCCTTGTACAACTGCATAGAACCTCCCTGCTCCTGTACTCAAATCCTTATGCTATGAATGCCAACATACCATTTGCCTTTTTCACCGCCTGCTGTACCTGCATGCCCACCTTCAATGACTGGTGTACAATGACACCCAGGTCTCGTTGCACCTCCCCTCTTCCTAATCTGCCACTATTCAGCTAATAATCTGTTTTCCTGTTCTTGCAACCAAAGTGGATAACCTCACATTTATCCACATTAAATTGCATCTTCCATGAATTTGCCCATTCACCTAGACTATCCACGTCACCCAGCATCCTCCTCACAGCTGACACCACCGCCCAGCTTCGTGTCATCCGCAAACTTAGAGATACTGCATTTAATCCTCCCCGTCTAAATCATTAATATATATGGTAAACAACTGGGTTCCCAGCACTGAGTTTTGCGGTACCACGCTAGTCACTGCCTGCCATTCTGAAAAGGTCCCGTTTACTCCCACTCTTTGCTTTCTGTCTGCTAACCAATTCTCTATCCACATCAATACCATATCCCCAGTACCGTGTGCTTTAAGTTTGCACACTAATCTCCTGTGTGGGACCTTGTCAAAAGCCTTTTGAAAATCTAAATATACCACATCCGCTGGCTTTCCCCTACCACTCTACTAGCTACATCTTCAAAAAATTCCATAAGATTTGTCAAACATGATTTTCCTTTCACAAATCCATGCTGACTTTGTCCGATGATTTCACCTCTTTCCAAATGTGCTGTTATCACATCTTTGATAACGGACTCTAGCATTTTCCCTACCACAGATGTCAGACTAACCAGTCTATAATTCCCCGAATTTTCTCTCCCTCCTTTTTTAAAACGTGGGGTTACATTAGCCACCCTCCAATCCTCAGGAACAAATCCAGAATCTAAGGAGTTTTGAAAAATTATCACTAATGCATCCACTATTTCTTGGGCTACATCCTCTGGGATGCAGACTATCTGGCCCTGGGGATTTATCTGCCTTTAATCCCTTCAATTTACCTAACACCACTTCCCTACTAACATGTATTTCCCTCAGTTCCTCCATCTCACTAGACCCTTGGTCCCCTACTATTTCCGGAGAAGATTACTCATATCCTCCTTAGTGAAGACAGAACCAAAGTAGTTATTCAATTGGTCTGCCATGTCCTTGTTCCCTATGATCAATTCACCTGTTTCCGACTGTAAAGGACCTACATTTGTCTTGACCAATCTTTTTCTTTTCAGATATCTATAAAAGCTTTTACAGTCACTTTTTATGTTCCCTATCAGCTTTCTCTCATAATCTTTGTTTCCCTTTCCTAATTAAGCCCTTTGTCCTCCTCTGCTGGACACTGAATTTCTCCCAGTCCTCAGGTGTGCCGCTTTTTCTGGCTAATTTATATGTTTCTTCTTTGAACTTGATACTCTTCCTAACTTCCCTCGTCAGCCACGGGTGCACTACCTTACCTGGTTTATTATTTTGCCAAACTGGGATGAACAATTGTTGTAGTTCATCCATGTGATCTTTAAATGCTTGCCATTGCATATCCACCGTCAACCCTTTAAGTATTATTTGCCAGTCTATCTTAGCTAATTCACGTCTCATACCTTCAAAGTTACTCTTCTTTAAGTTCAGAACCTTTGTTTCTGAATTAACTATGTCATTCTCCATCTTAATGAAGAATTCCACCATATTATGGTCACTCTTACCCAAGGAGCCTCGCATGACAAGATTGCTAACTAACCCTTCCTCATTGCTCAATACCCAATCTAGAATGGCCGGCTCTCTAGTTGATTCCTCGACATGTTGGTTCAGAAAACCACCCCGCATACATTCCAAGAAATCCTCTTCCTCAGCACCCTTACCAATTTGGTTCACACAATCTATATGTAGATTGAAGTCACCCATTATAACTACTGTTCTTTTATTGCACGCATTTCTAATTTCCTGTTTAATGCCATCCCCAACCTAACTACTATTGTTAGGTTGTTAGGTGGCCTGTACACAACTCCCACCAGCGTGTTCTGCCCCTTAAGGTTATGCAGCTCTACCCATATCGATTCTACATCCTCCAGGTACTAGACAGGGCTGTCCATTAAGTCCTTTATTATTTGATATTGCCCTGGAGCCCTTGTCAATTGCTATTTGTGATTCACCTAATATATTTGGCATTATTCATGTGAACGGGACGCATAAAATATCATTATATGTAGATGACCTGTTATTATATATTTCCAACCCAGAAAAATCCATTCCTGCAGTAATAGCTCTACTTGCCTGGTTTCGTAGTTTTTCTGGGTATAAATTGAATCTTGATAAGAGTGTGTTTTTCCCATTAAATATGCAAATCCCTATTTATAGACAATCACCATTTAGATTGGCTACTGATTATTTTACTAATTTGGGGGTTAAAATTACTAAGAAGTATAAGGATATATTTAAAGTTAACTTTTTACCTTTAATTGATCACGTTAAACAACTGTTTACTAAATGGTCCCCACTGTCCCTATCTTTGATCGGTAGAATTAATGCTATTAAGATGTTTATTTTACCTAAATTTCTGCATCTATTTCAGGCAGTATCAATTTTTATTCCTAAATCTTTTTTGATACTATCGATTCTAAAATTTCTTCATATATATGGCAATATAGAAATCCCAGGTTAAGTAAGAAATATTTACAGAAATCAAAAAAGGAAGGTGGTTTGGCTTTGCCGAATATTAGATTTTATTATTGGGCAATTAATATCCAATATTTAATGTTTTGGACACAAGAGTTGGATAAAACTCAATCACCATGATGGATGAACCTCGAGCGGGAGTCTGTACCGGGGTTTTCACAGGCTTCTATTCTAGGAGCTGCGCTTTCCTTTGTATTTACTAAACTGAATAAACAAATGATAAATCCAATAATTAAACATACAATACAAATATGGTTTCAATTTCGTAATTTTTTTTGGATTGAACAGATTTATCCGGTCAAGCTCTATTATATCTAACTTTTTCTCCCAACCATCTAGAATTGATCAACACTTTTTGTTATGGAAAACAAAAGGAATAACATGTTTTCGTGATGTATTTATGGATGATTGCTTTATGTCTTTTGAACAGTTGTCTAATAAATATAATTTGCCTAGATCACACTTTTTCAGATATTTACAGATTAGAAACTTTCTGAATGCCACTTTACCTACCTTTCTTATATCACATCCAATCGAAGTTACAGAAAAACAATTGTGTTTATACCCCTTTCAGAAGAGTTTAATAGCAATTATTTATGATTTAATTACAAAAAATACGTCTAAATACTTCTGATAAAATTAAGAGTGAGTGGGAAAGGGAACTTCAATTATTTTTATCTACAGAGAAATGGGAGAAAACTTTTAAACTAGTTAATACTTCATCAACGTGTGCCAGACATGCTTTGATACAACTTAAGGTGGCTCATAGGGCTCACATGTCCAAGGATAAGTTAGCACATTTTTACTGTCATGTAAACCCTGTTTGTGATAGATGTAATTCTGAAGTAGCTTCTTTGACACATATGTTCTGGTCGTGCCCTCTGTTAAGAAAATATTAAGAAGATATTTTTGATATTGTTTCAGCAGTTCTGCGTGTTGATTTACAACCTCATCCTTTTACTGTAATCTTTGGACAACCTGTGATAGGCTCTAGTCATTTATCCTCATCAGTTTGTCGTTTAATTGCTTTTGTGACATTAATAGCCAGAAGATCCATTTTATTTAAATGGAAAGTTTCCAACCCACCTACCACATTTCAATGGTTTTCCCAAAAGATAGTATGTCTAAATTTGGAAAAGATTAGGAGCAGTACTATGGACCCTCTGTTAACTTTGAAGAAACTTGGAAGCCATTTATTCAATATTTTCATATGATTCAAATTGACCCTTTCTGAATCCTTATTTCAGTATTTTTTTAATGTATAGAGGAGCGGAGTTAATGACAAAATACAATTTTAACCGGTGAATTATGGCAACCCAATCTTTGTTTTTTTTTAAGTTAGTTTGTTTCAGTTTGTTTTTCTTTCTTTTTCTCTTTTGTTATAATTATAATTATCTTTTTCATGGTTAATTACTAAGAGATTGGGAGGTTAGACTCCATTTGTTACTTGGAATATGTGTTTCTGCATGGTAACCATTATTAATGTGTTCCTAATCTCTATCTATTAGTATTAATATTGTTTATTGGAAACTTAATAAAAAGATTGAAAAAGAAAGAAAGAGAAAAGTAAGAGTGGTGTGAAGAAAAGTTACATGTATAGGAGTAAAATATTACAAGATTTTAAAAGCACAGTCAATGTAAGGAACACACACAAAACGCTGGTGGAACATAGCAGCCCAGGCAGCATCTATAAGGAGAAGCACTGTCGACATTTCGGGCCAAGACCCATCATCAGGACTAACTGAAAGGAAAGATAGTAAGAGATTTGCAAGTTGGGGGGGTGGGGAATGTGAAATGATAGGAGAAGACCAGAGGGAGTGGGGTGAAGCTGAGAGCCGGAAAGGAGTTTGGCAAAAGGGAGACAGAGCTGGAGAAGGGAAAGGATCATGGGACGAGAGCCCTAGGGAGAAAGAAAGGGGAAGAGGAGCACCAGAGGGAGATGAAGAACAGACAGAGTGATGGACAGAAAGGGAGAGAGAAAAAAGGAGGGGGAGGAAACTAAATATATCAGGGATGGGGTCAGAAGGGGAGGAGGGGCATTAATGGAAGTTAGAGGTCAATGTTCATACCATCAGGTTGGAGGCTACCCAACCGGTATATAAGGTGTTGTTCCTCCAACCTGAGTGTGGCTTCATCTTGGCAGTAGAGGAGGCCATGGACAGACATATCAGAATGGGAATGGGACGTGGAACTAAAATGTGTGGCCACTGCTTTCTCTGGCGGACAGAGCGTAGGTGTTCAGCGAAATGAACTCCCAGTCTGCGTCGGGTCTCACCAATATATAAACGGCCACACCAGGAGCACTAGACGCAGTGTACCACACCAGAAGACTCACAGGTGAAGTGTCGCTTCACCTGTAAGGACTGTCTGGAGCCCTGAATGGTGGTGAGGGAGGAAGTGTAAGAGCTGCTGTAGCACTTGTTCCGCTTACAAGGATAAGTGCCAGGAGGGAGATCGGTGGGAAGGGATGGGGGGGGGGGGGGGAAACGAATGGATAAGGGAGTCGCGTAGGGAGAGTTCCCTGCGAAAAGCAGAAAGAGGGGGAGGGAAAGATGTGCTTGCTCGTGGGATCCCGTTGGAGGTGGCGGAAGTTACGGAGAATTATATGTTGGACTCGGAGGCTGGTGGGGTGGTAGGTGAGAACAAGGGGAACTCTATCCCGAGAGGGGTGGTGGGCGGATGGGGTGAGGGCAGATGTGCGGGAAATGGGAGGGATGCATTTGAGAGCAGAGTTGGTTCTGGAAGAAGGGAAGCCAATTTGTTTAAAAAAGGAAGACATCTCCTTCATCCTGGAATGAAAAGCCTCATCTTGAGAGCAGATGCGGCAGAGACGGAGGAATTGTGAGAAGGGGATAACATTTTTACAAGAGACAGGGTGGGAAAAGGAATAGTCCAGGTAGCTGTGAGAGTCTGTAGGCTTATAGTAGATATCAGTAGATTAGCCGTCTCCAGAGGTGGTAACAGCAAGATCAAGAGAGGAGAGGGAGGTGTCAGAAATAGACCAGGTAAATTTGAAGGCAGGGTGAATGTTGGAGGCAAAGTTAATGAAGTCAACGAGCTCAGCATGCGTGCAGGAGGCAGCACCAATGCAGTCGTCGATGTAGCGAAGGAAAAGTGGGGGATGGATACCCGTATAGACTTGGAACATGGACTGTTCCACAAAGCCAACAAAAAGCCAGGCATAACTGGGACCCATGCGGGTGCCCATGACTATTCCTTTTGTTTGGAGGAAGTGGGAGGAGCCAAAGGAGAAATTATTGAGCGGAAAAACTAATTCCACGACGGAGGAGAGTGGTGGTAGATGTGGAATCCAAAAACAAGCGGAGAGATTTGAGTCCTTCCTGGTGGGGGATGGAGGTAATGTAAGGACACTATTTGAATGCCTGAAGTATTCAAAAAAGGTCAGTGAAGTTGTGGCACAAATCAGTACAAAGGGGTACCTCACAAAACTAAATTATCCATTATTTTCAACTCAATTTTCTCTCATTTCACTACATTGTAATACTCTCCGAATACAGTGAGTTCCAGTTTCTTTTGATAATGTCCTGTGTGGAAATATATTTAAGGTCTTCCTAAAGTTTATTTAGTCATAGTCACTGTTTCACCCTTAGATATGCTGCAAGCTACAAATTCAAAACACCAGCAAACAGTTTGTCGATAGTAGCTCAGTTTCATAAATCCCTGTAGAATCAACCCAAATCCAATTTTATCGCCATAATTTGCTTGTTACTGGTTCTTTCACAACAGAATCTATTTTCCCTATTAGCGAAGCCAGTCAAGCTTAACTAAGTTGCATTCTATTATTTATTAATAATATAATAAATAGTATTTATTTATATTATTATTGAGATACCGCGTGAGCATATGTACAGATATTGATTTGCAGGTACTGGGAACCATTTGGATGCAATGGAATTTTGATTATGAAGCCTTGATATCATCTGTCCTGCTGACTGTGGCCGTATGTTTAACCCTCTGGATAGAAAGGCTGACATTCATTGGCCCTGCTCAATGCTCTCTGCTCCTGTTGCGAAAGCCTTCTAGACAGAAAGGGATTCACCTAATTGCTCCTTAGCTGCAACTAAAGTCAGTCTCCAAGGAGCTGGATTGTGTCACTGATGTGTCTCACTCCTGTATTAAAAAGGGTTTCGTACCATACCTGCTTGTAACAGCATTTCCTCTAGCACCAGGAGAAATTAGTAGCACATGAGGGAGGGAGGGTGAACTTTGTGAACAGTAGAGTGGAAGAGGAACGAGATCCATCAGAATATGAGAACAGATGTGTGGAATATTCCAGGAATGGGGGGAAATGTATTCTGGGCAGCTCACTATATATTTGCAGATGTGGACTGGCTGACACTCGATGACCTGATCTACTATGCATTCGTGACTACTCAACAAATTTACCTTCCCATCCTTGCTATTGCTGCTGTTCCTGGTGAGTCTCTCAACTCATTGACGAATTCCAAGATGTGCTTAAATGCCTCACTCATCCTGAGGGGTATTCCCCTTCTTACTTTGTGTTACAGGTGTTAATTAAGAAAACCCTTGCTGTTCTTGTAAGTTACTCACTCAACATTGCTACCTTGGGTGTGGGTGTTTCAATGAAATCACCAATTCTAATTATCACAACTGTAAATTTCAATTGTGTTTTAGTTACGGTCTTTTCAATATGTAGAAGTTTGTGGACTATTTTCAAGGTTTAAACTCTTAATTCCTGTTCACTAGCTCCACGCTCTACATGAACAATATCTGTCAGTGAAGAAGATATTTTGTCACTTATACTTCCACTGAAAATTTAGCCATTTCATATTGTCTACATTACCAACAACTCTGGCAGACAATCCACCCTATTCTAGTCATGTGTATTGAACCTCTCCATTATGCCATCATCTACCGCTGGAATCACTTTTTTTAAGATTTTTGACAAACAATGACTTTTCTCAGAATCTGCAGCTTTTTACAAATTTCAAACCAGAGTCATTAACACCTTTTTATCAATTTTATCATTCTTAGCACATTAAGAAATGAACTCATCCTTTCAGAGAAACCCGTTTCCCTATATGTTCACTGCAGCTTTGTAAATGTTCCTGCCTTCCTCCATCTGTCAACCTCTCCCCCGGTATCTATCTATTTCTCTTTCTCTTTCACCTTTCTCCATATCTCCACTTCCCTCCCTCATTCTCTCCCTTCCTTCCTCCCTTGCTACTAATGTCCCTCATTGCTCCATCCTCTATCATTCCCTTCCTCCCTCAGTCAGACTACAGAGAGGATAACACACAGCAGGGAAAGACACACAGCTATATTTTAACTGGCATTGAGTAGAAAGAGCGATCTCTTCTGGATCTCTCTCTCTCTTTTGTCCTAATGATCTTTGCTCTCCAATATTTGTCTCTGCCAAGAAATCAACTTGACGGATTACACCAAAAGCCCTTATGAATTGGAATTGCATAAAATATTATTACTGTTCCCTGAACAGAGGAATAACAAAGTTCTTCATCCATTATAAAATCACTGCTCCCTTTTGTTCATTTTCCTCTGCATTTTCTCTGAGTGTTTGACGTGACTGCCACTGTCCCTGGCTCTGAAATGGATACAGCAGTCCAACCAGTGTTCACTGGCTTAAAAAAGAAATTCTTGGCACTCTTGCTAGTATGTGAATCTAATGACAAGGGATTGTTTTTGCTTTAATGGTGAAATTCAAAAATAGAAAATGGAAACAAATAGCAGAGAAACTGGTCGCATGGCATACTATATTATGTCAAACTAATTAAACTAGAAAGTAAATGTCTAACCAAACTAATCCCCTCTGTCGACACGATATCCATATCCATTAATCTCGTACATCCATGTGTCTATCTAATAGTCTCTTCAATGCCTCTGTTCCACCATATTTGTTTCCACTGTCACTCCTAGCAGTGCATAGCAGGCACCCACCACTCTTTGTAAACAGAAAATTACCAAAACATCTCCTTCCAGGTAACTCTCTCATCTGACTTGCATACCCTTAAGTATCAGACATTTTGAGCCAGGGCGAATGATGCACATTATCTGCTCTATCTATGCCTCTTATAATCTAGTAAATTTCCTTTAGCTGTCCCCTTAGCTTCAACCACCCTAGAGAGAACAACCCAAGTCTGTACATGCATTCCGTAATTGTGTAGGCCGTTTAGTCCAGACAACATCCTGGTAAGCCTCTTGTGCACCTCCTGCACCATTTCACATGCTCTCTATTATGGGGTAACCAGATCTGAATGCAGTACTCCAAATGAGCCCTAATCAAAGATTCATGAAACAAAGCAGAAAATGTTGGAAAGAACTGGATCTGCAGATTTGTCTGCAACAGTGTGGAAAAGAAGAATTGTCTTTGTTCCAGGTTCATTAACTGGCATCAGAACAGGTAGTTCATAATTACTAACATAGGGATGAATATGTGAGAGAAGTATTGAAGAATGGGCAATCTGTTAAAGGGTACAGTGAATGTTAAGGCCATGACTGGTCAAATGGTGACCTGGTCTAACTGATGATGAGTTTGTTAGGACTAGCATCAGAATCTGAGGAGGGAGATCATAGTGGAGAGAGGTATTAATTATCCAGGGGGACAGAGATACCAGGTCAGGTTTGTCTACTGAACAGTCAAGGTAAATTTATTATCAACATATGTGGATGTCACCAATTTTCTTGCAATGATTTACAGGAAAATAAAGAAATACAACACTATGAACACTATATTTTGACAAGAACATAACATAATAATGTGGAAAAGAACAAGTTTGCAGAAAAAAGAAAAAGAACATAAATAATATTGAGAATGAGTTGTAGAGTTCTTCAAAGTGAGTCTGAAGATAATATGGGCGCTGCCTTCCTGTGGCAATGCTCGTTGTAAGTATGCTCAATGGTGCGGATGATGATGCCTGTGATGGACTGGGCAGTATTCACAACTTCCTGTAGATAGAACAGCAGCGATCATTACACTTCTGTCACATTCACATCACTTACACGCTAAATAGAAGGAACACGATCAGTGGAAGTGGGGTCCAAGTCCAAGGGTCACCATGCAATGGAACATGGCAGACACGCCCAGACCTGGTGATTATAAAGAGAAAAGAATTGAGCTTTTTCTCCCACATTGCCAAGTTCATTCTGTAACTTTTGGGACCTGAAAATGAGGCTATCATCCCCATGCTAGTACAGGGGCAATACACTGGAGCAGAAACTGGATTAATTTCCTCATATTAATCAGGGACACTGGAGTAAAGGCCAAGTGTCTGGACTGTTATCTAATGAAATTCAGAGTTATTAGGAAACAATCAGGAGCAGGAATTTGAATTGATTGCCCCACCCCAATCAGGGTCAGTGCATAATAACTAATAGAAGGACTGCATGATTCTGTCATCGCAACCCAAGATCACTAGGGATTAACCAGCAGCAGGGACTTGGTAATTTCCCTGACACATACCCTGAGGTTGAAACCCGCTCATGGTTACTGGGTCATTAACTAATGATCAGAGTGTATATTGGTTATTCCATTGGAGTAACCCAACATCACTGGCAACATATAATGGCATAAGATTGATCTGACAACACCACACACACTCTGGTTTACTGCACAGCAAAGGACAAGAAGGATTGGGGCTGATTTACCCTCCAACATCTACACAGACCGCCTCCCCACACTTCCCCAGTGACCCAGGATCTCTGGGGAAAGGTTAAAAGATGAAGCTGATGTTTTGTTTTCCTCATCGCCTCCATAGGTTTTGATAAAAATGATCAGGAACATAAAACTGGAGGAACTCCCTCACATTTGTCCAAGGTGTTTGGATGATGCTCAAGAGCTGGAACAAGTACTCCTACTTTGACACCACCGGAGGGTACTTGCGGGTGCTTCTCAGTAGCAATTTATGCTGATTGCCTCGTTGCTATTTATAACCACAGTTACACCATTATAATGCGTTGGTTCACATCTTTACTGTAATGCTATAGCTATTTCATTAGCAGCTCTGTGAGAGCAGTCTGTTTTGCGTTTCACCCTGTTTGGGTTATTGTTGAAGATAAGGGATGATGAGGAATGTGTACCATCCAGTTAGGGGGATGTTTTCTCCGTGAGGGACAAAAAGGTTGGTGTTGGGATTTTTGTTCAGCGGGAGATGCAGAGAGAAGTCGCTGGGGAGAACCGATAATTCCTTTAATCGTATGCAGTGTACTGTCCGTTATTTCATGGCATCAATTTGTAACAGGGTAGCAAATTACACGGCATCCACACAAACCGGGATATGAGGCGGGACCGGTGAGTGTTTTCCCCAGACTTACGCAGCCAAGGAAACCAGGTTGTTTCACTACTAAACGTTCTCAGTGAATCTGTTATCTTATTCTCTGAAGTCATGCATAATCCTCATGTTTATTTCCCTCCCCATAGTGAACATTGTGATGACTGCGATTCTATCCCGTGAGAAGTGCGGACTCTCCAAGGTTGTCACTCACTATCTGTTTGCAATGGCAGCGGCAGATCTTCTGGTCGTTTCTCTCGGCCTGACTTTGAAGCATATTCCGGTTGTTTATTCAAAGCACTTCAGTTTCCTATTTTCGCTGCGCATGTGCAACATCCAGGCGGCAATGATTTACGCAGCCACCGACTGTTTGGTTTGGTTTGCCGTCGCTTTCACACTTGATCGATCTGTGGCCATTTGTTGCCAGAGGCTGAAGTATAAATACTGCACTGAGAGAATGTCGGCAGTGGTTCTGGGGACAGTGACCTCTGTGAGCTGTTCAAAGAATATTTTCTTGAATTTTATTCTCACAGGTGTGTATTTCCTAGCTGATAACCCCAGATTTTGCGGGGCAAAACATGGTGTTGTGGGTTCTCCAGTTTGGGGAACAATTGCTATCCTCCATTACCTGCTCACCCCCGTGGTTCCGTTTATTCTGGTTCTGCTGCTCAACGCAATGACCATCAGACACGTTTTAGTGGCCAGCAGAGCCAGCATGAGACTCCAAGGTTCCGGCATTGAGGAACTCCCAGAGACCCAGAGATGGAGAGCCGCAGAAAATCCTTCATTTCATTGCTGGCAATTTCGGGGAACTTCATTTCATTATGGACATTGTTTACAGTAAATTATATATGGGCCAAACTGATTCAGCTGATGAGGGGGACAGAATTTCCACCTTATTCAATGCAGGAGGTGGCCTTCAAGCTGCAGCTCCTTAGCTGCTGCACAAATACGGCTCTTTACGCTGTGACTCAGACGCTCCTCAGGGAGCAGCTGAAAGATGTTGTGAAAAATCCTCTCACTCTCATTATAAAACACACCGAGTTCCGACAAGAGCCAAGCAATTCACTGCCTCGTTCTGTCGAACATGCCTGGTTCTCCCGCATCCGCCTCTCCTTTAACACGCTCTCCGTTCCACTGATACTTGACAAGGTCCGTGTCACACGGCGTTCCTACAGTTCATGACGCTCATCGACCAGATTCAGCGTGGATAATGTGCTGGGCTGATTATCATCATGCTTGTGAATCATTTTGTTTCTATTTAAACACCACCTATTCACAGCCAACTGATGGATAATTGCACTTCTCTGTCTAACACAATGCTGCAAAATATTGTAGATATTGTAGATTTATCAAGGATTTTAAAACCATTAACTTCCCCCAGTTACTTCAACAATTCCTTTTTTCCAATGCAAACGGGGCTGAGGATGACATGAGGGATGACATGACATGACATACACATTATCAAAGGCATAGATATTGTTAACTCTTTACGTACCATATTACTAGTTTTGCTATGATGGCTAAGGTTATCAATTTTCTCTCGTGGTATACAGACGGTTTAATCATCCGATTAAACAAAAATATATAAGGTGTTCCGCAGACTGAATGTTCATATAATTTTTATACAAGAAACTCTTGTGAAGAAAGAGGATAATCAGCGGATTTTTTTTTTTTTTAGGTTTTGGAAGGATTAGCAGCATCCTTCGAATTCCCAAGCTAAAGTGAGAGAAGATTCTATTTTTATAGATACTTCTATTTCATTTGCTATGATACAATTTCGGATCCGAATGGTAGATTTTTGTTATTTACTGGCCTGCTCTGTAATAAAAATGTGGAGATGGCCAATGTTTATGCTTCGAATATTAACCACCCTGATTTTTTCAAACATTTGTTCACATCCCTTTCCAATTTAAATGATTATATGTTGATAATGGGAGGAGATTTTAATTATTGTTTATGGATAGATCTAAGTCTAATGAGGCGCTCCTGAATCAATCGGCTACCTTTATTAACTCCTTTATGCTTGATTGTGGAATTACAGAAATGAGGAGGTTTCTGCATCCAAACGAAAAAGAGTTTTCATTCTTTTCCAATGTTTACCATAGTTATTCTGGAATTGACTACTTTTTATTGACTCTCCTTTAATTCCATCTGTTACTGACTGTAACGATGATTCCATCGTCATCTCTGACCATGCGCCCCTGAAACTTTCCATCAAACTAATGAATGTGCCTTTTAGTTTTGGACAATGGCGACTCAATTCTGTATTACTACATGACCCGGACTTTGTGAATTTCATTTAGGGAGAGATTGTTTTTTTTTCTTTACAACAAACTCTACGGATGAAATCTCCAGCGGGGTTCTATGGGATATCTTTAAAGCATATATCTGTAGTCAGATTATCATATATTCCACTGGACTGAAAAAAACGAATTAATAAAGAGATTGGTATGTTGGTTGATAAGATTAAAACAATTGACAAGATATACTCTATCGCTCCTAGTCAGGAGCTTTATTTTAAAAAACGGTCAAACTTCAAACGGAACAGAGTTTACTTTTAACATCATCGGTTGAAAATTAGTTAATTAAGTCTAGGAGTCATTTTATTATACATGGCGATAAATCTGGTGAACTATTAGCTAGTCAATTGAAATCTACTGTAGTTAAACGAAAGATTACTAAAATTCGTAAACGAGATGGAGCTATGACGGTTGATCAAGATGAGATAAACAAATCGTTTCAAGAATTTTATACCTCCTTATACCAATCAGAATCTCCTGATGATCCCCCTTTAATGCATGAATTTTACAGGAAATTGAATGTTCCGAAACTATCACCTAATGAATGATTAGTATTAGATGCTACTATTATGGAACAGGAAATACAAGATGCTATTTCTTCATTGAACTCAGGTAAAACACCTGGCTTAGATGGTTTTACAGTAAAATTTTTCAAATCCTTTTCCACTATACTTTCTCCCTGGTTATGCAAAATCTTTAAGGATGCACTATTTATCGGTAAATTAGCAAAATCATTCTGTGGTGCCTTTATTTCTTTAATTCTTAAAAAAAAAAGATAAAGATCGTACTGAATGTGCTTCATATAGGCCTATATCCTTATTGTACGCAGACTCTTCGATTTTTTCGAAAATACTGGCTACTAGAGTGGAGAATGTATTGCCTCGAATTATCTCGGTTGATCAGAGGGGACTTATTAAAACGCTATTCGTCCTTTAATATTAGGAGATTGATGAATATTGCTTATACTCCCTCATCTAAAATTCCAGAATGTGTCATCTTATTGGATGCCGATAAAGCATTCAATAGAGTCAAATGACCATACTTATTTACCACGCTTCAGAAATTTATTTTTAGTTTGCAATTTATATCTTGGGTTAAATTGATATATTATGCCCCTGTGGCTTCGGTACTTACCAATAATACAAGATATCCTTTTTCTTCTGTTATTTTACGGCACTAGGCAAGGTTGCCCTCTTAGCCCACTGTTATTTGATATTGCCCTGGAATCTTTAGCTATTGCTATTCGTGACTCACTTTCCATATTTGGCATCTCCCGCGGGAATGTGATACACAAGTTATCATTACACACAGATAAGTTATTATTATATATTTCGAATCCTGCAAAATCCATTCCGGCTCGTTTATCCTTGCTCTCTCAGTTTAGTAACTTTACTGGTTACAAACTTAAGTATTAAAAAGAGTAAACTTTTTCCCTTAAATATGCCAGTCCCAATCTATAGAGATTTACCAATTAGATTAGTATCGGATTATTTTACTTAACTGGGTGTTAAGATTACTAAAAAACATAAGGATTTATTTAATGTTAATTTTTTACCCTTAATTGATTAGGTCAAACAATCGTTTACTAAATGGTCGTTATTGTCTGTGTCATTGATTGGCCGAAATAATGTTATAAAAGTGATTATTTTACCTAAATTTTCATATATTTTCAATGTGATACCAATCTTTATTCCTAAATCATTTTTGATACTATTTATTCTAAAATCTCGTCTTATATACGGCAGAATAAAAATCCTAGGCTAAGTAAAAATATTTGCAGAAATCCAAAAAGAATTGTGGCTTGGCTTTGCCGAATTTAAGATTTTATTATTGGGCAATTAATATTAGATATTTAATATTTTGAACACATGAAGTGGATTTGAATGTTAGTCCTCATTGGGTTGATCTTGAACGCAGTTCGGCACAGGAATATTCAATGGCTGCCATCTTAGGGACATCGCTTCCCTTTGTTCTCTCTAAATTGACCAAACAAATGGTTAATCCTCTAATTAAACATACATTACAAATATGGTTTCAGTTTCGTAAATTCATTAGCTTGGATAAATTTATTTTATAAGTCCTATTATATCGAATTATTGTTTTCAAACCTCTGTCATGGATAAAGCCTTTATGGTTTGGAAAATGAAGAGTATAATATTTTTTCGTGATTTATTTTTGGATAACTGTTTCTATTTTTTTCGATATTTACAGATTAAAGGTTTTTTTTAAAATACGATGTTACTGACCTTTCCAATTTCATATTCAACTGATATCATGAAAAGAAATAGGTATAAATCCTTATCAAAGGGGTTTAATAGAAATCATTTATGGTATGATTATGAATATACAGCCAGATATATCTGATAAAATGAAAAAGGAATGGGAGAAGGAAATTCAACTTTCTGGACCTATAGATAAATGGGAGAAAATTTTACAATTAGTTAATTTTTCTTCTATTTGTGCTAAACATACGTTGATTCAATTTCAAGTGGTAAATAGGGCACTTATGTCCAAAGATAAACTAGCTAGATTTTATTCTCATATAAATCCAATCTGTGATAGATGTGATTCTGAGGTAACCCTTTTGACTCGTACGTTTTGGTCTAGCCCTCTCTTGGAAAAGTTTTGTAAAGGTAAATTCTCTGCAATTTTACATATGGATTTACAACATCATCCAATTACTGCAATTGTTGGCCTACCAATGATTGATTTGCCCTGTCCAGCTTGGCAGATGATTGCATTTGGTACCTTAATGTCTAGAACATCTATTCTATTGAACTGGAAAGAGATTAATCCTCCAACCACATCTCAATGGTTCTCTCAAATCAAACCTTGTTTAAATTTAGAAAAAAATAGAAGTGGTACATTTGACCCCTCGGTTAAATTTGTAGAAACTTGGAGACCTTTTATTCAACACTTTCACAGAACGTCATCTGACCTTTTCCAATTCCTTTATTTTATTCATTGACTTGAGTAGAGGAGCAGAGTTAACGACATTATTTGATATAATTGAATAGCCCCGCTTTGTTTAGTTTTGCCTTAGTTTGGTTTACTTTAGTTTAGTTTTTTTTAAATTTCAAATTGTTTTTTTTTCATCTTTTTATTTTATTTCTTTTTTGGGTATCAAGGGTTTGGGAGGTCAATTATATTGGTGCTATTTATAACTTTTTTCATCTGTTAATTACCAACAATGTGATCCCACTCCCTTTATGCTATTATGATTATTATGTATTTACTTTTGAAAAACTTAGTAACAAGATTGAAAAAGGAAAGACATTTAGCATAATGCTTTACAGTGCCAGTAACCTGGATTCAATTCCCATTACTGTAAGTACATTCTCCTCTTAATGGTATGGGTTTCCTTTGGGTGTTCATGTTTCCTCCAACATTCCAAAGATGGAGGGTTAGGGTGAGTGAGCTGTGGACATGTTACTTTGGCATTGAAGTATGGGGACACTGGCTGGGCTACCTCCAGCGCATCTTTGGACTCTGTTGGCCATTGATGCAAATAGCACACACAGTATTTTTTTTATATTTCATACTGCATTTGACAAATAAGTAAACCTCAGATTTTAAAAAATCAAACTAGTTCAATAGTTATATTTAACATCTGATAATGTATGCAATATACAACCTGAAATTCTTATTCTTCACGGACATCCATGGAAACAGAAGAGTGCCGCAAAGAATGAAAGATGGTAAAATTGTTAGAACCCCAATGTTCCCAACATGCACAAGCAGCAGTAAAGTATTGACCTTTCCCCTCCTCCATCAACTTCAGCAAAATATCATCAATGCCCTCCACCCACCAAACACTAGCAAAGCCCTAGGAAAGATCATGATCTGCAGTAGCACAAAACCTAAGGGTTTTTCTGACAACTTGACGGACCACATGCTCTCTCTCTGTCTCCTTCACAAAGGGGCAGAGAGGTGCCACTTCTCCGTGAGATGTTAGTTCACTTCAGTTAGATTAGTTAATCTAATTTGTTTTGATAGTTTACGAAATGTTCTCAATCTATTTGGGTAGTCCATTATGAACTAATACATTGTGTATTGCTCCAGAGACTCTGAGTTATGGAGGTTGACAGGGCTAGGTCTTCACTCTTTGGAACATAGGAGACTAAGGGACAACCTTATATATGTGTTTAAAATTATGAGAGAGATAGATAAGGTGGATGTCTACAATATTTCCCCAGGGTAGGGCAGTACATAAAGGGAACATCGATTTAGGATTTGAGGGAAATGATTCTGAAATGCCATGAATGAGCAACATTTTCATATAGACAGTGGTGAGTAAATGGAATGTTCTGCCGGATAAAGTGGGTGAAACTTAAATGATAGCATCATTTAGGGCCTGGAGGGAAATAAGCTGAATGCAGGCTATTGGGAACAGGCTGACGGACAATATGGTAGGCATGGACACTTTTGGCAAAAAGGCCTGTACCAATGCTGTAATGTTGTCTCTGCCTCTATTGTGACAATCGAATGTTTGCTTAAATGGACACTTAATTCTACTGCTTTCTTCTCAAGTGAACTATACAGTCGAAATATTCATTTTGTAATTTAACATGGCCCAAATGCTTGATTTTATACTTCAAAGCTAATGTTCTTTTGCATCCTGTTTTCACTTGTTTTGATATTAGAAGGATGATACATTCTAGCGTATTCTCTGCGGGTAATTGATATAAATTAAAGGATTCAAAGTGGATTTGTATATACATTTCTATGTAGATTACAGCCCTGAGGTTCATCTTCCACAGACAGCTACGAGACTAAACTCATTAAAACCCATTCAAAGAAATACATCAACAGCAAAGTGCAAAAAACGGTTCAAATCACACAAACAGCAAAAAAGTGAAAAACACAGCATACAAAACGCTAAGTCATTGATCCGAGCATATTTTGTTCAATTCAGTGCCGCATCTGTCAATATCTATGACTATCTGTGGCTTTCAAGTCTGGCAACGCAGGCCTGTACCAAAAAAAAAAACATGCATGATATGCAGAAGGCTATTTCAAGGGCAAAGAGACAATTTGAATGAGGTTGGAGATGATATCAAATGCACGGCAACTCTGGCAGGGGCTGCAAGACATTACTTCTTACAAAGCGAAACACAATGGTTTGAATGGCAGCGATGCTTGACTACCAGGTGACTCAAAGCCTTCTATGCATATTTTGAAAGGAAGAACACAGCTACAGCTGTAAAGATCCCTGCTGCACCTGCTGCCATGTGATCTCTGTCTCAGAGGCCGATGTTGGACTGTTTTAGGACAGAGAACCTTCGCCAGACAGAAGGTCCTGATGGTGTACCTGGTAAGGCTCTGAAAACCTGTGCCGACCAACTACTGGGAGTATTACTGGACACCTTCAACCTCTCCCTGCTACGGACACTAGTTTCCACTTGTTTCAGAAAGGCAACAGTTATATCAGTGCCTAAGAAGGATAATGTGAGCTGCCTTAATAACTATCGCCCGGTAGAACTCACATCGACAGTAATGAAATTCTTTTAGAGGTTGATTTACTTCCTAACCAGAGAATTACAGTCTGTCCAGGTTGCTGATAACATCTCCTCCTCACTGATGATCAACACTGGCACACTTCAAGGATGTGTCCTTAGTCCACTGCAATACTCTCTGTATACACATGACTTTGTGGCTAGGCATAGCTCAAAAGTCCTCTACAAATTTGCTGACGATACAAGTATTGTTGGTGGAATCTCAGGTGGTGATGAGAAGGTGGACAGGAGCATGATATGCCAGCTAATGCAATGGTGCTGCAGCAACAACCTGACACTCAATGTCAGTAAGACGAAAGAGCTGATTGTGAACTTCAGGAAAAGTAAGACGATGGAGCACGTACCAATCCGCATTGAGGGATCAGAAGTGGAGCGAGTGAGCAGCTTCAAGTTCCTCAGTGTAAGGATCTCTGACGATCTTAACTGGACCCAGCATATGAATATAGTCATAAAGTCTGCGCCTATGCTTTATTAGGGGTTTGAAGAGATTTGAAATGTCATCAAATACCCTCAAAAACTTATATAGGTGTCCAGTGGAGAGCATTCTGACAGGCTGCATCACTGTCAAGTCTGGTGGGGCTACTGCACAGAACAGAAAGTATCTGCAGAACATTGTAAACCTAGTCAGCTCCATCTTGAGCACTAGTCTACAAATTACTGAGGACATATTTAGGAAAGTGTCTTAGAAAGGTAGAATTCTTTATTTAGGATCTCCAGCACGAAGTGCATGCCCTTTTCCCACTGTTACCATCAGAAGGAAATACAGAAGCCTGAAGGCTCGCACTCAGCGATTAAGGAACAATTTGCTCCCCTCTGCCGTCCAATTCCAAAATGGACATTGAAGCTTTGGACACTACCTCACTTTATTAGTATACAGTATTTCTGTTTTTGCACTTTAAAAAATCTATTCAATATACATAATTGATTTACTTGTTTATTATTATGTCTTATTTTGTTTCTTATTATTTTTCTCACTCAGATTATTTTTTTGCATTGAACTGCTGCTGCTAAGTTAACAAATTTCACGTCACATGCCGGTGATAATAAAACTGCGCTTCACAAATCCACAAACCATGTCATGTCAACGTTGCCCAAGACAAAGGCCACCAGCAGCATCAAGCAAGAGGGAGAAAACGTTCATTCATGTCCTTGCAATGTGTGATCGGCAAGAAATGTCGACAGTCATGGCCTCATGCCTCATCACAAGGTCTCTTGGCCACCAGGCCATGCACTTCAATTGAAACCTCACTGAACTCCCTTGGGGTCAGCAAAACAACAGATCGCTTGATCAGCCTGAAAACACACTACTAAAATGTCGGTCACAGGCTCCAATAGCAGCTAAACTACATTTAAAAGAAAAAGATGAAGTAAATGAAGTGAGGCACGATCTTCAATAATGAGCACCAATCAGATTCATCGGATGTAACTGGCTTCCACATTGGAGTTTTACTCTGTCTTTGGTCTTTATATACTGATGTGGTCTTTTAACAGCAAATATTGGGTTGGTTAAATATATGGCTTATTTACTTACCACATTTGTATATCACTCTTGTGCAGGGAGTGTTACACCATACTCTGCAAGTTACGGCCAAGACATCTGGTCCTCAAGTATTTTGGCTGGGTAAAAGGGGAGATTTCAATCCGTTTTGGACTATAAGACAATGAAACATAGCAGCAGAATTAGGCCATTCAGCACATTGAGTCTGCTCTGTCAGTCTATCATGGATGATTCTGGATCCCACTCAATCCCACACATCTGCCTCCTCTCGATATCATTTAATGCCCTGACCGATAGGTAAATTATCAACGTTGGCCTTAAATATACCTGCATACTTGTCCTCCACCGCAGTCTGTGGCAGAACATTTCACAGATTCAGTACCCTCTAGCAAAAAAATAAAAAATAAATCCTCCGTACTTCTGTTCAAAAAGGTCGCTTCTCAAATTAGAGGTTGTGCTTTCTAGTTCTGGATACCGCCACGATAAGAAACATCCTCACCACATTCACCCTATCTAGATCATTCAACATTCAGTAGGTTTCAGTGAGATACCCTTGCATTATTTTCAATTCCAATGAGTACAGGAACAAACCTGCCGAACACTCACCATATGTTAACCCCTTAATTCCCAAAATCATCTTCGTGGAGCTTCTCCAGACTCTGTCCAATGGCAACGCATCCTTTATGAAATGGGGCCCAAAACCATTGACAATACTCCAAATGCAGCCTGCCTAGTGCCATATAAAGCCTCAGCATTATCTCCTTGTTTTTATATTCTATTCCCCTTGAAATAAATGTCAACAGTGCATTTTCCTTCTTTACCTGAGACTCAGCCTGTAAATTAGTTTTCTAGGAGTCTTGCATGAGGACTCCTTATTACCACTGCACCTCTGATGATGGAACCTTATCCGAATTTAGATAATATTGGATTTTAAAAGCTTCCTATTCATCCAACTTCCCATTCACATTTGCTACCTTAAATACCATTTCCTTGGCTTTATATGCAGTCCTTAACTTCCCTTGTTAGCCATGGTTGCGTACCCCTGCCTTTTGTGGGACATATCTATACTGTGCCTTGTGAATAACTCCCGGAAACTTCAGCCATGTCTGTTCTGCTGTAATCCCCACCAGTATTCTCCTCCAATCCATCTGGGCAAGCTCCTCTCTCCTGCATCTGTAATTCCCTTTATTCCTTTGTGATACTGATACATGTGACGTAAGCTTCTCACTCTCAAATTGTGGTCTGAATTCAGTCATATTATGATCACTTCCTCCTAAGGGTTCCTTTACATTGCACTCCCCAATAAGATCTGAGTTATCACACAACGTCCAATCTAAGATAGCCATTCCCCAAGTAGACTTAATTGCAACATATTGAAAAAAATCACCTCATAGGAATACAACAAATTTCCTCTGACAATTCGACACCAACCTGGTTTTACCAGTCAGCTTGCATATTGAACTCCCTCATTACAATTGTGACATTACCCTTATTACATGCCATTTCCAGTTCCCTTTGCAATCTCAACTCCACATCCTGGCTACTATTTGGAGGCCTATATATGATTCAGAAAATGTTTTTTGTACATTTTTTTAACTTCACCCACGAAGATTCATCATTCTCTGACCTTTCGTCACCTCACTCTAAGGATGTAATTCTATCTCTTAACAACAGAGCTAGCCCACTTTCTATGTGTTCCTGCAAGCCCTTCCGATACTGTTATGTGGTGGGCAACAATAAATAACAAGTCGGGTTTTATAAACAAGCATGAACTTTTTTTAAACTCAGTTCAACCAAAATGAAAAGTAAACAAACGACTACTTTAACCGGAAGTTAACTGCTATGCGGCAATTTAACAAACAGCCAGATTCTGGAATAGCTCTTAAAGTGATAAATTTGAACACAGTCTTAAAGTGGTGAATTCGAATGTCCAAGTGACTTAAACAGTCAGTAAGGAGAGACCTCCCTGAAACAAACAATTCCTTTGAAGTATTGACGTTACTGCTGATCCGAGCCAAGAGATGCCTTCTCCAAAGGATTGACAACGAAGGAAATAAAACGGCTTAAAGGAACTGACCTATTTGCTCGAGGGTGAACACTGCACATACCTTCCTGATCTTTCAGGGTTTATCTCAGATGCAGGCCATAATTCCTGAATGAAGATTCAATAAGGTCGATCCTTTACAGAACTGTCGAATGACACCAACTTTACTCAATCCTTCAGGTTCCCGTACTTTGGCAATGTCTTTACTCTCCAATACTAGGGGTAACAAAGGTGTATAAACAAAAACTGGCAGCAATTGGCACAACTGCGGGTAATAACGTTTCCACCTTAAAATAGAATGTAAAACTCCGCTTTAAAACGAAGCTGCATCATGAGAAGAATACGCAGCAAAGCTAAGGAACTAACTGACGTACTAGCTGCGTCACAAGAGGGGTTTCCCCTTATATACCTGTTGGAACATGCCATCACATGACCTCACACTGGCGGGAAAATTACATCACCCAACCATCATAAGGCAATTACATCATTCTCGCAAGATAGTCAATTACAGCGTGGTCATAAGACAGTCACAAGATACCCATGGGGTATGTAACACCTCTCTTCAAAAAGGGAAAATTTTGGTCTGTTATGAGAATTTTTTTTAACAACTATTCACAAAAAAAGCAAATGAATAAAATCTACAACATACACAATATACACAGTATTATCACACTGCACTTTACAAACTAATATACAGTAGGAGTGTTACAAAAGTTAAAATACCACTCCGTAAAAAAATTACATTGTGCATTAAACACCTAGATAGAGAGTCAGCAATCACACTATTTTTGCCTTTAATATCAGTTGTCAAAATATTACACTCCTGGAAGATTGTACTCCAATTCAGTAACCTTCTATTTTTGTTTTTCATCTTACTGAAAAACACTAAAAGATTATGATCGGTGTAAACTACAAGTGGTTTCTAAGTTGTACCAACATACACATCAAAATGGTGTAAAGTCAAAACAAGAGATAATAATTCCTTTTCTGTGGTTGAATAATTTCTTTCATGCTCATTATATTTCTTAGAAAAGTAAGCTACTGGATGATAAAGGTCGTCACCCTCATTCCTCTGAAGTAATACTGCTCCTGCGGCCTCATCAATAGAATCTACAGCTAATGAAAATGGTTTTTCAAAGACACGTGCCCTGAGCACAGGTTGTGACAGTTTTCAGTTTCTCAAATGCCTCCTGACAAAGCAGTTTCCACACAATGTTTTCACTTTTCTTCAAGAGCTAAGTCAATGGAAGGGCAATATCAGCAAAACTGTTACAGAATTTTCAGTAATATCCTAGCATTGCCAAGAATCTTTGGAAAGTTTTTTTTTTACCAGTTGGAGTGGGTACCTTTAAAGTTGCCTGAATTTTTGCCTGAACAGGAGCTAATTTACCTTGACACACAGCATATCCAAGGTAGGTCGCAGTGGCATGAATAAATTCACTTTTAGCTAAGTTAATAGTTAAGTTAACTTTTGGAAGCCGTTCAAATAGTTTCTCCACTGCAATGACATGTGGTTCCCAAGTATCATTTCCTGTAACTAATCATCAAGATATGCATCGGTATCTTTAAACCCATGAATCAGAAAATTAGTCATTCACTGGAGAGTACATGGTGAATTATTCATCCCAAAAGGAAGAACATTATATACAAATGCTAAAATCTCTCCACCTCTATCCGTCAATGGAACACACCAATACCCTTTTAAGAAAGCAATCTTTCCAAGGAACTTTGCTTGTCAAACTTTGTCGACACAATCATCCACTCTAGGGATTGGAAACGAATCAGATTTGTTACAGCATGCACTTTCCTGTAATCAGTTCAGAACCGGATAGTACCGTCTAGCTTAGGCACCATAACACAAGGTGAACTCCAATTCGAATTGGAAGGTCTAATAATATTATTCTCAAACATATTCGTAATTTCTTGTTCAGCAAGATCACATTTTTCCATGTTCATACATTATGGATATTGCTTTATGGGTTTGACATCCCCAACATCTATGTCATGTAAAACTAATGTTCTTTTTGGAACGTCCGGAAATAAATCCGTCTATTTCAAAAGTAACTGCTGCATCTGCTGCCTCTGGTCTGTCTGTAAATGAGGTAATTTACAGATAAATCATCCATTAAGTTCCCAGTGGGATCAGACTCATTATTATTAACCACAACAACCAAAGTAGTAGACTGCTCCCCATAATATGGTTTTATCATATTTATATGACAAATCTGGTTTGACCTTTTCGATCTGTAATTTTTATCACATAATCCACATCATTAACTTTAGATAAAATCTACATAAGGACCATGAAATTTAGCTGTAAATGGTTCGTTTTTTACAGGGAAAAATAACCAACACCTTATTTCCTTCCTTAAATGACCTCATTTAGCTTCCTTATCATACTAAGTCTTCATTTTCTCCTGAGCCGATTTTAGATTTTCCCTCGCTAAGCTGCAAGCTTCATACAATCGTTCCTTAAGTTTCAAAACATATTCCAGCAAATTAGTATGTACCTCTTTATTAATCCACTATTCTTTCAACGAGGCCATAGTTCCTCTAACTCTATGCCAAAACACAAGTTCAAAAGGACTAAAACCTAAGGAATCCTGTACTGACTCCCGTACTGCAAGTAGAAGTAAATATGCGCCCTCAGCTCAATCCTTTTCATCGTCCACACAATACGTCTGAATCATGTTTTTGTGGGTACAATGGAACCTCTCCAAGGCTCCTTGAGATTTTGGATGGTATGCAGACGAGGTAATCTGACTGGCTCCATATTTATAAGCTATCTGCTGGAATAATCCAGACATAAAATCCAGACATACCATGATCAAATTGTATTTCCTTAGGCAACCCAAAATAAGTAAAGAATTTTATAAGAGCCTTTATTACAGTTTTAGCTGTTATCTTCCTGAGTGGTATTGCCTCAGTAAACCTAGACGCTGTGCACATAATGGTCAGCAAATATTGATGCCCAGTTTTAGATTTGGCAATGGGCCTCCACAATCTACAATAATTTTGGAAAACGGGGGGTTCACCAAATGCAGGGATAGGTTGCAGTGGGGCCACTGGAGTAATTTGATTAGGTTTGCTCACAATCTGACAAGTAGAACAAGTTTGGCAAAAAGTCTCCACATCTTTTATCAAACCAGGCCAATAAAAAGGTTTAAAAACCTTCTTCACAGTTTTCTTCACACCTTGATGTCCACCCAAGGGCATACTATGAGCCAAAGTTAAAATCTGATTCTGATAATCTTTAGTAACTACTACCCGGTCAACAACTTCCCTTTCCTGACTTACATAAATTGTAGGTGATCTCCACTTGCTCATTAACACTCCACTCTTAAAATAATATCCTACCGGCACCTTCTCAATTTCACTAATTGTACGAGCTTGTTCTTTTAATTTGATAATCTTAGAGTAACTATTCTACTCTGCTACTATCTCCTTCCGTGATAGATACAAGTCTTCATGGCCGGACTTACTAGAAGAGTTTTGATCAACCAATGAAGGTTAGAACGTTCCTGACACATCCTCAAAATTCGAATCCCGAGTTGAACAATTATAGGTAACAGCCTCATCCTGCATAGATCCATTCACCTCAGCAATCTTATTTATATAACTCTGGTTACAACACAGTAGGAATCTATGTTAGAACCTATCTTTGGTTCATCAGAGATGTGCTTAATCATCAAATGCACTTCAGGAAAAAACTTGTCCAGCTGCTAAGTCATTCCCTAACAATAGGCAAACATCATTCACAGCTAAACTGGGTTGTAGTCCTATTTTAATAAGTCCTGTAACTAACCCTGACCTTAACTTTACTCGATGCAAATGCCCATGCATAAGAGCACTCCTAACACCTCGTGTATAGTTTACATCACCAGTGGCAGACTCATCACTAAACTTTAGAACACGGTCTAACGTAAGTGACACAGAAACTCCAGTATCCCTAAGGATTTTTATTGGCACCACAGTGGATCTCTCTTTCAAGGATGCAAATCCTTCGGTTATAAAATGATCATAACCCCTCTTAACTTGGACAGGCTCTGACAAAGCTTCATTTGTATTTCTCGAACTCTGTGGATTTACAGGTTTTCCAATATGGTCTACACAGGTATCTGGGACTGCCTCCTTCTCGAAATTGTCTTTCCTTCACATGTTTCCCTTCATCCTTACCTTTCTCACTAACTATTGACTTAATTTTAGGTTTACCTTGTCTCTCTGCGCTATTTTTCCTTTTAAAAGCTCTACCCGGAGGAAATGTATTCTTACAGATTAAAGCATACTCATTTGCTAATTTAGCTGATTCCTGCAATGTAGCAGTGTCCCTATCATTTAAGTTTGTTCTTACTTCAACAGGGATACTCCTTATCACTTTCTCCATTAAAATCAACTCTTTTTATTTATTGTACTCCCCATTCACATTTTAAGAGGAAACCTATCTCTCAAAACACACAGTTTTATCGTAGGCAAATTCCGTGTGTTTTTCCACGGATTTCTTCAAATTTCGGAAACTTTCTCTATAAGATTCAGTTCATATGCTATCAATATATGCTGCTTCAAAATATGATAATCAAGTGGTTGCTCAGAAGGTAAAGCTGTATAAACTTGTTGCGCCTTGCCTTTAATTGTATTCCGTAACATCACTGGCCATTTCTCTTTCGGCCACTCTGAAATCTGAGCAATAGTTTCGAAATGTTGGAAATATTAATCTACTTCTGTTTCATTAAATGGAGGAGCTAATACAACTTCTCTACTAGCAACAAAGTGATTCCTAGAAATAGAGGTCTGATTCTCAGACCTTAATTCCAGTATTGTAAGTTCAAATTCACTGTTTTTATTTTCAGCTTCTAGCTGACTTAGATCCAAGTCAGCTTTCAATTGTTTCTGCTTTAACTCATCTTCCATTCTAAGCTTTTCTAACGCTACCTGTTTCAGATGTAACTAGGCCGCTGATTCACTTACAGGGAACCTATCTTACTCCGCGTTATCAAAAACGCCCGAATTTAGATAGTGCTCCGCGATTTTCCTCTGAATTACAGGCTTTGTTGTAGCCTTCGAAATCCCTTTAAGTTTCAACCTGTTAGCAATCTCAGATACATCACTCTTTTTCGCCTTTGCTATTAACTCTGGGTCTGGTGATGCCAGAAAGTCGTCAATATCCATTGTTGCCGAATACTACCCACAAACCAATAAAACAAAAGAATCGGGAATTACCCTTTTCCAAATCAAATCGATAATTAAACAAGCAGTTAAGCTCAATAACTGAACAGATCCCACGAACCCTCAATTATTACAGTACGTCTCCAGCAACAATAATTGAGACAGATTTCATATAAACAAATAAACATTTATTTAACTCTGTTCAACAAAAAAATGAAAAGTAAACAAACGAGTGTCTTAATTGTTAGTTAACTGCAATAGAGCAACTCAATCTGTTCTTAAAGCGATAAATAAGAACACAGTTCTTAAATTGGTAACTGTGCAAGTCAAATGATTTATACAGTCAATTAGGAGAGACTTTCCTGAAGTAACAAATTCGACGACGACGTGACGTTACTGCTGATCCTAGCAAAAATATGCCTTGCCTGAAAGATTCACGATGAAGGAAATAAAATTAGTTTAAAAGAACTGACCTTTTCCTTAGCGAGTAACACAGCTCCAACCATTTCTGCTCTTACAGGCAGTGGTTAACTCCGATGCAGATTACTCTTTCCTGAACGAAGATCCAATAAGGTCCATCCTGTATTAAACCGCTAATGGCACCAAATTTACTCAAAACTTCAGGTTTCCGTACTTCAGTAAATGCTTCACTTTCCAATTTAATTGCAAAGGTAGATCAAACAAAAACTGGCAGCGTTTGGCAAATCTGCTAGCAATAACCTTTGAGACTTAAGATAGAAATTAAAACTCCACTTTAAACAAAACTGCGTCATGTGATGAATACGCAGCATAAAGGAGTAACTGATGAATTAAACGATGAACTAACCTGTGTCACAGCAGGGCTTTCCCGTTTCATACCTGTTGAAAGAGACCATCAGATGACCTCACATTGGCGGGAAAATTACATCATGTGACCTCACACTGGCGGGAAATTACATCACAAAATTATTATATCATGTTTGCCATATACTCAATAACATCGTGATCTTAAGCGAGTCACAAGATACCCACCGGGTATGCAACACCGTGTTCGCATTTACCACTTTAAGAGTGCATTCGAATTTAGCACTTTAAGATCTATTGCAGAGTCTGGCTGTTTGTTAAATTGCCGTACATCAGTTAACCAGTTAAGTTAGACATTTGTTTACTTTTCACTTTTGTTGAGCAGAGTTTAATAAGTGTTTATGTTTGTTTATAAAACCTGATTCATTTCGATGTTCATTGTTGCCCACCACATAACAGAAATTAGGGGCTCGCCCTGGATTTGTTCCATTTTTAAGATGAAGTGCTTATTTAATTATTAATCTGATTTGCGAGAAGGAAATACCCGACTCTTTAGTTCAATTAATCTTGGGTGATATTTGGCGGCAATGAATATTGATAGCTTTGTAGCATCACCAGACCTGGAGGTATTAGCGAAGGTGAGAAAGGGTGTCGTATGCGAGATTGCTAGCTGGTTGAACCTTAATGTAATTTGAAAGATTACAACAAAGTCAGTAATTCAGAGAAAAATCAAGGCACGTTATATAGAATCGAATGGTTTTGCTGAGGAACTGTTAGATGTTTCCAATAATAAACTGGAAGTGCAGTTGCAAATAGAACAAATAAAGTAAGGGCAATTTAAAGCGGAACTGGAGGCAAGAGAAAGAGATAAACAAAAGGAGTTTCAGCTAGTGATGGACAAATTAAGGTCCGAGAATAGTACGTCTGGTTCTAGGAAACTGTTTGCTCTTAGTCAGGAAATAAATTTGGTTCCTCCATTTAATGAGGCAGAAATAGATAAATATTTCAAGCGTTTTGAAACTGTTGCTCGGATTTCTGAATCAATAAAGGTCATTAATGATACTGGAACTTCTCAATCACTAATGTTAGACAGTGTGTTAAAGTTCAGTGATGAGTCTGACACTGGTGAGGTAAACTATATGGGAGGTGTTGGGAGTGCCTTTATGCCTATACATTTACATAAAGTAAATCTAAGGTCAGGGTTAGTTACAGGACCTGTTAAAGTAGGACTACAACCCAGTTTACCCGTGAAAGATTTCTCTCTATTGTTGGGGAATGACTTAACAGATGAACAAATCTTTCCTGAAGTGCATTTGAAAATAAAGTCAGAGGAACCACCGATGGAATCTAACACAGATTCCTCTTGTGTGTAACTCGAGCTATGGCTAAAAAGCTTGATGTGCAGGATGAGGTTGTTACCCATGACTGTTCAACTCGGGATTCGAATTTTGAGGATGTGTCAGGAACATTCTTACCTTAATTGTTTGATCAAGATTCTTGGAGTAAGCCTGACCATGAAGATTTGTTTCTGTCTCGGAAGGAGATGATAGCAAAGCAGAGACCCTGAGATTATCGAATTAAAGGAACAAACTCTCCGGCATAATGAAATTGATAAGTTGCCAGTAGGATATTATTTTGAGAAAGGAGTGCTGATGAGGAAGTGGAGATCACCTACAATTCCTGCAAGTGATGAGTGGAAGGTTGTTCACCAGGTTGATGTTCCTAATGTTTATTGGAATGAGATTTTAACTTTAGCTCATAGTGTGGTGGACATCAAGGGGTGAAGAAAACTGTGAACAAGGTTTTTAAACATTTCTGCTGGCCTGGTTTACAAAATGATGTGTCGACATTTTGCCTAACTCGTCAGACTTGCCAAATTATGGGTAAACCTAATCAAGTTACTCAAGTGGCCCCACTGCAACCTATTCCCGCATTTGGAGAACCATTTTCTAAAATTATTGTAGATTTTGTAAGCCCATTACCAAAAACTAAAGCTGGTCATCAACATTTGCTGACCATAATGTTCACTGATTCTAGGTTTCCAGAAGCAATACCACTTATGAATATAACGGCTAAAAATGTAACAAAAGCTCTTATAAAAATATTTACATATTTTAGGTTACCTAAGGAAATACAACCTGAACAAGGCAGTAATTTTCTGTCTGGATTATTTCAACTGATAGTTTATAAACTGGGAGCTAAGCAGATTACCTCGTCTGCATATCATCCAGAATCGCTAGGAGCCTTGGAGAGGCTTTATTCTACCGTCAAGACTGTGATTAGGACGAATTGTGTAGAAAATTAAAATGATTGGGTTGAGGGCCTATATTTACTTATTTTTGCAGTATGAGAGTCAGTACAGGATTCAATAGGCTTTAGTCCATTTGAACTTGTATTTGGGCTTAGAGTTAGAGGACATTTGGCCTTATTAAATGAGCAATGGATTAATAAAGATTATTAATCTAGATAGACAGTCAGCAATCACATTATCTTTGTCATTAATATCAGTTAACAAAGTATTATAAGCATGTAACATCAGACTTTTGTTGCTAAATTGGATTCTGATATATTTCCTTAACCATTTCCCTTAACCAAGCTCGGACCTACAACATAACTAAGTAAGTCACAGTGGCATGACCAAATACACTTTTAGCTCAATTAATTGTTGTTAGTTTTTGAATGCCTTTCAAATAGTTTCTGAACCACAGTAATATGTGCTTCCCAAGTATCATTTCCTGTAACTAAATCGTCAATATAGGCATCTACAGCATCTACATCATGTGAAGCTAGTGCGGTTCTTTAAGGAACGTCTGGAAATATATCCCTATGTTAAAAAAGAAATTGCTTCATCTGCTGCTTCTGCTATGGCTGTAAATGTGCTAATTTCTCATCAATATTTTCCAGAATGGTTGAGTTTGGTAATCTGGCAGAAACAATGTTGAGTTTAGAATGAGTTTCAGATTAATCATCCATTAAGTTCCTAATGAGATCAGACTCATTATTATTGACCACAACAGTCATTGTAGCAGTCTGTTTCTCATAATATGGTTTTATCATATTTACATGACAAAGCTGGGTTGGTCTTCTTCGGTCTGGTGTTTTTATCATTAACTTTAGACATAATTTCATAAGGACCATGAAATCTAGCTTGTAACAGAATCGTTTGTACCGGGAAAAGAACCTACACCTTATCTCCAGGCTTAAATAACCCCATTCTAGCTTTTTTACCATGCAAGTTTTCATTTTCTACTGAGCGGATTTTAAATTTTTGCTTGCTAAGTTAGAAGCTTTATGTAATCTATCCTTAAATCTTAAAACATAATCCAGCAAATTACTCTGTACCTCTTTACTAATCCATTGTTCTTTTAATAAAGCCAAAGGTACTCTAAACCTATGCCCAAATACAAGTTCAAACAGACTGAAACCCAATGAATCCTGCACTGACTCCTGTACTGCAAAAAGAAGTAATTATAAGCCTTCATTCCAATCATTTTCATTTTCTACATAATACGTCCTAATCATAGTCGTGAGGATAGAATGAAAGGTCTCCAAGCCTCCTTGCGATTCTGGACGGTAAGCAGACGAGATAGTCTGCTTAGCTCCCAGTTCATAAACTAACTGTTAAAACAATCCAGACATAAAATTAGTACCTTGATCAGAATGTATTTCCTTAGGCAACCAAAAACTATGTTAAGAATTTTATAAGAGCCTTTATTACAGTTTTAGCTGTTATATTCCTAAATTATATGGCCTCCGAAAACCTTGACGCAGTGCACATTATGGTTAATAAATATTGATGGCCAGTTTTAGTTTTTGGCAATGGGCCTACACAATGTATAATAGCTTTATAAAACGGTTCGCCAAATGCGGGAATAGGTTGCAGTGGGGCCATTGGAGTAACTTGACTAGGTTTACCCACATTTTGGCAAGTATGACATGGTCTGCAAAATGTCGCCACATCTTTTCTCAAACCAGGCCAGTAAAAATGTACAAAAACCTTGTTCAGAGTTTTCTTCACTCCTTGATGTCCACTATGAGCAATGGTTAAAATGTCATTCCGATAAACTTTAGGAACAACAATCTGGAGAACAACCTTCCATTCATCACTTGCAAGAATAGTAGGTGATCTCCACTTCCTCATCAGCACTCCTTTTTCAAAATATAATCCTACTGATACCTTATCAATTTCACGATGTGTGAGAGCTTGTTCTTTTAATTCGATAATCTTAGGATCTCAACTGTGCACTGCAATCAAGACAAATCTTCATGGTCAGACTTACTCCAAGAATCATTATCAAACTTTGAAGGTAAGAAAGTTCCTGAAACATCCTCAAAATTCGAATCCCGAGTTGAACAGTCATGGGTAACAACCTCATCCTGCACTTCAAGCTTTTTGGCCATAGCTCGAGTTGCACACAAGTGGAATCTGTGTTACAATTCATCCGTGGTTCCTCTGAATTTATTTTCAAATGAGCTTCAGGAAAGACATGTCCATCTGCTACATCATTCCCCAACAATAGAGAAGCGTCATTTACAGGTAAACTGGGCTGTAGTCCTGCTTTAACCGGTCCTGTAACTAACGCTGATATTAAATTTACTCTATTCAAATGTACAGCAATAAGGGCACTCCCAACACCTCGTATATAGTTTACCTCACCAGTGTCAGACACATCACTAAACTGTCTAACATCAGTGATTGAGAAGCTCAAGTACCCCTAAGGATTTTTATTGGCACGGGACTGGATCCCTCTTTCAAGGATACAAATCCTTCAATTATAGAATGATCATATCCCCTCTTAACTTGGTCTGACTCTGGCAAAGCTTCATGTGTGTTTATCGAACCCTGTTGATTTACAGGTGTTTCAATTTGCTGGACAAGAGCATCTGGGACTGCTACCTACTCCTTCTTCTTCTTCAATCGAAAACAGTTAACTATTACGTGACCAGGTTTCTTACAATAATTACAAATGGGACCAAACTGTCACATGTTTTCCTTCATCCTTACCTTTCTCTCTAACTTCTGATTTATCGTCTGGTTTACCTTGACTCTCTGTGCTATTTTTCCTTTTAAAAGTTCTACCCTGAGGAAATTTATTCTTACAGATTGAAGAATACTCATCAGCTAATTTAGCAGACTCCTGCAATGTATCAGTGTCCCTCTCACGTAAGTATATTCTTACTTCAGCAGGGATGCTCCTTTTAAATTCCTCCATTAAAATCAACTCTTTCAATTTATTATACTCCCCATTCACATTTTTAGAGGAACCCCATCTCTAAAAGCACAGAGCTTTATTGCAGGCAAATTCCACGTAAGCTTTTTCTACGGATTTCTTCAAATTTTGGAATCTTTCTCTATAATATTCTGGAACCAGTTCACATGCTTTTAGAATATGCTGCTTCACAATATCATCATCAAGTGCTTGCTCAGCAGTCAAAGTTGCATAAACTTGTGCCTTGCCTTTAATTACACTCTGTAACATCACTGGTCATTTCTCTATCGGCAACTCTAAAATTTGAGCAACAGTTTCAAAATGTTGGAAATATTTATCCACTTCTGTTTCTTTAAATAGAGGAGCTAATATAACTTTTCGTCTAGCAACAAACTGCTTCCCAGAACCAGTGGACTAATTCTTGGACCTTAATTTCGCCATTGCAAGTTCAAGTTCCCTCTGTTTATTTGGAGCTTTTAACCGATTTAGTTCCAAGTCAGCTTCCAACTGATTCTTTTTAACTCAGCTTCTATTCTAAGCGTTTCTAACGCTTTACATTACTCTAACTTCATTTATTCGATTTCCAACTACATTGCCAGGTTACCTGTTGGAGACATATATAACACTGCTTCATCAAAATCACCCGATTCTGCATCGTGTGACGCGATTTTTCTCTGAATTACAGGTTTTGTGGTAGCCTTCGAAATATCTTTAAGTTCCGACCTGCTAGCAATCTCAGATACATCACTCGTTTTCACCTTCGCTAATAACTCCGGGTCTGGCGATGCCAGAAATTCATAATTATTCATTGTTGCCAAAGACCACCTGAAGCCAATCAAACAAAATAATCGGGTATTACACTTTTTAAATCAAACTGATAATTAAGCAGGCACTTAAAATCAAAAATGGCTTAGATGCCATATGAGACCCCAATGGTTACGATACGGCAACAGTGAATATATAATTGAGACTGTTTTTTTAATAAACAAATAAACAATTTATAAAACTCTGCTCAATATAAATGAAAAGTAAACAAACGACTAACTTAACCGGTATTTAACTGCTATACAGCAACTCTTAACAGTTCTTAAAGTGATAAACGCAAACACAGTTCTTAAATTGATAAATGTGAAAGTCCAAATGATTTTTACAGTCAATTAGGAGACATTTTACGAAAGTAATGAATCCCTGGAAGAGGTGATGTTAATCCTGATCCTAGCTGTAATATGCCTTGCCCGAAGGATTCACTATGAAGGAAATAAAAATGGCTTGAAGAACGGATCATTTACTTGGTGAATAACACTGCGCACAATCCTTTCTGCTCTTACAATGCAGGAGCTATCTTGAATGCAATTTACTATTTCCGCAACAAAGATCCAATAAGGTCGATCCTGTATTACCACCGATGACACCAACTTTACTTGCTTCTTCGGGTTTTCATACTTCGGTAAATCTTCACTCTCTAATACTTAGACTTTAATATTAAATCAAACATACATCAAACACAACTGGCAGTGATTTTCAAAACTGCGGGCAGAACGACAATGTACCTTACAGTTAGAATTAAAACTCCGCTTTAAAACAAAACCACGTGATGAAACCAAATACATAGCACAACGGAGTAACAGATGATTTAAACGAGGTCCCAACAAATACTCTTGTGCCACAGCAGGCTTTCCCCGTTTATACCTGTTGGAACAGGCCATCACATGACTTCACAATGGCGGGATAATTACATCATGTGAACTTCCACTGGCCATTACATCACACTCACCAGATAATCAACTACGTCATTGTCACAAAACAATCACACGATACCCCTGCGGTATGCAACAGTATGATAAAGAAGCTAAAATGAGTTCATTTAAGCCTGGAGATAAGGTGTTGATTCTTTTCCCCATGCAAACGAACTCCTTACAAGTTAGATTTCATGGTCCTTATGAAACTATGTCTAAAGTTAATGATGCGGATTATGTGATAAAAATCCCAGATCGAAGAAGGCCAAACCAGCTTGGTATTATAAATATGATAAAACCATATTATGAGAAAAACTCTGTTACTATGACTGTTGTGATTAATAACAATGAGTCTGATCTCACCAGGAACTTAACAGATGAGTCATTAGAAAATCATTTTAAACACAATTTTAATTCTGCCAGATTAACAAACTCAACAATTCTGGAAAATATTGATGAGAAATTAGTTCATTTATAGCCAGAGCAGAAGTAGTAGATGAAGCAATTAATTCTTAAATATAGGGATTTATTTCCTGACGTTCCTAACAGAACCACAGTAACTTCACATGATGTAGATGTTGGAGATGCCAAACCCATAAAACAATATCCATATAGGATGAACATAGAAAAATGTGAACTTGCTGAGAAAGCAATTAAATATATGTTAGAGAATAATATTATTAGACATTCTAATTCGAATTGGAGTTCACTTTGTGTTATGGTGCCTAAGTCAGACGGTAGTATTCGGTTTTGTACTGACTACAGGAAGGTGAATGCTGTAACGAAAACAGATGCATATCCAATCCCTAGAGTGGATGATTGTGTGGATAAAGTCAGAAAAGCAGTTCCTTACGAAGATTGATTTGTTAAAAGGATATTGGTGTGTTCCATTGACGGATTGGGGTAGAGAGATTTCTGCATTTGTAACCCCATCTGGGTTATATGAATATTATCTTCTTCCTTTTTTGATGAAGAATGCACCAGGTACTTTCCAGTGCATGATTAATTCTGTGATTCATGGGTTAAAAGATACTGATGCCTTTATTGATAATTGACTTACAGGAAATGATACTTGGGAAGCACATGATACTGCGGCGGAGAAACTATTTGAAAGGCTTTCCAAAGCTATCTTTGCTATTAATTTAGCAAAAAGTGAATTTCGTCACGCCACTGTGACTTACCTTGGTTATGTTCTGGGTCAAGGTGAATTAAGTCCTGTTCAGACAAATGTTCGGGCAATTTTAGAAGTCCCCACTCCAACTTGTAAAAAAAAACTCTCCGAAGGTTTTTGGGAATGTTAGGATATAACCGAAATGTTTGAAAGAATTTTGCTAATATTTCCCATCCATTAACTAATCTCTTGTAGAAAAATGAAGAGTTTGTGTGGACAATGCTCTGGCAGGAGGCATTTGAGAAATTGAAACTATGCCATGTCATCAACCTGTGCTCAGGGCACCTGACTTCGAAGAAACATTTTCATTGGCTGTAGATGCTAGTGATGAAGCTACAGGTGTCATAAGGGGACGTGAGACTGGAGCCAAATGCAGGACGCAGGTACTGAAGTACTAAGGGCAGGACGGGACAAGCTAAAGGATAGGACAAGTTGTGGAGACCGTGGCGTTCGTGGAGACCGTGGCGTTCAGAGATGATCTCGGAGGTCTGAGTTCAGGGAGGATCTTGGAGCTCAGAAGGATCTTGGAGCTTAAAGAGATCTTGAGGTCCAAGGTGGTCTCGAGGCTTGGCTAGAGGCTGGGGTCTAGTGCCTTGGCTTGAGGATGGGATCTTGAGGCTGGAGTCTTGAGGCTTGCTTGAGGCTGACGTCTTGAGGCTTGCTTGAGGCTGACGTCTTGAGGCTTGGCTAGAGGCTGGGGTCTAGAGACTAGGAATGCTGGGAGGATAGCCCCCTGGGCGGGCCGCAGAACTCCTGGGCAGCACCCGGACCTCCCAGGCAGCACACAGGGGCCTGGGCAGGTCGCGGGGTTCCTGGGCAGGTCACGGGGCACAACCCGTCCGAGGCGAGGGATAGGATGGGGCAGAGTCCCCCGCCGGGCAATGGCAATCCGGCCTGGCTAAACCGACGGAGGGAAGGGATAGGAAGGGGCAGAACCCTGCGCCGGGCAATGGCATTCTAGCCAGGCTTACCCGACTGAGGCAAGGGGTAGGAAGAGAGTTCGGTCAAGGATGACCAAGACTCACTGCGGGCAAAAGACTCGGATGGGCTACGGAGCAGCCCAGTCCCGCACTTACTCTCAAAACTCGTCGTTATCGGTGGTACTCCAAGCCGGGACCGACAGGACGAACCCCAACTATAATCAATTCGAGAGCCCCTTATATTCACAGCCAACCGATAGGCATCAGGTGCGCCTCCTTCAGCCCAACCAAGTGAAGATGATCCTCAGGTGTGACTATTTGAGCTCAAGGTGAAACGAAGGGCCGTCGAAGGACCTGGAGTCCGGAGTCTGCAGACCAAATCAAGAACAGGAATATGGACTTCAGATCCGACCATAGCAGCAGGAGCAGCGTTACTTCAAAGGAATGAGGGTGACGAGGTTGATCATCCAGTAGCTTACTTTCCTAAGAAATTTAATGAGCATCAAATAAACTATTCAACTATAGAAAATGAATTATTATCTCTTCTTTTAGCTTTACAACATTTTGATGTGTATTTTGGTACAACTCAAAAACCACCTATAGCGTACACCGATCATAATTCGTTAGTGTTTCTGAGTAAGATGAAAAACATAAACAGAAAGTTACTAAATTGGAGTCTGATCTTGCAGGAGTGTAATATTTTGACAACTCATATTGAAGGCAAGGATAATGTGAGTGCTGACTGTCTATCTAGATGTTGAATGTGCCATGTATTATTTATGGAGTTATATTTTAACATCTGTAACACTCCAACTGTATATTAGTTTGTAAGTTGCTGTATGATAATATTATGCATATTGTGTATGTTGTAGATTTTATACATTTGTATTTTAGGTAATTAGTTAATTGTTTTTTTCTCATGACAGACCTTTTTTTTGAGGAAGTTGTTACATACCCCATGGGTATCTTGTGACTGTGTTATGACCATGATTTATTTGAGTATCTGGTGAACATAATGTAATAGTCTTGTGATGGTGGGGTGATGTAATTTCCCGCCAGTGTGAGGTCATGTGATGGCCTGTTCCAACAGGTATAAAATAGGAAAGCACTGCTGTGAAGCAGGATAGTTCGTTGTTTAATTCGTCGGTTACTCCAGTATGCTGCGTATTCATCTCAGGACGCAGTTTTGTTTAAAGTGGAGTTTTACTTTCTATATTAAGTTGCAAAGTTTATTGCCGACAGTTTCACCAAACTCTGCCAGTTTTGGTTTGATCTCCCTTTGCAATTCATTTGGAGAGGGAAGCATTTACCATAGTAGAGAAACCAGAAGGATCGAGTAAAGTTGGTGTCGTCGGCGATTTAATACAGGATCGACCTTATTGGATCTTCATTCAGGAAATAGTAACCTGCATCAGAGATAACCTCTGCCGGTAAGAGCAGAAAGGGTTGGGGCAGTTTTATTCACCAAGGAAAATGTGAGTTCCTTTAAGCCTTTTCAATACCTTTTCAATCGAAGCAAGAGGCCGAGAGTGAAAGGCTGAAGCATCGCTGAGGGAAGGTCTTTTTTCTATTCTTTAACTGACCGGGGAAAAGGGGCTGTACTGCGCAGGCGCCTGATGTAGCGCGCCAAGGTTTAAAAGGGAAACCGCCATATACAACGGCCATCGTTGTAGCGGCCATCGTCTAACCGGCCATCATAGGATTGGACTGGGTCGGAGTGGGACGGCTTTGGATCAATCAGGATTCAGCAAGAAACAGGCAGAGGCAAGGTTAGGTTCCGGTAAGTTTCTGTTTTTCTTTTTTCTTTTGGTTCAGACTAGAGAATATGCCAGACAGGATATTGAAATGCTCTTCTTGCAGGATGTGGAAAGTCAGGGAGACCTCCCGTCTCCCTGACAACGATACCTGCAAGAAGTGCATCCAGCTGTAGCTCCAAATAAACCACGTTAGGGAGCTGGAGCTGGATGACCTCCGAATCATTCGGGAGACTAAGCAGTTTATATATAGTAGCTTCCAGGAGGTAGTTACACCTAAGGAACAGGGTACAGGTAATTGGGTTACCGTCAGGCAAGGGAAGGGGAAAGGACAGGTAGTACAGAGTTCCCCTGTGGCCAGTCCCCTCCAGAATAGGTATACCGATTTGGATACTGTTGGGGGGGGGGGGTGTATGGCTTATCTGGGACAAGCTGCGGCAGCCGGATCTCTGGCACTGAGTCTGGTTCTGCAGTGCAGAAGGGAGGGAGGAAGTAGAGGAGAGCGGTATTGATAGGGGACTCCATAGTCCGGGGTACAGACAGGAGATTCTGTGGTCGTAACAGAGATTCCCGGATGGTTCGCTGCCTCCCAGGTGTCAGGGTCAGGGATGTCTCTGATCGTATGCACAGCATTCAGAAGTGGGAGGGTGATCAGCCAGATGTCGTGGTACACGTCGGTACCAATGACATAGGTAGAAAGAGTCAGGAGGTCCTGAAGAGTGAGTACAGAGAGCTTGGTAGGAAGTTGAAAAACAGGACCTCGAGGGTAGTAATCTCCGGATTGCTGCCTGTGCCACGTGCCACTGAGGGTAAAAATAGGATGCTCTGGCAGATGAACACGTGGCTGAGAAACTGGTGTAGGGGGCAGGGTTTTTCTGATTTCTAGATCATTGGGACCTCTTCTGGGGCAGGTGGGATCTGTACAAGAGAGACGGGTGACACCTGAACTACAAGGGGAGCAATATACTTGCAGGGAGGTTTGCTATTGTTATTGGGGAGGATTTAAACTAGATTTGCAGGGGGATGGGAACCAGAGTGCCAGAGTAGATAGTGGAATGGGGGTAAAAATAAATGATGTTAGTAGTTCATGCAAAGTCATAAATAGTGAGTTTGTGTGTGGTGGTAACAATCTTCTGAGATGTGTATATTTCAATGCATGGAATATTGTGGGAAAGGCAGATGAGCTGAGGGTCTGGATTGACACATGGTATTATGACATCATTGCCATTACTGAAACATGGCTACAGGAGGGGCAGGACTGGTAGCTCAATGTTCCAGGGTTCCGTTGCTTCAGACGTGATAGAGGCAGAGGGATGAAGGGTGGAGGGGGGTGGCTTTGCTAGTCAGGGAAACTATTACAACAGTGTTTTGCAGGAAAGATTAGAGTGCTTGTCTACTGTGGCCATATGGGTGGAGCTGATAAACAGGAAAGGTATGACCACGTTAATAGGGTTGTATTATAGACCACACAATAGTCAGTGAGAAATGGAGGAGCAAATCTGCAGAGAGATAGCAGACAACTGCTGGAGACAGAAAGTTGTGATTGTACAGGATTTTAATTTTCCACACATTGATTGGGACTCCCATACTGTTAAAGGTCTAGATGGGTTAGAGTTTGTGAAATGTGCTCAGGAAAGTTTTCTAAATCAATATTTAGATGTACCAACTAGGGAGGATGCAATATAAGATCTCCTATTAGGAAATGAGTTAGGGCAGGTAACAGAAGTCTGTGTAGGGGAACACTTTGGTACCAGTGATCATAACATCATAAGTTTCAACTTTATCATGGATAAAGATCGATCTGGTCCTCGGATTGAAGTTCTAAACTGGAAAAAGGCCGAATTTGAAGAAATGAGAAAGGATCTAAAAAGCGTAGATTGGGACAGGTTTTCTCTGGCAAGGATGGAATTGGTAAGTGGGAGGCCTTCAAAGGAGAAATTCTGAGAGTGCAGAGTTCGTATGTTCCTGTCAGGGTTAAAGGCAAAAGAAGTAAGAATAAGGAACCTTGGTTCTCGAGGGATGTTGGAACTCTGAAGAAGAAGAAGAAGAAGAAGAAGAAGAAGAAGAAGAAGAAGAAGAAGAAGAAGAAGAAGAAGAAGAAGAAGAAGAAGAAGAGAGAGATGTACAACATGTATAGGCAACAGGGAGGAAATAAGATGCTTGAGGAGTATAAAAAGCGTAAGAAAATACTTAAGAAAGAAATCAGGAGGGCTAAATGTAGTCATGAGGTTGCTTTGACAGTCAGGGTGAAGGATAATCCTAAGAGCATCTAAGGGTATGTTAAGAGCAAAAGGATAGTAAGGGATAAAATTGGTCTTTTTAAAGATCAGGGTGGTTGACTATGTATGGAACCAAAAGAAATGGAAGAGATATTATTTTTTTTTTGCATTTGTATTTACTAAGGAAACTGAAATGGAGTCTATGGAAACAAGGCAAACAAGTAGGGAGGTCATGAAAATTATATAGATTAAGGAGGAGGAGGTGCTTGCTGTCTTGAGGCAAATCAGAGTAGATAATTCCCCAGGACCTGACAGGGTATTCCCTCGGACCTTGAAGTAAGCTAGTGTTGAAATTGCAGGGGCTGTGGCAGAAATATTTAAAATATCGACATCCACGGGTCAGGTGCTGGAGGATTGGAGAATAGCTCATGTAGTTCCGTTTTTTAAAAAAGGCTCAAATAGTAAGCCGGGAAATTATAGGCCGGTAAGTTTGACATTGGTCGTAGGTAAATTATTGGAAGGAATACTAAGAGATAGGATCTAAAAGTATTTGGATAGACAAGGACTTATTAGAAGCAGTCAGCATGGCTGTGTGCGTGATAGGTCATGTTTAATCAATCTGTTAGAGTTTTTTGAAGAATTTACCAGGAAAGTGGATGAAGGGAAGGCAGTGGATGTTGTATACATGGACTTCAGTAAGGCCTTTGACACGGTCCTGCATGGGAGGTTAGTTAGGAAGATTCAGTCGCTAGGTATTCATGGAGAGGTAGTAAATTGGATTAGACATTGGCTCAATGGAAGAAGCCAGAGAGTGGTAGTGGAGGATTGCTACTCTGAGCGGAGGCCTGTGACTAATGGTGTGCCACAGGGATCAGTGCTGAGCCCATTGTTAATTGTCATCTATATCAATGATCTGGTTGATAATGTGGCAAATTGGATCAGCAAATTTGCTGATGATACAAAGTTTGGAGGTGTAGTGCACAGTGAGGAAGTTTTTCAAAGCTTGCATAGGGATTTCAACCAGGTGGAGTAATGGGCAGAAAAATTGTAGATGGAGTTTAATGCGGACAAGTGTGAAGTATTGCAATTTGTAAGGTCAAACCAAGGTAGAAAATACAAGATGAATGGCAGGGCACTGAGGAGTGCAATAGAACAGAGGGATCTGGGAGTACAGATATATAATTCCCTAAAAGTGGCGTCACAAGTAGATAGGGTTGTAAAGAGAGCTTTTGGTACTTTGGCCTTTATAAATCAAAGTATTGAGTATAAGAATTGGAATGTAATGGTGAGGTTGTATAAGACATCGGTAATACCGAATTTGGAGTATTGTGTGCAGTTTTGGTCACCTAATTACAGGAAGGATATTAATAAGGTTGAAAGAGTGCAGAGAAGGTTTACAAGGATGTTGCCGGGGACTTGAGAAACCGAGTTTCAGAGAAAGGATGAATAGGTTAGGACTTTATTCCCTGGAGCATAGGTGAATGAGGGGTGATTTGATAGAGGTGTATAAAATTATGAGGGGTATAGATAGAGTGAATGCAAGCAAGCTTTTTCCACTGAGCCAAGGGGAGAAAAAACCAGAGGCCATGGGTTAGGGGTGAAGGGAGAAAAGCTTAAAGGGAACATTAGTGGGAGCTTCTTCACACAGAAAGTTGTGGGAGTGTGGAATGAGCTGCCAGATGAAGTGGTGAATGCGGGCTCACTTTTAACTTTTAAGAAAAACTTGGATAGGTATATGGATGAGAGGGGTTTGGCGGTGCAGGTCAGTGGGACTAGGCAGAAAAATAGTTCGGCACAGTCAAGAAGGGCCAAAAGGCCTGTTTCTGTGCTGTAATGTTCTATGGTTTCTAAACCATTTTTATTTCTTTCATCGTGAGTCTTTCGGGCAAGGTATATTTCGATTGGGGACAGCAATAACATTACGTCGTCGAGGAATTCGCTACTTCAGGGAAGTCTTTCCTCTTTGACTGTATAAATCATTTGGACTTTCACATTTACCATCGAGTTGCCGTATAGCAGTTAACTTCCGGTTAACTTGCTCATTTGTTTACTTTTCATTTTATTGTTGAACAGAGTTAAATAAATGTTTATTTGTTTATAAAAAAAAACCTGTCTCAATTCTATATTCATTGTTGCCGGAGACATACTGTAACAATAGTCTTAAAGTGTCAAATTCGAAAGTCCAAGTGATTTATACAGTCAGTGAGTAGAGACTTCCCTGAAACAAATGATTCCTTCGAAATATCGACTTTACTGCTGATCCCAGCCGAGAGATGCCTTGAAGGAAATAAAATGACTTAAAGGAACTTATCTTTCTGATAATAAAACCTTCCTGAACTTGCAAGGTTTATCTCAGATGCAGACCACTATTCTGGAACGAAGAATCAATAACGTCAATCCTTTACAGAACCGCAGAATGCCACCAACTTTATTCAATGCTTCGGGTTCCCATACTTTGCTAAAGTCTTCACTTTCCAATACTAGAGGTAACAAAGGTGTAAAAACAAAAACATGCAACGATTGGTGAAACTGCCGGCAATAACGTTTCCACCTTAAAATAGAAACTAAGACTCCACTTTAAAATGAAACTGCATCATGAGATGAATACACAGCAAAACTAACGAACTAACTGTGTCACAACAGGGGTTTCTTCTTATATACCTGTTGGAACAGGCCATCATATAACCTCACACTGGCAGAATATTACGTCTTATGATCTCACACTGGCGGGAAAGTTACATCACCCCGCCATCACAAGACAATTATATCATGCTCAGCAGATACTTAATTAAATCATGGTCATAAGACAGTCACAAGATACCCACGAGGTATGAAACACCTCCAAAGTATATCCTTTGATGTTCAACCCCCAACTATGGCTTTCTTTCAACCATGACTCAGTGATGCCCATAACATCATACCGACCAATCTCTAAATGCATCATGAGTTCACCCACCTTATTCTAAATGCAATGCACATTTAATTACAACACCTTCTGTCCTGTATTCTTCATCCTTTTATTTTTACCCTGTTTTTCCTTATTTTATACTTTTGTCCCAGAGCTGTTATTCGAATTTCTGACATTGCTTATGCCTATCATCGAGTATCTTTTTTAAAGGACAATTGTTAGTCCATTGAATTTTGTGAGCTGAAATGTAAAAGGATTGAGCCATCGTGTTAAAATAAGGAAGATGTTTTTGCATCTTAAACAGCGTAATGCCACAATTGACTTTCTGCAAGAAACACATATTCCTAGTTCTGATACTCTCGTCTCGTGTCAAGATAGCGGAGCAGCACTTCCATTTTATTTTTCAGGCTAAAGCCAGGTGGGTCCCAATACTCATAAATCCAAATGTTCCCTTTGAGCTCCCTAACAAAACATCAGATACAAATGGTCATTTCATCATTGTCTCGGGGAAAATATAGAATACATTGTTAGTGTTGGCTAACTCATATGTTCCTAACTCTGATGATGGCCAGATTTTTGATCGTTTTTTATTCTCTCTATTGCCTGAGTTGAGTCTGTATTCTCTTATATTGGGTGGTGGCTTTGACTGTTGATTCGATCCAGTTTTGGATCGATCGAATGGAACTTCAAACTAAGTTTGAAGTTATTTCCACTCAACCAATTAAACGCTAACTTCAGGAAAGTAAGAGCTGGTTTTATATTTATGGTGATAAATCCAGTAAATTTTCAGTCAACCAATGAAGACGCTTCAAAGCTAAACAGCACATTACAGATATGTGAATGGGAAATGTAAACATTACCTTGAATCATTCTGAAATCAATGAAACATTTAGGAATTTTTATTCCCGACACTTTACTTCTGAATCTTTAAATGATAACATCTCGGCCAAGAATTTCTTAAATAGTCTAAATATTCCTACACTTTCTGCTGATCTCAAAGCAAATCTGAATGAGCCAATATCAGTAGACGAAATATCCTCAGTCATTTCTATACAGCAGACTGGTAAATCTCCTAGACCTGATGGGGTTCTCTGTATAATCCTATAAATCATTTTCCTCAGTGCTTTCACCTCAAATAACATTGGTTTTATCTGACTAGTTTAAACAAGGTAAGTTGCCAGCATCATTTAATGAGGTATGTATCCTTCTTTTAGCAAAAAGAGGCAAAGATACAACAGACTTTTTTTTCGTACAGGCCAAACCATTTGCTAAATGTTTATTTCAAAATTTTGGCTGATGTTTTGGCCCATGGATTGGAGAATATTCTACCCTTAATTGTTTCTGAAGAGCAAACTGGTTGTATTAAAAATTGTCTCCCTTTTCTCAATATACGGCATCTATTTAGTATCTTATATTCACCTTCAATTGGGATTCCTGAATGTGTTATTTATTTAGACACTGAGAAAAAGTTTGCTCGTGTGGACTAGAACAATATGTTTATGGTTTTAGAAAAAAATGATCTTGGACAAAGTTTTATTACATGGATTAAATTGTTATACTCCCATCCCACTGCCTCTGTCCTGTCTAACTCTCAGCAATCCGAACCTTTCAATCTTAAACATGGCACCCGGCAAGGGTGCCCTTTAATTCCGCTAGTTTTTGATCTGGCCATAGAGCCATTAGCAATTGTGTTCCATGGCAGTGCTGATCTGAAGGGGAGTTGGAGGGGGGTGGGGGTGGTGGTTGTTGAGCACAAAGTATCTCTTCATGCTGATGATCTTTTAATTTTATATCATATCCAACTACCTCACTACCTCCAATGTTTTCGCTCCTTAACAAATTTAGCCAGTTTTCTGGATATAAACTTAATTTGCATAAGAGTGAACTCTTTCCAATAAACAGAGAAGCACAAATATTAAAGTTTCACAACCTCCCTTTTAAAGTAGTGAATAATCAATTTACTTACCATGGCATTACAGTAGTCAGGAACTATAGGCGCTTTCTTGGGGAAAATTTTACCAACCCCTTAAATCACATAAAGCAGTGTCTAGTAGAGTGGTCCTCTCTGTCCATGTCCCTAATGGGTCGAATTAATGTCGTTAAAATGTATATCCTTCCTAAATTTTTATGCTTATTTCAATCTTTACCAGTTTTTCTTTCTAAAGCTTTCTTCGACTCATTAGATTCAATTATTTTGTCCTATTTATGGAAGGGCAAACGTCCCCAACTAAATAAAGCTCACCTTCAAAACTGTAAAAGTGTAGGGTGCTTGCTTAATTTCCGCTTATGTTACTGGGCAGCCAACATACACAGTCTTATCTTTTGGTCTTACTTTCATAATCAGTCTGACTGCTTGATATGGGTGGCAACGGAGTTGAACTCTAATAAGAATTTCTCTATTTCCACACTTCTTGGTACCGTACTTCCTTGTCATCCACCTAAACCTGTTAATCCTGTTATCAGGCACTCTTTGAGAAAATGGGCTCAGTTTAGATGTATAATGGTCTTCACAGTTTCTCTCTCTCTAGTCCTATCCTACATAATCATCTCTTTCAGCCTTCTATGCATGATTTAACATTTCAACTCTGGCACAGAAAAGGGTGTTAGTGGCTTTGAAGATCTTTTTATAGACAACTACTTTGCATCTTTTGAACAACTGTCTGCAAAGTTCAACATACCCAACATCACTTCCTTAGACATCTCCAAATTAGACATTTTATCATCCCTTTATTATCAAACTTCCCTGACGTATCCGAAAAAAAATGGTGACTTCTTTCTTCGCATGATTCCATTGGGTAAAGCTTTAATATCTGCTATTTGAGATAAGTCAGTGGCTTTGAGGCGAGCCTCCTCGACAAAATTAAAACTGCCTGCGAGCAAGATTTAAATTTTTCTTTGTCCGATGATGTATGGGATTCAATTCTCAAGTCAGTTAATTGAACTTAGTTATGTGCTCGCCATTGCTTGTTGAAGTTTAAGGTCGTACACAATACTCATATGTCTAAACCCAAATTATTGTGTCTCTATCCAGACATTAGTCCCTGTTGCAATAAGTGTAAAGGGGGCAAGGCTTCCCTTATTCATATGTATTGAACTTACCCTGGCTTGGAGAAATACTGTAGAGATGTCTTTCTAACTTTATGCCATATTCTTCATTACTATTGGGAACGTAATCCTCTGATTGCTCTCTTCGGCACCTCGGGAGAGGTTGACAGGCATCTGAGTCCGACTAAACATCGTACACTGTCTTTTGCCTCTTTTTTGGCCAGATGCGCATTCGTTCCTAGGTGGAGAGATGCTGCCCCACCCACTCATGCTCAATGGCTCAGCGACATTATGTCCTGCTTAGACCTTGAAAAGATTCATTATTCAGTTCTTAATTCAGACAAAAATGTCCAAAGACTGTGGGGACCTTTTCTTGAACACTTTCATAATTCCCCCATAGATTAAAGGTCCATCCTTTTTTCGCCTTACGTCCAACTTCTTTCAGTTAAGATTTATGATTTTTGATGTGTAAACATATTGTAGCCCAGTTAGTAGGCAATATAGCTTCTTTTTATAAATACAGATCTGTGGAGATAAAAGTTCTGATTAACTCTTCTATATATTGTAAGGTTGGCCTGAAGTCGGACAATGGAAGGTTGAAATGGTAACTAACTATATATGATTCTACCATGGTTGCTATTTTAACTGTTATGAACTCTACATTTGATACCTTTGTTTTGCACTCTACAAACTTCTTCCTTACTGGAATTTTTTTCATTGTAAAATCTAATTTTAATTTTTTTTATAAAGTTATCTCTGTTAGCAGCAAGTGTTGACGACTCGAAGAACTCAGGCTCAAAAAGTTGATGAAATGGAATCTGACCTTCAAACACTGAGGCACATCAGAGATGGGTTAGTTACCTGGATTCTCTGTTTCAGGAGGTAGTCACACCTATTAGATTAGCTGTGTCAAATTCAGTCTGTGCTCAGGGACAAGACAGTCTGATTTTGAGTGAGGCGAGTAGTGGGATCCAAGAGATCATGCTGGAGGAACCTCAGCCCCTGAGCTTGTCCAACAGGTCTGAGATTCTTGTTCCCTATGTGGATGAGAGTGAGGGCTGTAGGAGGGATGAGAAAACTAACCGTGACACCGTAGTTCAGGGAGCCATCCAAGAGGCGGGAAAGAAAAAAATGTCGTGGTAATTAAGGATAGTATAGTTAGCAGAATGGAGCAGAGTTCTCTGTCGCGAGTATAAAGTGTCTTGAAGGCTGTTTTGCCTGCTTGGTGCCTGGGTTCGAGACATCTTATCTGACCTGCAGACGATTTTGGAGTAGGAGGGGCAAGATCCAGTTGTCATGTTCCATATGCGTACCAACGACATAGGTAGAATGAGGGAAGAGGTACTGTTGAGAGAATTTGAGCAGGTAATGACTAAATTAAAAACCAGAACCAAAAGGTGGTAATTTCTGGGTTACTACATGATCAACGTGCAAATTGGCATAGGGCCAAGAAGACTAGAGAGTTAAATGGGTGGCTCTCGGACTAGTGTGGGAGAAGTGGGTTTGAATTCATGGGAAATTGGCACCATTATTAGGGAAAGAGGGAGCTGTACCAATGGGATGGGCTCCACCTGAACCATGATGGTGGGGGGAGGTGTGGGAGGTTCCTGGATCCTAGTGAATTACATAACTATGGCTGTGAATAGTGGTTTAAACTAGATAGTGGGGGGGGGGGTTCAACTGATTGGAGAAGTATGGATAAAGTAAAAAACGAAAAGTGTGATATAAATAAAAAGCAAAAAATAGAAAGTGAAAAAGTAAGACTGGACTAAAGAAAAGTGATGTGCATAAGAGTAAAAGAATACAAGATTTTAAAAGCACAGTGAGTTTAAGGACAGTATTTGAATGCCTGCAGTGTTCAAAACAAGGTCAGTGAACTTGTGGCACAAATCAGTACAAACGGTTATCTCACAAAACTAAATGATCCATGATTTCCAACTCAATTTCTCTCATTTCTCCACATCTTAATACTTTCCGAATGCCGTGAGTTCCAGTTTCTTGTGATAATCTTCTGCATGGAAATATGTTAAAAGTCGTCCTAAAGTTTATTTATCCATAGCCAGAGTTTCACCCTTAGTTGTGCTGCAAGCTACAACATCAAAACACCAATAAGCAGTTAATTGATATTAGTTTAGTTTCATAACTCCCTGCTGAATCAACCCAAATCTATTTTTTACTGATTTAATTTACTAACCTTAATTTACTGTTATTGATTCTTTCAAAACAGAATCTATTTTTCCCATTTAGTGAAGTCAATCAAGCTTGACTAAGTTTCAATGGCTTCACTCTCTGCTGTTAAATTGTGCTCAGACATACGTATTTTATGTATTTATTTTATTTTGCGATACTGCATAAACAAATGTACAGATATCTGATGTGCAGGTACTTGGAACCATTTAGATGCATTGGAATTTTGATTATGAAGTCTTGATATCATCAGTCCTGCTGACTGTGACAGAATGTTTATCTCCCTGGATAAAAAGGCTAACATCCATTCGCCCTGCTGACCGCAATCTGATCCTGTTGCGAAAACCTTCTGGACAGAAAGGGATTCACCCTTTCATTAGCTGAAATTAGCTGCACTTAAGGTCGGTCACCTATTTGCTTATTATCTGTAATTGCGCTGGATTGTGTCAGTGATGTGTCTCTTTCCTTTATTAATGAGGGTTTCTTTCCATACCTGTTTGCCACAGCAGTTCCATTAACACCAGCAGAGATTAGTAGCACTTGAAGAAGGGAGGGTTAACTTGGTGAACAGTAGAGTGGAAGAGGAAAGCGATCCAGCAGAATATGGGATCAGATGTGTTGAATATTCCAGGATTGGGGAGGAACGTATTCTGGGCAGCTGACTATATACTTGCAGATGTGGACTGGCTGACACTGGATGACCGGATCTACTTTGTACTTGCGACTATTCAACACATTTATCTTCCCATCCTTACTGTTGCTGCTGTTCCTGATGAGTCCCTCAATTTATTGACTAATTCCAAGGTGTGCTTAAATGCCTCAATCTTCCTCAGGGGTATTCACCCTTCTTACTTGGTGTTTGTTACAGGTGTTAATGAAGAAATTTTTTGTGGTTGTAGCAAGTTACTTACTCACCACTGTAGCAGTGATTGGGTGCACCATTGGGTGTGGGTGTTTCAAAAAATCACCATTTTCAATGATCAAAACTGTTTTTTTTATTGTGTTTTAGTTACTGACCTTTCAATATTTGGAAGTTTGTGGGCTATTTTCAGGGTATAAACTCTTGATTCCTGTTCGCTAACTCCACTCTCCAATGGATAATGTCTGTCACTGAAGGAGAATGTTTTGTCAATCATTTTTCCTCTGGAAATTCAGCCTTTTCACATTTTCTACCTTACGAACAACTCTGACAGCCATCCAAGTCCATTCTGGACATGTCTATTGAACCTCTCCATCATGCGATAATCTTTCCTTGGCATCTCTTGTTAAGAGGCTTGACAAAGAAGAACTCTTCGGAGAATCTGCTGCGTTATACAAATTTAGATCCAGTGGCATTAAACCCTTTTTATCAATTTTATCATTCTTAGCATATTAAGAAATGAATTCATCCTCTCAAAGAGACACATTTCCCTATATTTTCCCTATAGTATTGTAAATGTTCCTGCCTTCCTCCATATTTCAACCAATCCCTCTGTATCTATCTCTCTTTCTCTTTCACTTTTCTTCATATCTCTCCCGTCTTCCCTCGTTCTCTCCCTCCCTTGATCCTTCTGTCCCTTATTGCTCTCTCCTCCATTACTCCCTTCCTCCCTCAGTCAGACTAAGAAGGGGATAAGACACAGCACAGAGCTATCTTTTTTAACTGGCATTGAGTAGAAAGAGCTATCTCTTCAGGATCTCGCTCTCTCTTCTGTTCCAATGTCTTTTTGTCTCCAATATCTGACTTAGCCAAGAAATCAACTTGACAGATTACACCAAAAGCACTTATGAACTGGAACTGCATAAAATATTATTATGTTCTCTGAACAGAGGAATAACACAGTCCTTTATCCATTATAAAATCACTGGTCCCTCTTGTTCATTTTCTCTGAGTGTTTGTGGTGAATGTCGCTGACCTTGGTGCTGTAATTGATACAGCAGTCCAACCAGTGTTCACTGGCCTTAAAAATAATTCCTGGCATTTACAGACTTCCTGATATCTTTATGTGAACCTAATGACAAGGGATTGTTTTGCATTAAAGATGTAATTCAAAAATGAAAATAGAAAGAAATAGCACAGACGCAGGTCCCATGGCCTACTATATTGTGCCAAACTAATTATACTAGAAAGGAGATGCCTAACCAAATTAATCCCCTCTGTCTACACAACATCCATATCCATCTAATCTCATATATTCATGTGTCCATCTAATAGTCTCTTTAATGCCTCTCTTCTACTGTACTTGTTTCCACTGTTACTCCTTGCAGCGCATTCCCAGCACTCACCACTTTTGTTAAAAATAAACACCCACACATCGCATTTAAGCTATCTCCTACAACTAATTTGCATGCCCCTGAGTATCAGTCATTTTGAGCCTGGGAGAATGATGCACATTTTCGGCTCTATCTATGCCTCTCAATCTAGTAAATTTATTTTAGATCTCCACTTGGCCTCAACCACTCTAGACAGAACAACACGTCTGCCCATCCATTTTGTAATAGTGTAGGCCAGTTAATCCAGACAGTATCCTGGTAAGCCTCTTCTGCACCTCCTACACCATTGCACATGCTTTCTATTATGGGGTGACTAGATCTGAATGCAATACTGCAAATGGGCCCTAATCAAAGTTTCATGAAATAAAGCAGAAAATGTTGGAAAGAATTGGATCTGCAGATTTGTCTGCAACACTGTGGGAAAGAAGAAGTGTCTTTGTTACAGGTTCATGAACTTGCATCAGAACCGGTAGGTCATATTTACTAAGGTATGCATGAATATGCGAGAGAAGGATTGACGAATGAGCAATCTGTTAAGGTGTACAAGGTGAATTCACAGATGGCAATCAAAATCCGTGAATGTTAAGGACATAACAGTTCAAATGGTGACCTGGTCAAGCTGATGATGAGTTTGATATGACTAGCATCAGAGTCTGAGGAGGGAGATCATAGTGAAGAGAGGTATTGAAATCCAGGGGGACTTAGATACTAGGTCAAGTTTGTCGAATAAACAGTCAAAGTAAATATATTTTCAATGAATGTGGATGTCACCATATACAAACTTGACATTCATTTTCATGTAGTAATTTACAGGAAAATTAAGAAATACAACACTATGAACACTATACATAAACAAGAACACAACATAATGATGTGCAAAAGAAGAAAATAGTAGGAAAAAACATAAATAATACTGAGAATGTGAGTTGTAGAATCCCTCAAATTGAGTCTGGAGGTAGTATGGGTGCTGCCTTCTTGTGGTAATTCTCCTTGTAAGTATGTTCAATGTTATCGATGACTTTGCCTGTGATGGATTGAGCAGTGTTCACCACTTCCTGTAGATATAACAGCAGCGATCATTGCACTTGCCTCACGTTCAAATCACTTATATGGTAAAGTGGAGGAACACAATCAATGGAGGTGGGGTCGAAGTCCAAGGGTTGCCATGCAATGACGTGGAACATGGCAGACTGGCCAACACCGAATAATTATCAAGAGATGAAATTTGAGCTTTTTCACCCACATTACCAAGTTCATTCTCTAACCGTTGGGACCTGGAAATGGAGCTGTCATCCGCACACTAGCAGAGGAGCAATAGACTGGAGCAGAAACTGGATGGATTTCCTCATATTAATCAGGGACACTAGCGGAAAGGCCAAGATGCCTGGCCTGTTATCGAGACAAATTCAGAGTCGTTGGGAAAAAATCAGGAGCAAAACATTGAATTGATTGTCCCTCCCCAATCAGAGTCAATGGATTATAGCTAATAGAAGGATCCCGGATGATTCTGTCAAAGCAACCCAAGATCACTAGGGAATAACCAGTAGCAGGGACCTGGTAATTTCCCTCACACTTAACGCAGGGCTGAAACCCACTCATGGTCACTGGGTCATTAGCTAATGATCAGGGTGTAAATTGGTTATTCCTTTGGAGTATACCAATGTCACTGGCAACATATAACGACATAAGGTAGATCCGGCAACACCACACACACTCGTGTTTAGTGCACAGCAAAGAGCAGGAAGGATTTGGGCTGATTTAACCACCCACGTCATACGCAGGCCGGCTCCCCACACTCCCGCAATGACCCAGGATCACTGGGTAAAGGTCAAAAGATGAAGTATGCATTATTTCTCCTCATGTCCATAGCTTTTGTTAAATAATCACAAGCACAAAACTGGACTAAGTCCCTCACATTTGCCCAAGGTCTTTGGGTGATGCTGAATCGCTGAAAAAAGTACTCCTACTCAGACATCAGCGGACGGTACTTGCGGGTGCTAGTCAGTGGCAACTTATGCTGATTACCTCGTTGATATTTATAACCACAGTTACACCATTATAATGCCCGGGTACATATCTTTACTGTTATGCTATAGCAATTTCATTTAGCAACTCTGTAACAGCAGTCTGTTCTGTGTTCAGCCTGTTTGGGTTATTGCTGAAGATAAGGGATGTTTAGGAACGTATGCAATCCAATTATTGGGAGGTTTTCTTGGTGAGGGACAATGGGGTGATGGGTTTTCTGTTCAGCAGGAGATAGAGAGAGAAGGCGCTGGGGAGAACAGATATTTTTTTTCATCGTATGCAGTGTGCTGTCTTTTATTTCATGGCACAAATTTGTAACAGGGAAGGAAATTACACAGCATCCACATATACCGGGTATGAGGTGGGTTCGGGGAGTGTTTTCCCCAGACTTACACAGACAAGAAAACCTGCTGCTTTCACAACTAAACGGTCTCAGTGAATCTGTTATCTTATTCTTTGTCCTCATGCGTAATACTCCTGTTTATTTCCCTCCACATAGTGAACATTGTGACGATTGCGATTCTATCCCGAGGGAAGTGCGGACTCTCCAAAGTTGTCACTCACTATCTGGTTGCCATGACAGTGGCTGACCTACTGGTCAGTTTTCTTGACCTGGTTTTGAGGCAGATTCCGGTTGTTTATAAGAAGTACTTCAGTTTCCTGTTTTCGCTCCGCATGTGTAACATCCAGGGTGCCATGATTTACACAGCCACCGACAGTTCGGTTTGGTTTATCGTCGCTTTCACATTTGATTGATGTGTGGCCATTTGTTGCCAGAGACTGAAGAATAAATACTGCACTGAAAGAACGGCGGCAGTGGTCCTAGGGACAGTGACTGCTGTGAGCTGTTCAAAGAATATTTTCTGGTATTTTATGCTCACAGGTATATATTCTTTTGCTGACAACCCCAGCTTTTGCGGGACAAGAAATGGTGTTGTGAGCTCTCCAGTCTGGGGTACAATTGCTATCCTCCATTACCTGCTCACCCCACTGGTCCCGTTTGTTCTGCATTTGCTGCTCAATGCAGTGACCATCAGGCACGTTTTGGTGGCCAGCAGAGCCCGCAAGCGACTCCAACGTCCCAGTATTGGGGAAACTCCCAGAGACCCAGAGATAGAAATTGTTGGCCATTTCGGGGAACTTCATTTCCTTATGGGCATTGCTTGCTGTAAATTTTATATGGGCTTGACTATCTTACTTGATGCGGCAGTTAGAAATTCCACCTTATTCATTGCAAGAGCTGGCCTACATGCTTCAGCTTCTTAGCTGCTGCACCAACGCGGCGCTTTACGTGATAACCCAGACTTTTTTTAGGAAACAACTGAAAGATATTGTTAAGTATCCTCTCTCTCTCATTATAAGATGCATCCAGTACCTATGAGCGCCATGCAATCCACTGTCACTTTCTGCCTAACATGCGTGACACTCCCGCTGCCAGTGCCCCTCCCCTCCCCTTCAACACGCACTCCGTTCCACTTATACTTCACCAGGTCCTTGTCATCCACAGCTATCTATCAGATTCAGAGCGGATATTCTGCTGGGCTGCTTATCATCCTGCTTGTAAATAATTTGTTTCCATTTCAACGCTATCTTTTCATAGCTAACTGATGGATAATTATACTTCTGTCTCTGACACAATTAATGCAACAAGTTATTGCAGATTACTAATGAGAGAGCAACAAACTTTCTCCAATTAATTCAACGATTCCTTCGTTCTAATAGCTGAGAGATAACTTGATAGACATATTTAATTCTAAAAGGCACCAATATGGTACATAGTCAGATTTTTTTTTCATAGCAGGGTCTAAAACAAGTAGAGCATCAGGGAAAAATGTAAAAGGAGATTGAAGGTGTTTCAGATGATGACGAAGCGGTGCACTGAAGTTGGAAAAAATCACTGAAGAGGACAGTTGCTTGAGGACTTCGTGGATACATCACATTTAGGAAAGAAGAACCCATTATCACTTGAGCATCAAAGGCTAAAGTTCGAATGCCGGTAAGTGATAATGGGGGGCTGGGGAACATTGTGTCACGCAGCAGTGAAAAAGGCCCTATGATGGTCCATTTGACTCTCTTTAATGTGGTATACTAAAAATAATATGCCTGAGTAACGTAAACATAGAAACATAGAAAACCTACAGCACAATACAGGCCGTTTGGCCCACAAAGCTGAGCTGAACATTTCCCAACCTTAGAACTACCTAGGCTTCACCCATAGCCCTCTATTTTTCTAAGTTCTATTTGCCATCCAGGAGTCTCTTTAAAGACCCTGGCATTTCTGCCTCCATTACCACGGCTGGCAGCCCATTTCATGCACTCACCACTCTGCATAAAAAAAATACCCCTGACATCTCGTCTGTATCTACCTATAAGCACCTAAAATATATGCCCTCTTGTGCTAGTCATTTCAGCCCTGGGAAAAAGCTTCTGACTATCCACACGATCAATGCCTCTCATTATCTTGTACACATCTATCAGGTCACCTCTCATCCGCCGTCGCTCCAAGGAGAAAAGGCCGAGTTCACTCAACCTATTCTCATAAGGCATGCTCCCCAGTCCAGGCAGCATCCTTGTAAATCTCCTCTGCAACCTTTCTAAGGTTTCCACAACATTCCTGTAGTTAAGTGACCATAACTGAGCACAGTACTCCAAGTGGGGTCTGTCCAGGTTCCTATATAGCTGCAACATTACCTCTCGGCTCTTAAACTCAATATATGACAGGCATAATACCAAATGAACAATAGTTACGCAAGGTATTATCAAGCAATAGCACACCTCATACGGTGCCTTCTCAGGTTTGACAACTTGATCTTCATTTATTATTTCACTTATGGACTAAACCTTCTTAAGAACAGGATTGCTAGGTTTTGCAAAAAGGATTTATAAAATCTTCACCAGTTGTGAACAAAATAAGATTGTTTCTGCCCTTTATTTCATTGTTCTTTGTAACTAAATCTACTCTATTATAAACTGTTCAAACTTCAATAAATCGTATTAATAAATCATTTTCAGAACTTTCTATTCCATTCCTCTTTCTGATCAAAATGTGGCAGGAAGCATCATCTTTCCTTTCAAACTGAACTTGGGAATCTTTCAATTCCCAGAATCATGTCCATTTACCCCATTTGTTGCCACACTAACGTGACAGCTTCATTTTGATCAAAATTAAACTGAACAGCATTGTCTTATAGAATAAATGTCTTACACTATGTATTTCAAGTACCACGTGATGAATAGAAAACAAACACTAGATTGTTCTAAACACAAAGTACACTGCAGATTATGTGGTCCAATCAACACTTACAACACGCTGGAGGAACTCAGCAGGTCTGGCAGCATCTATGGAAACGAGCAGTCAATGTTTCAGGCCTTGAGTCCTGCCGAAAGGTCTCGGCCTGAAACGGTGACTGCTCATCTCCACGGATGCTGCCCGACCTGCTGAGTTCCTGCAGCGTTTTCAACGTGTTGATTAGATTGTGCGTATTGCTCAGTACCTTGGGCAGCATGGTAGCATAAAAGTTAACGTATTGCCTTTCTGTGCCAGTGACCTGGGTTCAAAGCCCCAACGCCACACACACACACACACAAACGGCAGCAAGGAATCGACACTCCACTTCTCCCACTTCAGCAAAAGAGCATCAACACCCTCCACCCACCTAGTAAGCAATAGTAAAGCCCTGCAAGAGACCATGAGCTGCAGTACAACAAATACTTATCATTCACCCAACACTTTGACATGCCACAGGCTCTCTTTCTCTTCCTAATAAAGGGGAAGAGTAGAGTCACTTCTCTGCAAGGTGCTACTTCACTTAGATTAGCTAATTAATGTTTTTGACAGTTTAAGAAATGTTCTCAGTCTAGTTGGATGAACTGGTATGAGCCAATGCATTGTATATTGCTCCAGATGCACAGAGTTAGAGAGGTTGGCCCGGCTAGGTCTTCACTCCTGGAGGGAGATGGGCTAAACACACGCTACTGGGGCTGGCTTTATGGACAATATAGTAGGCCTGGACTTCTTAGGCTAAAGGGCCTGTGCCAGTGTTGTATTGCTGTCTCGTTCTATTGTGACAATTTGATGGGATACTTCAACTAACACTTACTTTGCTGCTTTGCTCCCAAATGAACTATACAGTTGAAAGACAAACAAGAGAAAATCTGCAGATGCTGGAGTACTGCCAAAGGGTTTTGGCCCAAAACGTCAACTTTAATGGCACTTGCACCAAAGCTAATTTCCATTTGCACCCTGCTTTCCCTAGCATGATACATTCTAGAGAATTTACCAACAATTTTCTCTACAGCTAATTGATATAAATTCTAAGATTCAGAGCACATTCATCATCTGACCAAGGCTCTGTACAACTGCAGAAAATCCTTTTTTGCTCCTATACTCAACTCCCCTTGTTATGAAGGCCAAAATGCCATTAGCTTTCTTCACTGCCTGCTGTACCTGCATGCTTACTTTCAGTGACTGATGAACAAGGACACGTAGATCTAATTGTACTTCCCCTGTTCCTAATTTGGCACCATTCGGATAGTAATCTGCCTTCCTGTTCTTGCCAGCAAAGTGGATAAACTCACATTTGGCCACATTAAACTGCAACTGCCATGCATCTGCCCACTCACCCAACCTACTGAAGTCACCCTGCATTCTCATAACATACTCCTCACATGTCACACAGCCACCCAGATTTGTGTCATCTGCAAATTTGCTGATGTTACTTTTAATCCCTTCATATGACCCAATAATGTATATTGTAAACAGCTGCCGTCCCAGCACCGAGCCTTGTGATACCCCACTAGTCACTGCCTGCCATTCTGAAAGGGACTCGTTAACCCTATGCTTTGTTTCCTGTCGGCCAACCAATTTTCTATCCATGTCAGTCCCCTACCCCCAATACCATGTGCTCTAATTTTGCCCACTAATCTCCTCTGTGGGACCTTATCAAAGGCTTTCTGAAAGTCCAGGTACACTACATCCACTGGCTCTTCCTTGTCCATTTTCATCGTTACATCCTCAAAGAATTCCAGAAGATTAATCAAGCATGATTTGCCCTTCGTAAATCTATACTGACTGGGACTGATCCCATTACTGATAACCAAATGTGCCACTATTTCATTTTTTATAATTGACTCCGGCATTTTCCCCACCACTGATGTCAGGGTTATAGACAGCCATGAGACAAAGAAAACCATGGAAAATATCAAACACCAAAAACGCATAAAAAAAACTGAACAAATCTCCCAAGCAGCAAAACAAAGGTGTGAAATACACAGAGTAGGAAACACCAAGTCACGAAGTCATCAGTAGAGGCATATTCAGTTCAGTTTGATCTCACTATCTGTAGATCATAGAGTCAGTCCGCCCTCATTAACATTGCACAAAAAAAGGAAGTGACAGAAATCAGGACACATCTAACATAAACTAGAGTGCAATCCACAAACCCAGTTGATTACACTTTGCTCAAGAAGAACGATTCCAGCAAGATTGAGTGAGAGGGAAAAAGACCATTCATCCACAGCCTTCTTCCTCCAAGGGTAGTGGACGAGAAGGAGAGAGAGAAACTGGTCTCGCGCTGGTAGACACCATTGAACTCTGCCTTCTGCTCTTGTCACTGATTTCAATCTTCCTTGAAGTTTTAATTGGTGAGGTCGGCAAGAAATAGAGTCAGACAAGGGCTAACACCCAGTCTGCAGGCCATACACTTTACCCGATACCTCACTGAACCCCCTCCGTGACAGCAAAGTACCTGATCGTTCAATCAGCCGAAAAACACACCACCAAACTGTGGATCACAGGCTCCAATCGTAGCGTAACCACGTCTGAAAGGAAAAGATTAAGTAACCATAGTGAAAGAAGTAGTTTCATGAACTGCTTGAAGGATGTTGCCCTTGGATGCGTTGTTCACTGGCACAATCTTCAATGATGAACACCAATCAGCTTCACCGGATGCAACTGTCTTCTTCATCCATTTGCAGTATTATTTCTTAAAGACACGTGCAAGAGTTTTACTGCTTCTTGAGTCTTTATATGCTTACGTGGGTTCTTTAAATATATGGGTTATTTACTTACAACATGTGTATATTTTGTCTTGTGCAGGGTATCTCACACACCATACATTGCAAGTCTTCTGGATGTTGGAACTGAGAATTCTGGCCCTCAAAGATTGTGATTGCAAGGATTTCATCTGTCTTCTGTGGGGATAAAAGATATAGTCCTTTTCTGTCATGTATTAAGATGAAACTTAAAGAAACAAATTATCAACAGACCAGTCACAGTCCTTGACCTACCTTTAATTCATGGAACTTGTTGGTAACAGCTTAATGAACGTACTTCCATCTTTAATGTCTTAACGATTTCACCTTTTTCACATTGAGCAACTATTGAAACTCAGAGGAAGTTGCCATGAGCAAATGAAAATATAGGAAAACATTATTTTGTGGGGGATCTTGGAGTCCAAGTTAATAGATCCTGGAAAGTGATCGCAAAGTTCAGATGGCTCCAAGATCAAATTCACAATCATGATTTTGAGTGACAGGGTTTTTGAGCTATTGCAGAGGTTGGGAGTGATCAAGAATAGTCATTGTAGCTTTACCAAAGAAACACATTAGTGGGGAAAGGCGTTAATTCTGGCTCAAGGTCTGTGACCAGTGGTGTTCATTAAGAATCTGTGCAATTATGGTCAATACATATACGGGAAGGAAGTGCCAAACAAATAATCCAGACAACTGTGCACTTAGAGAGGGTAAATGAAAGGGAAACAGTATACAGTAAAATTCTCTAGCTTTAAGGAATAATAAGGAAGCAGGAGAGGTTTGTCAACTGCAGATGGCAGACTACAACAAAGTTAGCGGAAGGACTGAGCTCGCTGGATATAGTAACCCCATCTCATTTTTAATGTATAAAATTAATGCTTTGTAAACAGTATTTTAGAGGTCTCCCATCATCCTAGATGGGAGTGGAGATGAACTGTCCTTTTGCGAGTAATAAAGGTGTGTGATAAACATCCTTTCAGTGTCGGTGCTGTGTCTTTGAGAGACATGGTGGACAGAGACGTAACACTTCCCTACCACTGACATAAAAGTCACCAATTTATTACTTACTTAAATACAAAACAACAACAGCTACTTGCCCATTTTCCAGGACCTTGCCTGGCTTAAGAAGACCCGGAGTTCTGTATCAAGAACCCAGTAATCTCACCTCCCTGTTCTGTAAAAATTTAGGATATATCCGATAAGGCTCTGGGAGTTTATCCACCGTGGTGTTTCGACACCTGCACCTTCTTCATCTCAAAATGTGCTTGCATATTTGTACATTCTGTACTGATCTCAGTACTCATGAGCAGGTCACCACGCTTTTCTCATCCAGCAATACAATAGATGCCCTTCTGAGCAGGTGGGAAATTGCACTGCATGTTAACAATTGGCGAGCTTGCTAAAAGAGGAGTTCCACTTTTGTGGATGTAAGGTAAATGGACTGGAGAAGCCAGAAACTGTAGGATACATAATGGCACATCAGACTCTACAGAAGCAGCTGTAAACCACATTACATAATGTAACTGACATCACAGTACATAAAACACTGGATAAGAATTCAATCTGTGACTCCTGCGTGCTGAGTGGGAATTCTTCCAATGAGTGACCAATAGTGGTAAGTTAAAACAGTGTCCGTATCTGACTATTAGCAGTGAAACAGTTAAATCTGCAGTCAGAATAATGAAAGCAAACATTTCCAATAATACACATTATAAGCCCACGATATCGTGCCAACATTTTTACCTACGCTAAGATCAATCTGACCCCTCCTTTCCACATAGCCCTACATTTTTTTGTAATCCATGTCCTTGTCTAAAAGTTTATTATATTTCCGTAATATACTTGCATTTACCACCACAAACAATGGTATGTCACATGCTCTCACCACACTCTGTTTAAAGATAAATCTCTCCTCTTATCCACCATAGACTTTTCTCCAATTGCCTTAAAATTGTGCCCCCTGTATTACTTACTTCCACCCTGGTGGAAAAAGTCTCTGACGATCCATTTGATCAATGCCTCTTATTGTCTTGTACACCTCTATCAAAACACCTCTGGAGTTCCTTGCCAAAGAGAAAAGCCCTAGCTCACTTAATTTTTCCTTTTAAGATATGCTCTTTATCCAGCAGCAGCCTGGTACCTCATCTCTGCACACTCTCTAAAGCTTCCACATCCTTCTTCTATGAGGAGATCAGAAACATACACAATATTCCAATTGTGGTCTAACCAGGGCTTCATATGGTTACGTCATGGCCCATAAGCATCATTCCCCAGCTGATGAAGACTAACACACCAAACACTTTTTAACAGCCCGCTCAACATACAAAGCAACATTACGGGATCTATGGATATGGTCCACAAGATCCCTCAGTTCCTCCACACAATAAAGAACCCTGCCATGCACCCTAGAAACTGCCCCCAAATCCAACCCAAAGTGAATTATTCCACACATTTCTGATTTGAATTCCATCTACCATTTCTCTGCCAGCTTTGCATTTTACCCCACCTCATTGTTACTTGCAACTACCTTCTACACTATTAATAACTCCACCAACCTTCATCTCATCTTCAAGCTTACTAACATACTCTTTCACCTCCTCATTCAAATCATTTATTAATATCATAAATAGCAGGGATCCCAGAGCAGATGCCTGCAGAAACCCTGCTGGTCAGCAACCTCAAGGCAGCATACACTACATCTACTACCACCGTTTTTTTTTGTTTCTCTCTAAATCCTTCCTTACAGTATTGCTGCTCATGCCATTTAACTGCCTACCCTGAAGAAGTATTAGGTACAATCTTTTCATTCTCTGTTACGCTTCCTGCCTCCTCCTAATGTAGTTTTAACCCTCCCGCATCGTAGCATGGAGCCTTACTGCCTGAATTTTGGTCCCCCTCCAGTCCATCCCTCTTGTACAGCCCACACCTATCTAAGAAGCAATTCCATGACACAAAATACTGAAACAGTGTACACAGCGCCAGTTCCTCATCCACACATCCTATGCTTCTATTGTTCTGTTCCTCCCCTCGCCCCACATTTTCATGTGACATTGGAAGTAATCCAGCGATTACTGCACGAGGTCCTCTTCTTTATTTCTCTGTTAACTCCATGTATTCACCTCATCCCTCTTTCTATTTCTGTCATTGATTCCAACATGTACCACAACCTCTGACTGCATACGTGCCCCCTTAAAAACATTCTGAGAAATCCCTGATCCTGAAGAATGAGAGCAGTACACCATCCCGGGAAAGAGCTGCTGTGGTTTCAGCACCAAAATATCAATTCCACAATCAATAACCATAACAGTACGCCTTCGGAATGTGGGAGGAAACCAGAATATCCTGGTAGGAACCCATACTCTTGTTGAGGAGAATGAACAAACTCCTTGCATACAGAGGCTGAAATTGAACCAGGGCCACTGGTGATGTAAACTGTTACTCTGTCTGCAACACTTACATGCTGTGCACTAACAGGATAATGAGGAAGCAAGGGGAATGTGTGTCATCATTAAGTCAGAGCATAGATAGAATTATTGGAGGGAGATCATGGTACAACTTCATAAAGGTTGATCATAACAGGAATATTTTGTGTAGTTCCAGTCGCTACATTAAAGGGAGGGTATGCTTGCAGAGCAGAGGGTGCCATTTTAAAGGTTCAAGGAAGTTCAAAGATTCATTTTATTGTCAATGCATGTATTAAATTGAACTGAAATGTTTTTTAATTTATTACATACAGCCGTCATGTACATGAGTAAAAATATTTACATTACATCTCCGTCTAAATATGCAATGTGCAATTTACAGTAATTTATAATAAATAGACTGTACAACAATATAACATAGAAATACGGTTGTGTCAGCATGAATTAATCAGTCTGATGGCCTGGTGGAAGAATCTGTCCCAGAGCATGTTTGCCCTGGCTTTTATGCTGTGGTACCACTTCCCATCCCGGATGGTAGCAGCTGGCACAATTTCTGGTTGGGGTGACTCAAGTCTCCAATGATTGTCAGGCATTTTTTACACACCTGTCTTTGTAAATGTCCTGAATAGTGGAAAGGCCCATCTACAGAATTACTCTGCTGTCTGCACAACTCTCTAGAGGGTCTTGCGATTGAGGGAAGTACAGTTCCCATGCCAGGCAGTGATGCAGCCTGTCAGAATGCTCTCAAATGTTCCCCTCTAGAAATTTCTTAGAATTTGGGGGCCCATATCAAACTTCTTCAAACGTCTGAGGTGAAAGAGGTGCTGTTGTGCCCTTTTCACCTCACAGCAGGTATGTACAGAGCATTTGAGATCCTCAGTGATGTGTATGCTGAGGAACGTAAACCTGTTCACCCTCTCAATCCCAGATCCATTGATTGCAATAGGGGTAAGCCCGTCTTCATTCCCCCTGCATTCCAAAACCAACTCTCTGTTTTTTGCGACATTGAGAGAGAGGTCATTTTCTTCACACCCATGTGTCAGGGTAATGACTCTACTCTGTAGGACTCCTCTTCATTATTTGAGATTAGGCAAATCAGTGTATTTAGATCTGATATTTCTCTACTCTAGATATGCATTAATCACATAATGATAAAGGGTCATGAAAGAAAAGACATCAGTTAACCAATTCCACCCACCCCCCACATGAAAAGTAACAATTTCAGTTATGAGGATAGGCTGGACAAGCTGTGCATATTTTCTTTAATGGGGGAAAGCTGATATGGGTTTTAACTGAGGCATACAATTTTATGAGGGGCATTATTAGAGTTTATGGTAATAAACAACTTCATCAGATCAAAATCCCACCCACATACACAAGTAAATGCATTTTAGATCAGATATGCAAACTGTAACATTTTTGGAAAGTAAAACCCAGGAAGACTTTTTACAGTCAATGGCAGTGATCTGCAGAGTGTTGTAGAAAAAAGCAACTTTGGTGTGCAAGTATGTCTTTTGCTGAAAATGGGAGAAGAATTCTTTTGTCATGCTGGCAATCATAAGCCAGGGCAATGGTACAAATCTTGGGTGTCATGCACAATACTCTGGTTGTAGTGTTCTCGCTCAGGTGTAAGAGAACGCTGAACTAAACACCGAGGTAAACCGTAATCAATGAAAACAGGGTCGCAATAAGATTAACCGTTTACTGTTAACTCTTCCACATTAACGTATGGTGAAAACTGTTGATAAAACAATACAAGATTTGTACAGTATTTGTTTCCTTCTTGATATCACATTTACATCGTAAATACTTGTAAAAGTAAACTACAACAACGACATTACATTAAAATGCAGCATACAGTCAGAATCTACTTACGCCATTGACTGCTTTAAATACACTTCAACACAAACTATCCGCCACTCTTTAACTAACGAAAACATAAACCTTATCAACCGTCATTACTTTTAACGGAATCAGCGTTAACATTTTAATTCAACATATCGATTATCTCATGAACTTACGGCGTTGCTTCACTATGTTTCTAATGCGTAGAAACACAACTTTTCTTGCGCTGATCTTGTATATGCGAGCCCCCTCCTTCCTGTTTTTCCAAACCGGTATTTTCCCACAAGACGCGGCGAAACCGGATGTGACGTCATTGCGCCGCGATATATCACAGACAATGAATTTACTTTAAACAATCCTAACTTTAACTAAAAAATGCTAACAAACGAATTACTAAGCGAAAATATTATAAACTAAACAAATGCCATAAATGCAACACACTGGTGATGCCACACTTAGTGTATCTTGCTCAACTGTGGTCACCTTGGTATTGGAAAGATTTTATTCCACTGGAAAGCGAATAGAAAATACTTACAAGTATGTTTAAAGGACTTGAATGACAGGGATATTGGAAGAGGTTGGAGACATTAGGATTCCATGGAGTGCAGGGCAATGACAGGTGATATTATAGATGTCTAAACAATCATGAGGGGCATAGAGCGAAGGTACTCTCTCATTTTTAGAAGGTTGGGAAATCAGGAATTTAAAGGGCAATAGGTTTAAGGGAGGATGCAAAAGATGTCACATGAACTCAAAATACAATAATTTTTAACACAGTGGTATCTATGGGGAAGTGGATGTCTGAGAAAGGGAGTAATAATGCTTTTAAAAGACACACACAAAATGCTGCATGAACTCTGTAGGACAGGCGGCGCCTATGGAAGAAAGTAGAGTTGACATTTGGGGCCGAATCCCTTCGGCAGGACTAGAGAAAAAAATCTAGGAAGTTGATTGGTGAAAGAGACAGAAGGCCATGCAAGAAGAAAGTACGGTGGGTAGGGGAAGAACACCACAGTGAGGTGATGGGTGGGCAAGGAGGTAACATGAGAGAGGGACAAAGGGATGGAAAATGGTGAATTAAGGATGGAGCTGGTGGAGGCATGACTGGAAGTTGAGAAATTGATATTCATGCCATCAATTTGGAGGCTACCCAAATGGAATATAAGCTGTTGTTCCTCCAACCAAAGTGTGGCCTTGTCACGGCAGAGGAGGAGACCATGGATGGTCATATCGGATCCTTTCTGTTTTGCTGCTCTCCAACACTTAAAAAAACAGTTGGAATGGGAATATTTACAAGGATATGCATTAAACGCTGGCAAATAGGAGGAGCTTGGATCAGGATTAAGGTCAGCATGGGTTAGTTGAGCCAAAGAGCAATTTCCAACTGAAATGATTCTATCCTCAATATCGGGATGTGAATCAGATTAAGGTGAGGCTTTGGAGATTTTGAGAGTATCTGAGGAAGAGTTTTCTTCACTCAGAGGATGGCTGCACACTAGAGGGCATTTTACCTGCGGGGTGGTTGAGGCAAGTTCTCTCACAATGGTAAAGCAGCATAATTATAAATATTTGAATCACTGGTGCATTGTAGGCTGAATCCAGGTACATAGGATTAGTGTGGATGCGGATTTGATGGTTGGCATAGACATAATGCATCAAAGGACCTGTTCCTGTGCTGAGTGACTCTGTGACTCTACGTACTTGCACTAAACGTATTGGTGAAATCTCAGTTTACATCGTGAAATCTTCCTGCAACTAAGCCAAAACTAATTTACATTATCGACTATATGCTGGATCTCTGTATAGACCTTCTGAGACAGGTATATACAGGCGCACAGCTTCCTCTGTAAAAAAGGCAATTGCAGCTTATTACTGTGGTATACTAAACTGAAGTACCTTTTCAAAGTCAATATGGGTGATCAACATTTATCCACCTGCTTTGCCATCTACCACACTGTCACCAGCTGTGTTAGGTATACTCCACAAAAGCTTTCAGCATCCTCCTTCGAGCTCCATTAATGCAAGCTTAGAGAAAGTATCTCAAGAAACTGGTTTGTACTGATCTTCTGAATCAATTCATGGGCATAAACGGCTCAAGCACATTACAAATCACAATCTCCCAAGACTAAATGATACATTATTTCCAACTCGATTTTCTCTCATTTCACCTGATCGCAATTCTATCTGAATATAGTTAAATCCTGCATCTTTTGATAATCTACTGTGTGGAAATATGTTGAAGGTCTTCCTAAAGTTTATTTAGTCATAGTCATTGTTTCACCCTTAGATGTGCTGCAAGCTACAACATCAAAACACCAGCAAGCAGTTTATCAATAGTAGCTCAGATTCATAAATCCTTTCTGAATCAACCTAAATCTGCTTTAATCACTATAACATACTGTTAAAAATTCATTCAGATCAGAATTTATTTTTTTTCCCAATTCATGAAGCAGGTAAAGCTTGTGTGTGTTTCAATGGCTTCACTCTCCGATATTAAGTTGTGTTGAGACATTTGCATTCTACTTATTTATTGTATTATTGAGACACAGAATGAAACAGGCCCTTCCAGCCTTTTGATCCCTGTGATCCACAACCCCCAGTTTAACTCTAGCCTAAATCATAGGACAACTTACAATGACCAGTTAAACTGCTAATGCATATGTCTTTGGACTCTTGGAGGAAATCAGCACACCCAGTGGAAACCCATGGTTTCAAGGGAGAAAATACAGGTATTTGATTTGCAGGTACTGGGAACCATTTGACCATTGGAAGCAATGGAATTTTGATTATGTAAGTTTTGATATGATTAGCCCTGCTGACAGTGACTGAATATTCTTCTCTCTGGATAGAAAGGCTGACATCCAATAGCCCTGCTGACTGCTCTCTGCTCCTTTTACTAAACCCTTCTGCATATAAGGGATTCAGCTATTTGTTCATTATCTTCAATTAAAGTCAGTCTCCAAGGAGCTGGATTGCATCACTAATGTGTCTTTCTTCTGTATTAATGAGAGTTCCTTTCAATATATGTTTGCAACATCAGTAACAGCAGCTTCTCTAGAACCTGCAGAAATTTGTAGCACATGAAGGGGAGAGGGTGAACTCTGTGAACAGTAGAGTAGAACAGGACAGATATCCATCAGAAGATGGGAACAGATGTGCCGAATATTCCAGGAATGGGGAGAAATGTATTCTGGGCAGCTCACTATATTTTTGCAGATGCGGACTGGCTGACACTGGATGACCGGATCTACTATGCACTCCTGACAATTCAACAAATTTACCTTCCTATTCTTGCTATTGTTGCTGTTCCTGGTGAGTCTTTCAATCCATAACTAATTCCAAGATATGGCTAACTAGCTCAGTCTTCGTGTAGGTCATTCTCCCTTTCTTATTTGTGTTACAGGTATTAATTAAGTAAACTCTTGCAGTTCTTTTAAGTTAATTGCACTCCACTGCTACATTGAGTGTTTTAATTAAGTTATCTCAGCTGTGAATTTGGATTGTGTTTTGGTGTCTGTCATTTCAATATTTGGAAGTTTGTTGACTATTTTCAGGCTATAAACTCTTGATTCCTGTACACTAACTCCAGTCTCTCCTGTGGCTGAAGGAAACTGTTTTGCACTCAATTTTTTTTCTGGAAATTTAGCCATTACACATTTTTTACATTAGCAACCACTCTGACAGCCATCCCATTCCATTCTGGACATGTACATTGTAAGTTTCCATTATGCTATCATCTTCCGCTGGCAGCTCTTGTTAAAAGGCTTGATAAAGAAGAACTCCTGCCAGAATTTGCTGTGTTTTACAAATTTCGATCCAATAGTTTTTAACATTATTAACAATCTTTTGATTCTGAGCAGATTACAAAATGGACTCACCCCTTCAGAGAAACCCATTTCCCTATATGTTCACTACAACTTCATAAATGTGCTGTTTCCCTGTATTCTGTCTCTCTCAAACTCTCTTTCTCTTTCATCTTTCCCTATATCTCTCCCTCCCTACCTATCTCCCTCCCTTGCTCCCTCTCTCACTCCTTCCCTCGCTTGCTCCCTCCCTCATTCCCTCCATCCATCAGTGTGAAAAGGGTATAACACACAGCAGAGAATGGCACATAGCCATTTAAAAAAAAACCTGCTGTTGAATAGCATTACGACAAAGGCCCTTATGAACTGAAACTCAACATAAACTATCATTGCCCATCTCTGAACAAGGGAGAAACAAAGTTCTTCATACATTGTTAAATCTCTGGTCCCACTTGTTCATCCTCCTTTGCATCTTCTCTGAGTGTTTGATGTGATTGCAAATGTCCTTGGCTCTGAAATGGATACAGCAGCCAAACAGTGTTCACCAGCTTTAAAAAATTCATTTCTGACATTTACTTCCTGATGCGTCTTGGGAATTTTATGTTCCCGGGATTGTTTTTGCATTAAGGACGTCATTCAAAAATATAACATGGAACCAAACAGCAAAGAAACAGGTCCCATGGGCCATTATGTTGTGCCAAACTAATTAAACTAAAATGTCTAACTGAACTAATCTAATCTAATATATCTAACTAAACTGATCCCATCTGTCTGCACATCTATACGGCTCTAATCTAGTAGATTCATGTGCTATCTAATAGTGTCTTAAATGTCTCTCTACTGTTCCATTTGTTTCCACTGTCTCTCCTGGCGGTGCATTCAAGGCACTCACATATCTGATTCAAACTTACCCCTCCCACTGGATTTAACTGCCTTTGAGTATCAAATATTTTGAGCCTGGGAGAATGAGCCCAGTATCTACTCTATCTATACCTCTTATAATTTAGTAAATTTCTGTCAGACCTCCACTTAGCCTCAACCACTGCAGAGAGAACAACCAAAGTTTGTTGATGCTTCTTCTAATAGTACAGGCCCTCTAACCCATACAGCACACTGGTAAGCCTCTTCTGCACCTCCTGCAGAGTTCCACATGCTTCCTATTATGGCGTGACCAGAACTGAATGTATACTCCAGATGAGGCCTAATCTATTTAAAAAAACAGAAAATGTTGGAAAGGATTAATATGAAGTAGTGTGGGAAAGAACCACTGTCTTTGTTACAGGTTCATGTACTGGCAGCAGAACAGGAGATCATGTTTACAAAGGAATGGATGAATATGGGAGAGAAGGATTGAAGAGTGAGAAATCTCTTAAAGCGTACAAGGTGAAGTCAAAGATGGCATTCAAATTCAGGGAATGTTAAAGACATGACAGTTCAAATAGTGACCTGGTCAAACTGATGATGTCACTAGGTCATCAGCTAATGACCAGGGTCAAGACAGGATATTTGATATGAGTACACCTTGGTCAGTGGCAATGTATAATGGCATAAGCTTGATCTGACAGCATCAACATACTCAGGTTTAGTGCACGCACAACAAAGAACAAGAAAGATTTGGACTGATTTCTCCTACTCCCTACTTCATAAACAGGCCCCCTCACACACTCACATTAGTGACCCAAGATCACGGGATAAAGTTCAAAAGAAGAAGCTGGCAACTGTTCTCCTCACAAGCCCATATCTTTCATAGGATAATTAGGAACACACATCTGGACTGAGACCCTCACATTTGCCCAAGGTCTTTGGGTGAGGCTCAAGACCTGGACACCAGCCAAGGGTACTTGCATATTCTTGTCATTGGAAACCTATAATGATTATCTGAAATTGCTATTTATAGCCACAGAAAGTCAGGAACTACTTGAAAGTCAGGAACAGAAACTTTGGCCCTCTCCACTTCACCAGTCCAGTATCAGAGTACTGAGACTTGGCTGGTGAGACGGTCAACACTGACAGCTCTGTGTTCCAGGATTTTGTTGTTTTTAATGTGATAAAAGGGAGGTAAGAGAGGGAAAATATCACAAGCTGAACTCAGAAAGAATATACAAGAGGACTCATTCACTGAGGTAGAATGGGCTGAGTTCAAAAATAGTAAAAGTAGAATCACTGTGATGAGATTTATCTGTATTGTATGCCTTCTAAAAGTCTCTTGGGGACAGAGGAATGGAAATATTGGTTGATTATGGAATACTATATGAAGTGGCTGTAGTAATGGTTAATTTAACTATAACATTGACTGGGGCTTGCTTTGTGTCATAGGCTTAGATGGGGACAATATTTGTTCAAGAAACAGTCAACAGCTAGTCCAACAGGAGAAGCTATATTAGCCCTTGTTTGGGAAATTGTCCTTGCCAAGTGATTGGAGTTTCACTAGGATAGCATTTTAGGAACAGTGATCAAAGCTCCTTAGGTTTTTAGATAGTTATGAATAAGGGTAAGTCTGAATTTTGGAGGGAAATGACAGTGCTATTATACAGGAACAAGACAATGTTAATAAGGAGCATTTATTATCAGCAAGTCCACATCTGACATGTGGGAGTCATTTGAATACCAACTGCTCAGAGCTGAGAACTGACATGTTCCAGTAAGGAGGAAGGACAGGGATGGCAAGGTAAAGGAAAGTTAGATGCAAACAGAGGTTGTGCCTTTCATTATGAGTAAAAGGCCACATAGTAAGATTTAAGAAGCTGAAATTGGCTTACGCACATAAATGGCTAGAGCGTTGTGACCAGAAGTGTTTCACGTTTACATACATTACAGACCTCTATTGTCTGTGACAGATATAAATGTATTTGACATAAACTTAGTGGGTGGGTTAATAAATTCACAGATGATTCAAAGATTAGAGGGATTGTGCAGAGTGTCAATGATTGCCAAAAGATACATATTAGTTGCAGATATGGACAGAAAAATATAGATAGATTTTCATCCAGCTAAATGTTGCAATCTGGAAGATCAAATGTGAAGGGAGAGTACACAGTTAATGGCAGGATCCGTAACAGAGATGATATACAGGGGATCTTGGGTTGTAATTCAAGAACTCCCTTCATAGGTTCATAGGGTGGTAAAGAAGAGATATGGAATGCTTGCCTTCTCTGTCAAGCATTGAGATCAAGAAACGAGATGTTACAGCTTTATAAATAATCAGCTGCGCTGCACCTTGAGTATTTATTAAGTTCTGATCACACCATCATAAGAAGAATATAACGGGTTTTGATAAGGTGCAGAAGAGGCTCACTCAGATGTTCCCTAGATTGAAGCCATGTAATATAAAGAGAGTTTGTACAAGCTTAAGTTGTGCTCACTGGTGTGAAGACGTTTGTAAGATTATGAGAAACATAATCTCAAGAATCACAGGGTTGTTGAGACAGATATGCTGTGAGATAGAGCACCGAATTAGGTGATCGCACATGAAGTTATTCATCACCAATAAAAGTAAGGACATGATTGGTGAATTGAGGAAGATGAGTGAGAGGGAAAATGCAGCAGATGTGACAGTCAGCAGCTTTAAATTTTAGGGCATCAATATAATAGGGGAAAAAAGGACATTTTTTTATCCTGACATTATCAGTGAATCTGTTATCAAATTCTTTGGCCTCGTATATAATCCTCAATTTTATTTCTCTCCCCATAGTGAACATTGTGATGATTGCGATTCTATCCCGGGGGAAGTGTGGACTCTCCAAAGTTGTCACTCACTACCTGGTTGCCATGGCAGCGGCAGATCTACTGGTCGTTTTTCTTGACCTGATTTTGAGGCAGATTCCGGTTATTTACAAGAAGTACTTCAGTTTTCTGTTTTCGCTGCGCATGTGTAACATCCAGGTGGTCATGATTTACGCAGCTACCGACTGTTCGGTTTGGTTCACCGTCGCTTTCACATTTGATCGATGTGTGGCCATTTGTTGCCAGAGGCTGAAGAATAAATACTGTACTGAGAGAACGGCGGCAGTGGTCCTGGGGACAGTGACCGCTGTGAGCTGTTCAAAGAATATTTTCTGGTATTTTATTCTCACAGGTCTGTATTCTTTTGCTGATAACCCTAGATTTTGCGGGACAAGAAATGGTTTTCTGGTTTCTCCAGTCTGGGGAACAGTTGCTATCCTCCATTACCTGCTCACCCCTGTGCTCCCGTTTGTCCTGGTTCTGCTGCTCAACGCAGTGACCATCAGACACGTTTTGGTGGCCAGCAGAGCCCGCAAGAGGCTCAGATGTTCCAGCGCTGGGGAAACTCACAGGGACCCAGAGATGGAGAGCCGCAGAAAATCCCTCATCCTTTTGCTGGCAATTTCGGGGAACTTTATTTCATTGTGGGCATTGTTTACAGTAAATTACATATGGTTCCAACTGTATTACCTGGTGCGGGGGATAGATTTTCCACCTTATTCAATGCAGGAGGTGGCCTTCATGCTGCAGCTCCTTAGCTGCTGCACGAATACGGCTATTTATGCTATAACCCAGGCGCTTTTTCGGGAGCAACTGAAAAATATTGTGAAATATCCTCTCACTCTCATTATAAAATACACCCAATTCCGAAGGGAGCCAAGCAATTCAGTGACTTGTTCTGCCTAACATGCCTGGTTTTCCTGCAGCCTCCTCGCCTTTAAAACTTTCTCCGTTCCCCTGAAACTCGGCAAGGTCCGTGTCACACGCTGTTCCTACAGTTCATGACTCTCATCGACCAGATTCAGAGTGGATAATGTGCTCGGCTGCTTACCATTCTGTTTGTGAATCTTCTTTCCATTTAAATGCCATATTTTCACAGATGGATAATTGCACTCTTCTGTTTAATACAAAACTACAAATTATTGCAAATATTCTAGATTAATAAAGGAATTTAAAATGTAAGAAACATAAACTTCCTCCAGTTAATTCAACAATTCCTTCTTTCTAATGCAAAAGTGCTTGAAGGATGACTTGAGGGAGGTATATAAAATATCAAAGGAATAGATATGGAACATAGTCTTTTTACATGGATGGGTGTGAGCCAAGTGGAGGAAGATGAGGGAAAGGAATTTAAAAGTGGATTGGAAGGGTTTCAGCTGACCACTAAGAAGAGAACCAAGGAGAAAAAAGACATCGCTGAGAGGATAGCTGCGGGACACCACAACATTTACAAAAGAAGAACTCATGAATTGGTTAAGCTTCAAAGGCTATAGTCCAAGTGCTGACAAGTGGTAATCGGATAGGTAAGTATTTGATGGTCATCATAGACATTGGATGGGGTGGGGGGAGAAAAACTGAGTCACACAGCGGGGTTACAGGCCCTATGATAAGATGGTCCAGCTGACTCTCTTTATCAGTTTGAGTATGACGGGTATATCCTATCAAACAATTAACCATATAACCATATGACATTTACAGCTTTTAAATAGGCCATCTCGGCCCTTCTAATCCGTGCCGAACGCTTACTCTCACCTAATCCCACCGACCTGCACACTGCCTATAACCCTCCATTCCTTTCCTGTCCATATACCTGTCCATTTTTTTAAAATGACAATATCGAAGCTGTCTCTACTACTTCTACTGGAAGCTCGTTCCACACAGCTACCACTCTCTGAGTAAAGAAGTTCTCCGTCGTGTTACCCCTAAACTTTTGGCCCTTAACTCTCAACTCATGTCCTCTTGTTTAAATCTCCCCTATTCTCAATGGAAAAAGCCTATACACGTCAACTCTATCTATCCCCCTCATAATTTTAAATACCTTTATTAAGTCCTCCCTCAACCTTCTTCGGTCCAAAGAATAAAGACCTAACTTGTTCAACCTTTCTCTGTAACTTAGGTGCTGAAACACAGGTAACATTCTAGTAAATGTCCTCTGTACTCTCTCTATTTTGTTGACACCTTTCCTATAATTCGGTGACCAGAACTGTACACAATACTGCAAATTTGTCCTCACCAATGCAATTTTATCATTATAAATTTTAACAATACAATTAGCAAGTATTGTGCACACATTATACAGTGCTTTCTCTGGGTTAACAACTTTATTGTACTTCATTGATTATTTCATCTATCTTCCTTGCCGTCTCAACAGGATTTGTGTGCTTTGCAAAATGGTGCCTTATAAAATCCTTACCAGGTGTGAACAAAATAAGATTCTGTTTCTACACTTAATTTCATTTTTACTAATACTACTCTATTATAAACTGTTCAAGCCTCAATAAATCATACTTGTACAGGTAAATCATTTTCTAACTTTTCTATTCCGCACCTCCGCCTGATCAAACTGTTGCAGGAAGCATACAATGTTTCTATTCAAACTGAAGGTGCCAATCTTTCAATTCCCAAAATCACATCAATTTAACTCTGTTGTTGCCACACCAATTTGGCAGTTTCATTTTGTCAAAATTAAAACAAATAGCATCGTCCTATACCCTAACTCTATTTCAAGTACCAGCAGATCAATAGGGACCAAACACCAGAATGTATTTGTTGCTCAGTACATTTGTCCTGGTATATTAGGCAGTATGGTATCACAATATTTAGCATAATGCTTTACAGTGCCAGTAACTTTGGTTCAATTTCCATCACTGTAAGTACATTCTCCCGTTGATGGCATGGGTTTCCTTTGGGTGCTCATGATTCTTCCAACGTTCCAAAGATATAGGGTTAGGGTTCGAGAGTTGTGAGCGTGTTATTTTGGCATTGGAAATACGGTGACACTAGCTGGAGTACCTCCAGCACATCCTTGGACTCTGTTAGTAATTGATGCATATAACACACACTGTGTTCTTTGATATTTCATAGTGCATTTGAGAAATAAGTAAACCTCTGATAAATAAAATACAAACTGGTTCAATAGTTATATTTAATATCAGAGAATGTATGCAATATACAACCTGAAATTCTTATTCTTCATGGACATCCATGGAAACAGAAGAGTGCCACAAAGAATGAGTAACGGTAAAAGTGCTCTAACCTCAATGTTCCCCACAATCAGAAGCAACAGTAAAGCATTGACCGTTCCCCTCCCCCATCTGCTTCCGCAGAAATACATCAACACCCTTCACCCGCTAAACAAGGAATAACAAAGTTCCAAGAAAGATCATGATCTGCAGTAGAACAAAAGCTAATTGCCTCCTGACAATTTGACAGACCACAGGCTTAACCTGTCCTTCATAAAGGGGCAAAGTAGTGTCACTTCTCTGTGAGGTGTTAGTTCACTTCAATTAGATAAGCTAATATAATTTGTTTTGACAGTTTAAGGAATATTCTCACTCCATTTGGGTAATTGTTATGAACTAATACATTGTGTATTGCTCCAGAGGCCTTGGGTTATGGAGGTTGGCCTGGTTAGGTCTTCACTCTTTGGAATTTAGGAGACTAAAGGACGATCATTTCTGCGGCAGTTTGAACGGGGCACGACCGCGCAAGCGCATAAAGGTCGGTCTCTGAGATCAGCAGGAGAGTTTAAGAAGTGATCAGATTAACGGAGCCAGCGATGGAGTAGAGGGAGACAGAGTAGGAAGGCTTTGGCTCGAGGAGCTTCTGCGAGCTGAGACTGAGGACGAGCTTGCTTCCAGTCAGGTAAGGCCGGGTAAGCTCATTTAATTAAGTGGGTAATGGAGGCAGCAGTTAGGGCAGTTGAGAGCTCCGTTTGCAGTATGTGGGAAGCACAGTATGTGCAAACACAGTTGTCCCTGATAACTACACCTGCAAAAGGTGCATCCAGCTGCAGCTCCTGACAAACCGAGTTAGGGAACTGGAGTTGGAGCTGGATGGACTTCGGATCATTCGGGAGGCAGAGGCAGAAATAAACAGGAGTTACAGGGAGATATTCACCCTTAAAAATCAGGAGACAGGTAGCTGGGACACTGTCAAGAGAGGGAAAGGGAATAGACAGTATGAGCAGAGCACCCCTGTGGCCGTTCCCATCAATAATAAGTATACCGTTTTGGATACTGTTGGTGGGGACGACCTACCAGGGAGAAGTTGCAGTGGTTGCATCTCTGGCACCGAGACTGGACCCGCAGTTCAGAAGGGAAGGAGGGAAAAGAGGAGGGCATTAGTGATAGGGGATTCCATATTTAGGGGGACAGATAGGAGGTTCTGTGGAAGAGATCGAGAATCCCGGATGGTCTGTTGCCTCCCTGGTGCTAGGGTCCGCGATATCTCCGATCGAGTCCTTAGTATTCTGAAGAGGGAGGTTGAACAGCCAGATGTCGTATTCGATGTAGGGACCAATGATGTGTGTAGGAAGAAGGAGGAGGTCCTGCAAAGAGAATTTAGGGAGTTAGGTGCAAAGTTGAAGGATAAGACCTCCAGAGTGGCAATCTCAGGATTACTACCCTTGTCACGTGCTAGTGAGGCCAGAAATAGGAAGATAATGAGGGTAAATACGTAGCTAAGGAGTTGGTGTAGGAGGGAGGGCTTCACGTTTCTGGACAATTAGGCTTTGTTCCAGGGAAGGTGGGATCTGTTCCCACGGGACGGGTCGCATCTGAACTGGAGGGGGAGCTAAGATCCTCGCGGGAAGGTTTGCTAGTGCTGCTCCGGGGGGATTGAAACTAGATTTGCACGGGGAGGGGAACCAGAGTGTTAGAGCAGATAGTGAGGTGGAGGAGGATAAAAGTCATGCGGGAGCTGCAAGTGTAGTGCATGGAGTAAAGCAAGATCTAGCATATAAAGAGGCTTTGAGGAAAGTGAAACAGAATAAAGGGTGTAAAGGTAGTACGGTAGAAGGGCTAAAGTGCGTGCACTTCAGTGCAAGAAGCATCAGGAACAAAGGTGATGAAATGAGATACATACTTAGAATTACGATGTACTGGCCATTGCATAGACTTGGCTGGCACCAGGGCATGAATGGATTCTCAATATTCCTTGATTTCAGTGCTTCAAAAAGAATGGGTGGGAAGAGTGGGTGGCATTACCAGTCAGGGATACAATTACAGCTGCAGAAAGGGTGGGTAATGTAGCAGGATCCTCATTTGAGTCAGTACAGTTAGAAGTCACGACCAGGAAGGGAGCAGTTACTCTATTGGGAGTATTCTATAGGCCCCCTGGTAGCAGCAGCGATACCGAGGAGCAGATTGGGAGGGAGATATTCGAATGGTGCAGAAATAACAGGGTTGTCATCATGGTTGACTTTAACTTGTATAATATTGATCGGTACCTGACTAGTTCCAATGTTTTAGACTGGGCAAAGTTTGTCATGTGCATCCGGGACAGATTCCTGTCACGGTATGTTGACAGGCGGACTGGGGAAATGCCATACTAGATCTAGTATTTGGTAACAAACCGGGTCAGGTCACAGATCTGTCAGTGGGTGCGCATCTGGGGGACAGTGACCACTGCTCCCTGTCCTTTAACATTATCATGGAAAAGGATAGAATCAGAGAGGACAGGATTTTTTTTTTTAATTGGGGAAGGGCAAATTATGAAGCTATACGGCTAGAACTTGCGGGTGTGAATTGGGATAATGTTTTTGCAGGGAAATGTATAATGGACACGTGGTCGATGCTTAGTGATCTCTTGCAGGATGTTAGGATAAATTTGTCCCAGTGAGGAAGATCAAGAATGGTAGGGTGAAAGAACCATGGGTGTCAATTGAGGTGGAGAAGCTCTGATGGAAGAAGGTAGCATATGTAAGGTTTAGGAAGCAAGAATCAGATGGGACTATTGAGGAATATAGGATAGAAAGAAAAGAGCTTAAGAAGGGGCAAGAAGGTGGCATGAGAAGGCCTTGGTGAGTAGGGTAAAGGAAACCCCCAAGGCATTCTTCAATTATGTGAAGAACAAAAGGTTGACAGGAGTGAAAATAGGACCGATTAGAGATAAGGGATAGAAGATGTGCCTGGAGGCTGTGGAAGTGAGCGATGTCCTCAATGAATACTTCTCTTCGCTCTTTACTAATGAGAGGGAACTTGATGACAGTGAGGACAATATGAGTGAGGTTGATGTTCTGGAGCATGTTGATATTAAGGGGGAAGAGGTGTTGGAGTTGTTAAAATATATTAGGACGGATAAGTCCCCAGGTCCTGACAGAATATTCCCCAGGCTGCTCCAAGAGGCGAGGGAAGAGATTGCTGAGCCTCTGGCTAGGATCTTAATGTCCTCGCTGTCCACGGGAATGGTACTGGAGGATAGGAGGGAGGGGAAAGTTGTCCCCTTGTTCAAAAAAAATAGTTGGGGTAGTCCGGGTAATTGTAGACCAGTGAGGCTTACATCTGTGGTGGGAAAGCTGTTGGAAAAGATTCTTAGAGATAGTATCTATGGGCATTTAGAGAATCATGGTCTGATCAGGGGCAGTCAACATGGCTTTGTGAAGGGCAGATTGTGTCTAACAAACCTGATTGAGTTCTTTGAAGAGATAACCAGGCATATAGATGAGGGTAGTGCAGTGGATGTAATCTACATGGATTTTAGTAAGGTATTTGACAAGGTATCACACGGTAGGCTTATTCAGAAAGTCGGAAGGCATGGGATCCAGGGAGGTTTGGCCAGGTGGATTCAGAATTAGCTTGCCTGCAGAAGGCAGAGGGTCGTGGTAGAGGGAGTACATTTGGATTGGAGTGTCGTGACTAGTGGTGACCTACAAGGATTGGTTCTGAGACCTCTACTTTTCATGATCTTTATTAACGACCTGGATGTGGGGGTAGGAGGGTGGGTTAGCAAGTTTGCATACGACACAAATGTTGATGGTGTTGTGGATAATGTTGAGAATTGTCAAAGATTGCAGAGAGACATTGATAGGTTGCAGAAGTGGGCTGAGAATTGGCAGATGGAGTTCAACCCGGAGAAGTGTGAAGTGGTACACTTTGGAAGGATAAACTCCAAGGCAGAGTACAAAGTAAATGGCAGGACACTTGGTAGTGTGGAGAAGAGGGATCTGGAAGTACATGTCCACAAATCCCTGAAAGTTGCCTCACAGGCAGATAGTGTAGTTAAGAAAGCTTATGGGGTGTTAGCTTTGATAAGTCGAAGGATAGAGTTTAAGTGTCGTGGGGTAATGTTGCAGCTCTATAAAACTCTGGTTAGGCCACACTTGGAGTACTGTGTCCAGTTCTGGTCGCCTCACTATAGGAAGGATGTGGATGCACTGGAAAGGGTACAGAGGAGATTTACCAGAATGCTGCCTGGTTTTGAGAGTACTGCATGCTTTATGATCAGAGATTAAGGGAGCTAGGTCTTTACCCTCTGGAGAGAAGGAGCATGAGGGGAGACATGATAGAGGTATACAAGATATTAAGAGGAATAGATAGAGTGGTCAGCCAGCGCCTCCTCTCCAGGACACTAACTGTTCAATAAAAGAAGACATGGTTATAGGGTAAGGGGAGGAGAGTTCAAGGGGGATATTAGAGGAAGGTTTTTTACACAGAGAGTGGTTGGTATGGCAAATGCACTGCCTGAGTCAGTGGTGGAGGCAGATACACTAGTGAAATTTTAGAGACTACTAGACAGGTATATGGAGGAATTTAAGGTGGAGGGTTATTTGGGGGGCAGGGTTTAAAGGTCAGCACAAAAGTATAGGCCAAATGGACTTTAATTTATTTTATTGTACTTTGTTCTCTGTTTGGTTCTTTGACGTAATAGATTTGTTTAAAATTATGAGAGACATAGATAAGCAAGATGGCAACAATATTTTCCCCAGGGTAGGGCAGTCCAAAAAGGAGCATCGATTTTGGATGTGAGGGAAATAATACTGAAAGGCCCTGAAGGAGCAACATTTCCATATAGAAAGTGAGTAAATGGAATGTTCTGCCAGAGGAAGTGGGTGAAGCATAGATGATAACATCATTCACGGCATGGAGAGAAATAAGTGAACACAGGCTATTGGGACAGGGGTCATGGGCAATATGGTAAGCATGGACTCTTGGCAAAGGGGCCTATACCAATGTTGGATTGCACTCTGCCTCCATAATGACAATTCAATGGTTTGCTTCAGTGGACTCTTAATTCTGTTGCTTTGTTCTCAAATGAACTACGCAATGAAAATATTCATTTTGACATTTAACACTGCCCAAATGTTTGATTTTATACATCGAATCTAATATTCTTTTGCATCTTGTTTTCCCTTGTTTAGATCTCAGAACTATGATATCTTCTAGCGTATTCACTAACTTTATTCTCTACAGGTAATTGACGTAAATTAAAAGATTAAAAGTAGATTTGTTGTCTAATTTTTTATGTAGTATACAGCCCTGAGATTCATATTCCCACAGACTGACACAAGACAAAAATCTTGGAACCCATTCAAACAAATACATCAAACAACAATGTGCAAAACACTGATCAAATCACACAAAAATCAGAAAAAGTGAAAAACACAGAATACAAAACACAAAGTCATTGATCCAAGCATATTCTGTTCAATTCAATGCAGTGCCAAATCTCTCAATATCTATGACTATCTGTGGCTTTCAACACTGGTAATGCAGGCCTGTACTGGATAAACAGGCATGATTTGTGGAGGGCTATTTCAAGGGCAAAGAGACCATTTTGGATGAGGTTGGAGGCGATATCAGATGCACAGCAACTCTGGAAGGGGCTGCAAGGCAGTACTTCCTACAAAGCGAAACTGAATAGTTTGAATGGCAACGATGCTTGACTACCAGATGAACTCAAAGCCTTCTGTGCATGCTTTGAAAGAAAGAACACAACTACAGCTGTGAAAATCCCTGCTGGACCGAATGATCCTGTGATCTCTTCTCACTTTCTGGACGCTTTCAACTACTCACCGCTACGGAGAGAAGTTTCCACTTGTTTCAGAAAGGCAACAGTTATATCAGTGACTAAGAAGAATAATGTGGGCGGCCTTAATAACTATCGCCCGGTAGAACTCACATCGACAGTAATGAAATGCTTTCGGAGGTTGACTGGATTCTTTGCTTCCTAACCAGAGGACAACAGACTGTCCAGATTAGTGATAATGTATCCTCCTCACTGACGATCAACATTGGCACACCTCAGGGGTGTGTGCTTAGCCCACTGCTCTACTCTCTGTATACACATTACTTTGTGGCTAGGCATAGCTCAAATGTCATCTACAAATTTGCTAATGTTACAAATATTGTTGGTGGAATCGCAGGTGGTGACGAGAGGGTGGACAAGAATGTGATATGCCAGCTGGCGGAATGGTGTCGCAGGAACAACCTGGCACTCAACGTCAGTAAGCTGAAAGAGCTGATTGTGAACTTCAAGACAAAAAAGCACATACCAATCCTCATTGAGGGATCAGAAGTGGAGAGAGTGAGCAGTTTCAAGTTCCTCAGTGTTAAGTTCTCTGAAGGTCTACCCTGGTCCCAACATAGTCATAAAGACAGTGGCTATACTTCATTAGGAGTTTGAAGAGATTTGGTATGTCAAAAAATTACTCAAAATCTTGTATAGTTGTCCAGTGAAGACCATTCTGACAGGCTGCATCACTGTCTGGCATGGAGGGGCTACTGCACAGAACCAAAAGACTCTGCAGAACGTTGTAAATCTAGTTAGTTCCACCTTGATCACTAGCCTATAAAGTACCAAATGATATCTTCAGGGAGTGGTGTCTTAGAAAGGCAGCATTCTTTATTGAGGATCTCCAGCACCCATGGCATGCCTTTTTCTCACTGTTAACATCAGTCGGAGAAACAGAGGCCTGAAGGCATAAACTCAGCAATTCAGGAACAGTTTGTTCCTCTCAGCCATTTGAATCCTAAATGGACATTGAAGTTTTGGACACTAACTCATTTTTTTGATATGCAGCATTTCTGGGGTTTTTTCCACATTTTATACAATCTATTCAATATACGTAATCGATTTACTTGTTTATTTATTTATTACTTGTTTATTTATTATCGGCCCGAAACATCGACAGTGCTTCTTCATATAGATGCTGCCTGGCCTGCTGTGTTCCACCAGCATTTTGTGTGTGTTGTTTGAATTTCCAGCATCTGCAGTTTTCCTTGTGTTTGTTTCCCCATTTAGATAATGTTGGATTTTAAAAACTTCCTAATCATCCAACTTCCCATTCACTTTTATATCTTATATACCATTTCATTGGCTTTTATGCAGTCCTTAACTTCCCTTGTGAGCCATGGTTCCCTACCCCTGCCATATGAAAGCTGCTTCTTCTGTGGGACATATATATCCTGTGCCTTGTGAACAATTCCCGGAAACTTCAGACATGTCTGCTCCGCCATAAATTCAGTCATATTATGATCACTGGCTCCGGAGTTCCTTTACATTACATTCGCTAATAAGATTTGAGTTATTACACAACATCCAATCTAAGATAGCCTTTCCCTAAGTAGACTCATGTGCAAGCTACTGAAAAAAAAGTCACCTCGTAGGAATACAACAAATTTCCTCTTCAATTTCGACACCAACCTGATTTTTCCAATCTCCTTGCATATTGAACTCCCGCTTTACAACTGTAACCTTACCTTTATTACATGCCTTTTCCAGTTCCCTTTGCAATCTCAATTCCACATCCTGGCTATTATTTGTATACCTATATATGACACAGAATTTGTTTTCGACACTTGCAGTTTCTTAACTCCACGCACAAAGATTCAACATTCTCTGACCCTATGTCACCTCTTTCTAAGGATGTAATTCCATCTCTTACCAACAGAGCCACTTCACTATCTATGCCTTCCTGCCAGTCCTTACGATACTGTTATGTGGTGGGCAACAATGAATATCGAATTGAGTCAGGTTTTATAAACAAACATAAACTTTTATTAAACATTGCTCAACAAAAGTGAAAACTAAACAGAATTTAACTGTATACAGCAATTTAACAAACAGCCAGACTCTGGAATAGTTCTTAAAGTGATAAAGAGGTAAATTCGAATACCGTATTAAAGTGATAAATTAGAACACAGTCTTAAAGTGGTGAATTCGAAAGTCCAAGTGATTTATATAGTCAGTAAGGAGAGACTTCCCTGAAGCAAATGACTACTTCAAAGTATTGAGGTTACTGCTGATCCCAACCGAGAGATGCCTTCTCCAAAGGATTCACAACGAAGGAAATAAACCAGCTTAAAGGAACTGACCTCTTTGCTGGAGGGTGAATACTGCACAAAACTTCCTGATCTTGCAGGGTTTATCTCAGATGCAGGCCATTATTCCTGAACAAAGATTCAATAAGCTCGATCCTTTACAGAACCGCCGAATGACACCAACTTTACTCAATCCTTCAGGTTCCCATACTTTACTAAAGTCTTCACTCTCCAATACTAAAGTTAACAAAGTTGATCAAACAAAAACAGGCAACAATTGGCGAAACTGCCAGTAATAATGTTTCCATGTTAAAATAGAAAGTAAACTCCACTTTTAAATGAAACTGCGTCATGAGACGAATACGCAGCAAAGCTAAGGAATTAACTCACGAACGAGCTCACAACAGGGGTTTCCCCTTATATGCCTCTTCGAACATGCCATCACCTGACCTCACACTGGCCGGAAAATTACATCACAAGACAATTGCATCATGCTCACAAGATACTCAATTACAGCATGGTCATTAGACAATCACAAGATACCCACGGGGTATGTAACAACTCCCTCGAAAATGGGAAATTTTGGTCTGTTATGAGCAAACTTTTTAACAACTATTTACAAAAAAAAACAAATGTATCAAATCTACAACATACACAATATACAGAGTATTATCATACAGCACCTTACAAACTAATATACAGTAGGAGTGTTACAAATGTTAAAATACCACTCCGTAAAAAAAACTTACATTGTACATTCAATATCTAGATAGACAGTCAGCAATCACATTATTTTTGCCTTTAATATGAGTTGTCAAAATATTACACTCCTGTAACAATGAACTCCAATTCAGTAACCTTCTATTTTTGTTTTTCATCTTACTGAAAAACACTAAAAGATTATGATCTTTGTAAACTTCGTGTGGTTTCTGAGTTGTACCAACATACACATCAAAATGCTGTAAAGCCAAAACAAGAGGGGATAATTAGTTTTCTATGGTTGAATAATTTATTTGATGCTCATTAAATTTCTTAGAAAAGTAAGCTACTGGATGACCAACCTCGTCACTCTCATTCCTTTGTAGTAATACTGTTCCTGAGGCTTCATCACTAGCATCTACAGCTAATGAAAATGTTTTTTTCAAAATTTGCTGCCCTGAGCACAGGTTGATGACATCGCATAGTTTTCAGTTTCTCAAATGCCTCCTGACAAAGCAGTGTCCACGCAAACTTTTCATTTTTCTTCAGGATGTTAGTTAAGGGAAGGGCAATAATAGCAATTTTTTTACAGATTTTTCGGTAATATCCTACCTTTCCCAAAAATCTTCGGAAAGTTTTTTTTTAAACCAGTTGGAGTGGGTACCTCTAAAATTGCCTGAACTTTTGCCTGAACAGGAGTTAATTTCCCTTGACCCACAACATATCCAAGGTAGCTCACAGTGGCGTGAACAAATTCTCCTTAATCTAAGTTAATATTAAAGTTAGCTTTTGAAAGCCTTTCAAATAGTTTCTCCACCGCAGTAATATGTGCTTCCCAAGTATCATTTCCTGTAACTAAATCATCAATATAGGCATCTGTATCTTCAAACCCATGAATCAGAAAATTAATCATCCACTGGAAAGTACATGGTGCATTCTTCATCCCAAAAGGAAGAACATTATATTCATATAATTCAGATGTGGTTACAAATGCAGAAATCTCTCTACCTCTATCTGTCAATGGAACACACCAATACCCTTTTAACAAATCAATCCTTGAAGTGAATTTTGCTTGTCCAACTTTGTCAACACAACCATCCACTCTGGGGATGGGATACGCATCAGATTTGTTACAGTATTCACCTTCCTGTAATCAGTTCAAAACCACATTGTACTGTCTGATTTAGGCACCCTAACGCAAGGTGAACTCCAATTCAAATTAGAAGGTCTAATAATATTATTCTCAAACATATACTTAATTTCTTCTTCAGCAAGTTCACATTTTTCCATGTTCGTCCGATATGGATGTTGCTTTATGGGTTTGGCATCTCCAACATCTACATCATGTGAGGCTACTGTGGTTCTTTTAGGAACATCTGGAAATAAATCCCTAAATTTCAAAAATAACTGGTTCATCTGCTGCCTCTGCTCTGGCTGTAAATGAGGTAATTTCTCATCAATATTTTCAGAATTGTTGAGTTTGGTAATCTGGCAGAAATAATGTTGGGTTTAAAATGAATTTCAGATGAATCATCCAATAACTTCCTAGTCAGATCAGACTCATTATTATTGACCGCAACAGTCATATTAGTAGACTGTTTCTCATAATATGGTTTTATCATATTTATATGACCAAACTGGTTTGGTCTTTTTCGATTGGGCTTTTTTAAAACATCATCCACATCATTAACTTCAGACATAATTTGATAAGGATCATGAAATCTAGCTTGGAAAGGATTCATTTGCACTGGGAAAAGAGCCAACACATTATCTTCAGGCTTAAATGACCTTATTGTAGCTTCTTTATCATATCAGTTTTTCATTTGATCCTGAGCCGATTTTAAATTTTCCCTGGCTAGGCGACAAGCTTTATGTAATCTATCCTTAAATTTTAAAACATAATCCAGCAAATTAGTGTGTACCTCTTTATCAATCCATTGTTTTTTTAATAAGGCCAAAGGTCCTCTAACTCTATGCCCAAATGCATGTTCAAACCGACTAAAACCTAATGATTCCTGTATTGACTCACGTACTGCAAATAGAAGTAGATATATGCACTCATCCTAATCATTTTCATTCTCTACACAATAGGACCTAATCATAGTATGGAGGGTAGAATGAAACCTCTCCAAGGCTCCTTGCAATTCTGGATAGTATGCAGACGAGGTAATCTGCTTGGCTCCCAGGTTATAAACTATCTGTTGAAACAATCCAGACATAAAAGTTCTACCTTGATCAGATTGTATTTACTGAGGCAACCCAAAATAAATAAAGAACTTTATAAGAGCCTTTATTACAGTTTTAGCTGTTATACTCCTAAGTGGTATTGCCTCTGGAAGCCAGGACGCTGTGCACATTATGGTCAATAAATATTGATGGCCAGTTTTCATTTTTGGCATTGGCCTACACAACCTATAATAGTTTTAGTAAATGGTTCACGAAATGCGATTGCAGTCAGGCCACTGGAGTAACTTGATTAGGTTTACACACAATTTGGCAAGTATGACACGTTCTACAAAATGTCACCACATCTTTTCTCAAACCAGGCAAGTAAAAATGCTCAAAAACCTTGTTCACAGTTATTTTCACCCCTTGATGTCCACCCGAGGGCGCACTATGAGCTAAAGTTAAAATTTCATTCCTATAAGCTTCAGGAACAACAAACTGGTGAACAACCTTCCATTCCTCGCTTGCAGGAAATTTAGGTGATCTCCACTTCTTCATAAACACTCCTTTCTCAAAATAATATCCTACTGGCACCTTTACAATGTCACTATCCGATAGAGATTGTTCCTTTAATTCTATAATCTCAGTATCTTGACTCTACTCTGCTATCGTCTATTTCCAAGACAAAGACAAATCTTCATCATCAGACTTACTCTAAGAATTTTGATCAAACAATGAAGGTAAGAAAGTTTCTGACACATCCTTAACAATTGAATCAAGAGTTGAACAGTAACAACCTCATCCTGCACATCAAGCTTTTTAGCCATTGCTTGAGTTACAACACGAAAGGAATCTGTGTTACAATTCATCCGTGGTTCCTCTGACTTTATTTTCAAATGCACTTCAGAAAAGACTTGTCTATCTGCTAAGTGATTCCCCAACGATAGAGAAACGTCATTCACAGGTAAGCTGGGTTGTAGACCAATTTTAATTGGTCCTGTTACTAATCGTGACCTTAAATTTACTCCATGCAAATGTACAGGCATAAGGACACTTCGAACACCTCATATATTGTATACCGCACTAGTCTCAGATTCATCACTAAACTTTAACACACTGTCTAACATCAGCGATTGAGAAGCTCCCGTATCACTAAGGATTTTTATTGGCACTAGAGTGGATCCCTCTTTCAAAGATACGATTCGTTCAGTTATAAAATTATCATATCCCCTCTTAACTTCGTCAGACTCTGACAAGGCTTCATTTGCACTTATCGAACCCTGTGGATTTATAGGTGTTTCAATACGTTGCACACAAGCATCTGGGACTGCTTCCTTCTGCTTCTTCTTCTTCAACTGGAAACAGTTATCTATTAGGTGACCAAGTTGTCTTTCTTCACATGTTTCCCTTCATCCTTACCTTTCTCACTAAGTTCTGATTTATTTTCTGGTTTACCGTGACTCTGTGCTATTTTTCCTTTTAAAAGTTCTACCCTGAGGAAATTTATTCTTATGGATTGAAACATATTGATCAGCTAATTTAGCAGACTCATACTATGTAGCAGTGTCCCTCTCACCTAAGTATGTTCTTACTTCAACAGGGATGCTCTTTTTAAATTCCTCCATTAAAATCAACTCTTTCAATTTATTATACTCCCCATTCAAATTTTTAGAGGAAACCGATCTCTTAAAACACACGGCTTTATCGTAGGCATATTCCACGGATTTTTCCACGGATTTCTTCAAATTTCGGAATCTTTCTCTATTATCTTTTGGAACCAGCTCATTCACTTTCAGTATATGCTACTTCACAGTATCATGATCAAGTGCTTGCTCAGCAGTCAAAGCTGTATAATCTTGTTATGCCTTGCCTTTATTTACACTCTGTAACATCACTGGTCATTTAACTTTCAGCCACTCAGGAACCTCAGCAACAGTTTCAAACTGTTGGAAATATTTATCCACTTCTCTTTCATTAAATAGAGGAGCTAATATAACTTATTGACTAGCAACAAACAGTTTCCTAGCATCAGAGGACTGATTCTTGGACCTTAATTTTGTCATCACAAGTTCAAATTCCCTCTGTTTATTTGCAGCTTCTAACCGAGTTAGCTCCAAGTCAGCTTCCAATTGTTTCTGTTTTAACTCAGCTTCCATTCTAAGCATTTCTAACGAGTAACATTGCTCTAACTTCATTTGTTCGATTTGTAACTGCATTGCCAGGTTACCTATTGGAAACATATCTAACGCTGCTTCATCAGAATCACCCAACTCTACATAGTGCAACGCGATTTTGCTCTGAATTACAGGCTTTGTTGTAGCCATCGAAATTACTTTAAGTTCCAATGTGCTAGCAATCTCAGATATATCACTCTTTTTCACCTTCACTAATAACTCCGGGTCTGGTGATTCCAGAGAGTTGTCAATATTCATTGCTGCCTAACACCACCCACAAGCCAATCAAACAAAAGAATCGATTATTTCTCTTTTCCAAATCAAACCGATAAATAAGCAAGCACTTAAAATCAAAAACAGAATAGATCCTGGGCGAGCCCCCAATTGTTATGATACGGCAACAATGAATATAGAATTGGAACAAGTTTTTAATAAACAAATAAACAATTGATTAAACTCTGCTCAATAAAAATGAAAAGTAATCAAACAACTAACTTAACCAGAAGTTAACTGCTATACGGCAACTCAAACAGTTCTTAAAGCGATAAATCCATACCCAGTTCTTAAAATGATGAATACGATAGTCCAAATGATTTATATGGTCAATTAGGAGAGAATTCCTGAAGTAACGAATTCCTCGAAGATGTGACGTTACTGCTGATCCCAATCGAAATATGCCTTGTCCAAGGGATTCACGATGAAGGAAATAAAAATGGCTTGAAGCAACTGACTCTTTCCTGGGTAAATAACACTGCGCCCAACCCTTTCTGCTCTTACAATGCAAGGGCTATCTCGGATGCTGGTTACTATTACAGGAATGAAGATCCAATAAGGTTGATCCTGTATTAATGCCGATGTCACCAACTTTACTCGCTCCTTTGGCTTTCCATACTTTGGTAAATCTTCACTCTCCAAAACTCAGACTTTAACATTAAATGGAAGAAATATCAAACATACCTGGAAGTGATTTTCAAAACTGCCTGCACGACGTCAATGTACCTTACAGTAAGAATTAAAACTCCTCTTTAAAACAAAACTGCGTCATGAAACCAAATAAACAGCATAATGGATTAACAGACGACTTAAACAACGTCCCAACAAAAACTCCTGCATCACAGCAGAATTTCCCTATTTTATACCTGTTGGAACAGGCCATCACATGATCTCACAATGGCGGAAATTTACATCATGTGACCTCACACTGCCGGGACAATACACCTCCCTACTATCACAAGACCATTACATCACGCTCACCAGATAATCATCTACATCATGGTCACAAGACAATCAACAAGATACCCACGAGATATATAACAGTATGATAAAGAAGATAAAATTATTTCATTTAAGCCTGGAGATAAGATGTTGGTTCTTTTCCCCGTGCAATGAACACTTTACATGCTAGATTTCATGGTCCTTATGAAATTAGGTCTAAAGTTAATGATGTGGATTGTGTGATAAAAACGCCAGAAGGCTAACGCAGGCTTGGTCATATAAATCTGATAAAGCCATATTATGAGAAACAGCTGTTACGAATGAGGAGCAACTCTGATGGGCAGAAGGGTACAGAATGGCCAATGCCCCCCCCCCCCCCCCCCATTTGGAGAATCGCAAATCGCTACTATTCCGATGCTGTTATCAAAGGAAATGAGAGAGATAAACAGCTCATACAAATTTATGAGAGAGGGGCACAGCACAGGTTGGAATGTCTCCTATTGACAAAGAGAGAGATTACTGCTAGTGTCTCTTGGAGAAGGAATCGTGTATTGAGTACTGTTCTATTCATTGAAACCCCTCAGGGCGCAACCAGAGTGGTCTGGTTGAGGGATTGCATCATCCCAACCTGATTGACATCTGAGACCCCGTGAGTGGGGATAAAAGTAGGGTCTGGGGAACACCCCTCAGACGCACCTGGAGAGATGCTACGAGACCGGTGAGGGCTTGTATGTGTGTCCACCCTTGCCTGGGTGACGAGCCCTCCACGGAACGGTCTAGCTAAAGGACGGAGACGGATCAAGATTTTAAAAGGAAAGTCGGCAACTTACTCTCTCTCTCTCTCCCTCTCCCTCTCCCTCTCCCTCTCCCTCTCCCTCTCTCTCTCTCTCTCTCTCTCTCTCTCCCTCTCTCTCTCTCTTCCAACAATTGCAACACAGTGAACAACATCTACTGCAGCCTGTATGAACTGAACTGAACTTTATATTTCTATCGGACAATTCCTTATCCCCTAGACAATGATAGAGCTATTTCTTATTGATTATTATTATACCTGCACTTTTAGGTTTAGTATTGATGATGTACATTATCTGTATATTTGCATTGATATTATTTTTGTGTATTTTTACTAATAAATACTGTTAAAAATCGTATCATCAGACTTCAACGGCTACTCCTATCTTTGATGGTAAGACACCCAGTTATGGGGTTCGTAACAACTTGGGGCCTCGTCTCGAGATTTGATACCAAATTGGAGGGCCAGTGCATTGAGCTTTTAAGTCCAGACTTGAATCTGGTTGTGCGGGTAACCAGACAGGAAACCAGCAAAGATGGACGTAGACAAATTTACAAAAAACCCGACTCCGGAGGCACTAGAGGATGCCACAAAGTCGGACTTGGTAAATATTGGGAAAAGATTAAAACTCACAGAGGTGAAGTCGTCAATGAAAAAGTGGGAGATACAGAGGGCCATAGCTCAGTATTATGTTAATAAGGAGGTGTTTTCGGGTGACTTAGTGGAACCTACCCCTGAAAAGGTACCAGCTAGTGGGATGGTTCAGTTAGAGTTCGAAAAATTGCGGCTAGACGCGGAAGAGAAGAAGAGGGAGCATGAAAGTGGGTTAAAACAGCTGGAAAGAGCTGAAAAGGAGAAGAAGAAAGCTGAGAAGGAGAAGGAAAGAGCTGAACAGGAGAAACAGAGGAAGCATGAGCTGGAAATTGAGAAGTTAAGGCAAGAACGAAGAGCTCAAGAAGCAGACCGAGAGGAGAGGTTTAATGTTAGTAGGGAGTTTAGGCTAGTACCTCCTTTCGAGGAGAAGGATGTTGATAGCTATTTCTTGCATTTTGAAAAGGTGGCAGTGAATCAGAAGTGGCCCAGAGATCAGTGGGTGGCGTTGTTACAAAGTGTGTTAAAGGGAAGGCACAACGGGCATATGCGGCGTTGTCTATGGAGGAGTCTGAGAATTACGAGGAAGTAAAACAGGCCATTCTTCGGGCCTACGAATTGGTACCTGAGGCATATAGACAAAAGTTCAGAGATTTAAAGAAAGTGTGCAATCAGACGTATGCAGAGCTTCCCTATGTGAAGGGTGTGCTCTTGGATCGCTGGTGTGCGGCAGAAAGGGTGGAAGAGGATTTTCGGCGTTTCAGTGAGTTAATTCTGATTGAGGAATTTAAAGGGTGTGTTTTGGATGATATCCCGATGTATTTGAAAGAGAAGCCGAATAAGTCCATATCCGAATTTGCCAGGTTCGCAGATGAATATGCCCTAACCCACATGACAAAGTTTTGCTTGAATAAGAGTTACCAGAAAGACCGTAGGAACGGTAGAGAAAGCCCGCCGGCTGAGGCAGAAATTCAGCCGGGTGCTAGTGGTAAAAGTAAGGAGGAAGAAAGGCAAGCTGGCAGGAGGGTTCCTGGCTTGACCTGTTTTAATTGTGGAAAGGTGGGTCATATTGCATCTAAGTGCTTTGCTCCGAGGAAGGAGACAGGAAAAGGGAAAGCAGCAGTTCCTACAGGGTGTATTGTGTCGATCAGCAAATCGACGAGAAAGCCCCAGGTAGATAGAATACGAGGGGCATGAGAAATTTATTTCAGAAGGGACCGTGTCTGTGAAACAGGGAGAAACACCAGTTCCAGTGCGGATCTGGAGAGATACTGGAGCTGAGCAGTCATTTATTCTCAGTAAGGTACTAGATTTTGGTCCTGAGACTGGAGAGGTAGCTTTGAGAGGCATAGGAAAAGGGACAGAACCTGTGTCTTTGCATAGGATCATTATAAATTGTGATCTGGTATCTGGACCAGTTGAAATAGGGGAGCGATCAGAATTTCCGACAGCTGGCGTGAACGTCCTTCTTGGTAACGATTTAGCAGGTGGTGAGGTTTGGTCAGCAATGAAGCTGACGAGCCAGCCTGTAAGTGTTGAGGACCCGCCCCTACATTCCAAGATCTATCCTGCATACGCGACCACTTGCAGCATGTCGAGAAAGGCAGCTGAGAAAGAGACCAGTATCGATTTGGCTGAGACGTTTTTACTGATCCTGTACCAAGAGGGGTTAGAGGGTGGTAAAACGGAGAATAGGGAGGTGAAAGAGAGTAAAGGAGAGGAGGTAGACAGACCCTTAGCCAGGAGGAAATTAATAGAGGCACAGTGTAAAAATGAGAAACAGATAAGGATGTTAGCAGGTCCAGGGTTGGACATGGATGATCTGTCTGGCCTGACAGAACTGTTTGAAGAAGTTGAAAATTTTAAATGAGTTCCCGATAATGAAATAAGGGCAGTCCTAGATGAAAAGGATGCCATTACCTTGAAGAAGTCTGCTGGGTTAGCAGATGAGGTTGTTTTAACCCGCAGGGTTGAGTTTACTCCGGAAGGGAGTAACTGCCTTTTGAAAAGGCAGTTCCTTGCCCAGAGAGTACCTGGGAGGATCAGGGGAACGTAGAATTTGAAAAGGGGACGGGTATTCAAAGCCTGGAAGAGGAAGATGACCCGTTTGAGTGTGTTCAGGATGTGGATGCACATGGTTCTGAACCTAGTAATGAAACTCAGGAAAAGTCTGAGGTATCTGATGTAGTTGAAAAGGAATGCAGTCCTTTTGGGTCAGATGGACTTGGTTCAGGGAAGAAAGGGTTAACGTTGTTAATAGTGGGAAGTGAGAATTCCCAGTTGTTTGTGTTAGAAGGTGTGTTAAAACTTAGTGAGGAGATAAAAGGTGGTGATGTGGATATTATTATTGAAGGAGAAGGGAAAAGTGTAGTTCCTAAATTGAATGAAGAAATTTTTTTTTATTAGTTTTTCAAAACATTTTACAAAATTAAAAACCGCAAATCCCAATGAGGAGCATTAATACAGAGCAAGGTTAAGCATACAATATCAATATGCTACAGAGGAAGAGAATTTAACAAAAAAAGCACCTAAATTAAAGACAAGTGAGCTTAGTGTCCTCCCCAAACCCCACAACACAAGAAATAAAAACAACAATTCCAGACCAACCACCACACAATATAGAGAGTATAAGTCCGGACAGTCTAACTCCCAGACTGTGAATACGCTTAGCAACAGAGGATAATAATGCCTACTACCAGAAAAGAAAGGGAGCTGAAAGCAAGGGACCGAAAAGAAAAAAAAAACCCTAGTCAAGAGGAAGGTTATGAAAGTACTCGATAAAAGGCCCCCAGATCTTATGGAACTTTAAATCCGAATTGAGAACTGAATAATGAACGAATATGAGTTTCTTGGAGGAAAGCAATGTCAGCTTTGAGTTGTTTAATATGTGAGAATACCTTCCTCCTTTTAACAAGGTGGTTCAGTCCCTTTACATTCCAGCTCACAAATTTAAGTGCACTAGCGATTATCAATTACTAATGCATAAAAGGCAGCAGGCATATAAAAAATCAAGCGGTACAATATCAGTCTGGGAGCAGAGATGTAAACATAGATTCGTAAGGTCAAAATATAAACATGTCCTAACCAATAAAGAAATGTTGGAACTGGAAAATCCACCCCACCCACACAACCCAAAACTAGACGGCTACCAAAACAAGTAGCTAGCTCTACCAAAGAAATTAACCCAAATACAACTTCCAGATCTGTGTCATTGACAGCAGTTCCGTATAAATGCTATAACAAACAGTAACTAGTTTATGCAGTAGGAAACATAACTACAGATTAGAACACCTTCTGCCGATATATACAACTTAATACAGAGAAAATCGGAAGAAAACCAAAACTAATCTACCCGCGAAATATTATAGAAGGATAAAGTAAGAGAAAGGGAAAAATAAGGTAAGAAGGAAAAAGAAAAAGAAGAGGAAGGGGAAAATTGTAAATTCAAGACGAGTATTTATCAACCGTTTACCGAGAAGGGAGAAAAAAAACATTCAGAGAATGGAAAAAAAAGGGGGTGAAGAAAAGAAAAAGATAAAATAAATAAGTATTTAAAACAGAGGAAAAATAAATCAGCAGTTGAACTGTGAACCGACAAACAGGGAGGCCTTCACTAAAGACTTCAAACCTCCAAAACAAGTTAGATTTAGTTGTAAAACTCTGTAGGTAAAGTTATACAGAGGTGAAAATAGATTACACACACACCAAATCCCGGGAGAGATTGTCAACAGCCTTTAGAGTTTCAGTGAATAATGTCTGAGTGATTCAAGTGAATTCTGAGTCCAGAGAAAGTAATTTTACTACGAGGAGTACTTATCCACCATTTTAGGAAGTCCGATCAGATTCCGAAGATGACTGCATAGCCGGAAGACTTGCCACAAACGCTTCAGCTTCCCTCGCTGATTTGAACCACTTGAATTCCCCGGTATTAAACTTGATTCTTAGGTCAGCAAGATTACAAAAGGAAGGTTTGAAACCACGATCAAAAAGCACTTTCATTACGCCTTTATACTCAGCGCGCATGTTTAAAGTCTGGGGTGCAAAATCTTCCACAAAGCGAATGGTTGCATCCTGGAAAGAAAAAGAGCCTCTGCGACATGCCTCCACAATCAGACTGTGTTTTACCTGGTATTGATGGAAACACAAGATTACTGGTCGCGGACGGGTGCCCAGAATTCCGGGGGGTACATTAACTCTGTGTGCCCGTTCGAGCTCGGGCGGGTTTGGAAGCAGATCCTTCCCGAATATCTCACAGAGAAACTCGGCGAAAAACTTCACGGTTGACCCCTTCTCAGTTGCCTCTGGTAATCCCAGAATTCTGATGTTGCAGCGTCTGCTACGATTTCCGAGATCCACCGTTTTGGAAAGAAGTTTATTAGATTTTTCCTCTAAGCTGGAACAGAGAGTCTCCAAGTATCGAACCCGACTTTCTAAAGCTTCAGAAGTCGAATCGATGCGAGATAAGTGTTCAGCATGTTTGTCCACTTTATCGTTGATCCGATCCAGTTTGTCTTCTAACTGTTTGAAAGCGGTTTTAATTTCCTTTAAGATTTCGTCTCGGAGATTTGCAAGCGCCTCCATCGTCACGCCCGACGAAGTCGTAGTTTCTTTTCTCCCGGATTTAGAACTCTTGCTAGACATTGTAGGTTAGATATATTCACGGGCAAGTAAGAGATACCGAAATAATTCCTATCTAAGCTTTATAAAATGGAGACATTTAGTGCAAAGGTAGCGACAGTAACGGAACAAAAGTTCGGAACAGCTAAGCAATCGCCATCTTACCGGAAGTCCCGAATGAAGAAAATTTAAAGTCTGGATTGGTGTCAGAAGCAGTAACCAGGCTGAAGGAACAATGGCTTGTTAACAAGGTGCCTGCGAAACAATTACAGTTTGATTTGGAATGTAAAGGTACCTCACTCGCTAATGTTATTCAAGGGTGTGCTGTGAAGAGGCAGAATTTGAAATGTTGTTTGGACAAAGAGGGATCACTTGCAGATGTTAACCTGAAAACTAATAGAATGAAGGGTCCTGAAGATAAAACTAACGACTTGCTTGAAAATAAAGAATTGTGTGGGAGTTCAAAAGCTGGTCTAAGTTTGGAAAACATTGCTGATAAAATAACTCCTATGGAAGGAGTATGCAAAAGCCTATTCCACAGTGTTGAGCAAGCTAACCACGTGAGAGTTAAGTGGAAAAGAGGCAAAGGTTAAAAAAAATGCCACTTTAAATAACAGGATCTGGTTTTAAGGGATTTCGACAAAGCATGTAAATAATAAAGACAACACCATGGAAGATTGACTGTTAAGTTTAAAAGTAAAATAAAGATTAGTATTTGCATAAACTTATGTAACATACACGTAAGCTAAGATCACACCTCTTTAGTTATGTTTTGCTGAAGAAAAGGAATAAAAATAGGTGGTTATTAAATTGGAGTCTGATGCTACAGGAATTTTATTAGGTACAAGATATTAGGATATTAAAGGAACTGACAATGTAATCGCTAAATGTTTAGATGCTAAGTTGAATGTATAACTGTATTACTCTGTAGTGAAAAACTCTTTTGTATTGTGTTAGATTCTGAAATTCTGAAAGACTCTGTATTAGTTAATTTTCCCCTTTTGGTGAAAATTCTTAGAAGGATGGGGTGTTACGAATGAGGAGCAAATCTGATGGGCAGGAGGGTTTAGAATCGCCAATGTCCCCCCCCCCCCCTTTTGATGAATCGCAAATCGCTACTATTCCGATGCTGTTATCAAAGGAAATGAGAGAGATAAACAGCTCATACAAATTTATGAGAGAGGGGCACAGCACAGGTTGGAATCTCTCCTATTGACAAAGAGAGAGATTACTGCTATTGTCTCTTGGAGAAGGAATCGTGTATTGAGTACTTTTCTATTCATTGAAACCCCTCAGGGGACAAACAGAGTGGTCTGGTTGAGGGATTGCATCATCCCAACCTGATTGACATCTGAGACCCCGTGAGTGGGGATAAAAGTAGGGTCTGGGGAACACACCTCAGACGCACCAGAAGAGACGCTACGAGACCGGTGGGGGCTTTTGTGTGTGTCCACCCCTGACTGGGTGATGAGTCCTCCACGGAACGGTCTAGCTAAAGGACGGAGACGGATCAAGATCGTAAAAGGAAAGTCGGCAAGTTACTATCTTTCTCTCTCTCTCTCTCTCTCTCCAACAATTGCAACACAGTGAACAGCAACTACTGCAGCCGGTATGAACTGAACGGAACTTTATATTTCCATCGGAAAATTCATTATCCCGTAGACAACGATAGAGTTTATTTCTTATTGATTATTATTATACCCGCACTTTTAGGTTTAGTATTGATGACGTATATTATCTGTATATTTGCATTGATATTATTTTTGTGTATTTTTACTAATATATACTGTTAAAAATAGTATCATCAGACTTCAACGGCTACTCCTATCTTTGCTGGTAAGACACCCAGTTACAGGGTTCGTTACACTGTCTGCTACTATGACTGTTGTGGTTAATAATAATGAGTCTGATCTCACTACCATCTTAATAGATGAATCATCTGAAACTCATTTTAAACCCAATATTATTTCTGCTAGATTACCAAACTCAACAATTCTGGAAGATATTGAAGATAAACTAGCTCATTTACAGCCAGAGCAGAAGCAGAAGATGAAGCAATTCATTCTTAAATATAGGGAATTATTTCCAAACGTTCCTAAAAGAACCACAGTAGCTTCACTTGATGTATCTGTTGGAGATGCCAAACCCATAAAGCAATATCCTTATCGGATGAACATGGAAAAATGTGAACTTGCTGTGAAAGAAATTAAGTATATGTTAGAGAATAATATGATTAGACCTTCTAATTCGTATTGGTGTTCACTTTGTGTTATGGTGCCTAAGTCAGACGGTTGTATTCAGTTTTGTACTTACTACAAAAAGGTGAACGCTGTAACAAATCTGATATGTATCCAATCCCTAGAGTGGATGATTGTGTGGATAAAGTAAGAAAAGCAAAATCCCTTACAATTATTGATTTGGTAAAAGGGTATTGGTGTGTTCCATTGACGGATAGAGGTAGAGCTTTCTGCATTTGTAACCCCAGCTGAGTCATATGAATATAATGTTCTTCCTTTTGGGATGAAGAATGCACCATGTACTTTCCAGCGGATGATTAATTCTGTGATTTATGGGTTAAAAGATACGGATGCCTATATTGACAATATAGTTAAAGGAAATGATACTACGGAAGCACATGTTATGGTGGTGGAGAAACTATTTGAAAGCATTCAAAAGCTCATTTGAATATTAATTTAGCTAAAAGTGAATTTCGTCATGCCACTGTGACTTACATTGGTTATGGTGTGGGTCAAGGTGAGTTAGCTCCTGTTCAGGCAAAAGTTCGGGCAATTTTAGAGGTCCCCACTCCAACTGGCAAAAAAAAACTCTCCAAAGATTCTTGGGAATGGTAGGATATTACCAAAAATTTTGTAAGAATTTTGCAAATATTGCTCATCCATTAGCTAACCTGTTGAAGAAAAATGAAAAGTTTGTGTGGACAGTGCTTTGTCAGGAGGCATTTGAGAAATTGAAAGCTATGCTATGTCATCAACCTGTGCTCAGGGCACCAAGCTTTCAAAAACCATTTTCATTAGCTGTAGTTACTAGTGATGAGGCCGCAGGAGCAGTATTAATTCAAGGGAATGAGGGTGACGAGGTTGATCATCCAGTAGCGTACTTTTCTAAGAAATTTAATGACCATCAAAGAAATTATTCAACCATAGAAAAGGAATTATTATCCCTTGGTTTGGCTTTACAACATTTTGATGTGTCTGTTGGTACAACTCAAAAACCACTCATAGTTTACATCGATCATAACCCGTTGGTGTTTCTGAGTAAGATGAAACACAAAAACAGAAGGTTAATAAATTGTAGTCTGATGTTACAGAAGTATAATATTTTAATAACTCATTTTAAAGGCAAAAATAATGTGACTGCTGACTGTCTATCTAGATGTTGAATGTGCAATATAATTTTTTTATGGAGTGGTATCTTAACATCTATAACATTACTAGTGTATATTACTTTGTATGTTGTTGTATGATAATATTATGTATATTGTGTATGTTGTACATTTGATACATTTGTATTTCTTTAGGTAATTAGTTAATTGTTAAACTTTTGCTCATGACAGACCAATTTTTTTGGAGGGAGCTATTACATACCCCGTGGGTATTTTGTGAATGTCGTTTGACCATGATGTAATTGAGTATGTGGTTAACATAATGTAATGGTCTTGTGATGGTGGGGTGATATAATTTCCCGCCAGTGTGAGGTCATGTGATAGCCTGTTCCAACAGGTATAAAACGGGACACCCTGCTGTGACGCAGGTTTGTTCACTGTTTAATTATTTATATTCATATAACCCAGATGGGGTTACAAATGCAGAAATCAATTGTCAGTCACTCCAGTATGCTGCGTATTCATCTCACGATGCAGTTTTGCTTAAAGTGAAGTTTTACTTTCTATCTTAAGTCTGAAAGGTTATTGCCAGCAGTTTCGCCAAAGGCTGCCAGTTTTGGTTTGATCTACCTTTGCAATTCAGTTGGAGAGTGAGGCATTTACCGAAGTACAGAAACCCGAAGGATCGAGTAAAGTTGGTGTCGTTGGCAGTTTAATACAGGATCGAGCATATTGGATCTTTGTTCAGGAAATAGTAACCTGCATCTGAGATAACCTCTGCCTGTAAGAGCAGAAAGGATTAGGGCAGTGTTATTCGCCAAGGAAAAGGTCAGTTTCTTTAAGCCGTTTTTATTTCCTTCATCTTGAGTCTTTCGGGCAAGGCATATTTTAGTTGGGATCAACAGTAACGTCACGTCGTCGAGGAATTTGCTACTTCAGGAAAGTCTCTCCTAATTAACTGTATAAGTCGGTTGGACTTTTGCATTTATCACTTTAAGAAATGTGCTTGCATTTATCGCTTTAAGAACTGTTCAAGTTGCCGTATAGCAATTAACTTCTGGTTAACTTACTCGTCTGTTTACATTTCTTTTTTTTTGTTGAACAGAGTTAAATAAATGTTTATTTGTTTATTTAAAAAACTGTCTCAATTCCATATTCATTGTTGCCGGAGACATACAATAACAATAGTCTTGAAGTGATGAATTCGAAAGTCCAAGTGATTTATACAGTCAGTAAGGAGAGACTTCCCTGAAACAAACAATTTCTTCAAAATATTGACGGTACTGCTGATCCCAGCAGAGAGAAGCCTTATTCAAAGGATTCATGACAAAGGACATAAAATGGCTTAAAGGAACTGATATTTTGCTGGAGGGTGAACACTGCTCAAATCTTCCTGATCTTGTAGAGTTTATCTCAGATGCAGGCCATTATTCCTGAACAAAGATTCAATAACGTCGATTCTTTACAGAACCGCCGAATGACACCAACTTTACTCAATCCTTCGCATTCTCATACTTTACTAAAGTCTTCACTCTCCAATACTAGTGGCAACAAAGGTGTACAAACAAAATTTGTCAGTGATTGGGGAAACAGCCAGCAATAACGTTTTCCCCTTAAAATAGAAAGTAAGACTCCACTTTAAAATGAAACTGAGTCATGAGATGAATACACAGCAAAACTTACGAACTAACTGTGTCACAACAGGGCTTTCCCCTTATATACCTGTTGGAACATGCCATCACATAACCTCACAATGGCGGGAATATTATATCATGTGATCTCACACTGGCGGGAAGGTTACATCACCCCACCATCACAAGACAATTACATCATGCTCGCAAAGTACTCAGTTACATCATAGTCATAAGGTAGTCACTAGATACCCACGGGGTATGAAACACCTCCAAATTATATAATTTGATATTCAACACCCAACAATGGCTTTCTTTCAACCATGACTCATTGATGCCCACTACATCATACTGACCAATCTCTAAATGCATCATGAGTTCATCCACCTTATTCCAAATTCAATGCACATTTAGTTACAACATCTTCTCCCTGTATTCTTCATACTGTTATTTTGCCCTGTTTTTTTCTTATTTTATACTTTTGTCCTAGAGCTGTATTCGAGTTTCTGAAATTGCTTATGCCTATTATCCAGGTATCTTTTTTAAACGACAATGGTTAGTCCATTGAATTTTGTGAGCTGGAATGTTAAGGGATTGAACCATCCTGTTAAAACAAGGAAGGTGTTTTTGCATCTTAAAAAGCTTAATGCAGCAATTGACCTTATGCAAGAAACACACATTCGTAGTTCTGATAACTCTCGTCTCATATCAAGGTGGGCGGAGCAGCACTTGCATTTAATTTTTCAGGCTGAAGCCGGGGGGGGGGGGGGGTCCCAATTCTCATAAATCCAAATGTTCCCTTTGATCTCCATAACAAAGTATCAGATACAAATGGTCATTTTATCATTGTCTTGGGGAAATTATAGAATATATTGGTAGTGTTGACTAACGTATATGCTCCTAACTCGGATGATGTCCAGTTTTTTTTAATCGTTTTCTCTCTCTATTGCCTGAATCCATACTCTCTTATATTGGGTGGTGACTTTAACTGTTGATTTGATCCAGTTTTGGATCGATCGTCTTCTATTCCAAAGGCAAATCATTAATTCTGTCCTTTCTTTCCAATTATGTTATCCCCAATGTATGGTGTTTTCTCCACCCAAATGAGATAGATTATTCTTTTTTTCACACGTTCATCAAATTTGTACTGGAATTGATTATGTTTTAATTGATAATAAGTTGGTCCCATCTGTCCCTTTTTGTGACAATCAGGGTATAATGATTTCAGATCATGGCCAGCCACCCTGTCGATAATTCTTCCTGGTTCTCCACAAATAAATAAGCATTGGCGTTTTAATTCAGCCTTACTGTTAAATAATGATTTTGTAAAACCTATGGAGGACCAGATAATTTTTTTTCTAAGTACTAAGCTATCATCTAAAACTTCAAGTCTGGTTGTTTGGGACGAAATGAAAGCATACCTGAGGGGTAAAATAATTTCATACTCTGCGAATTTGAAAAGCAGGACCTATAAAGAGGGATGGGATCTGGTCAATTGAAATCAAAGAAACAGACCAACTATATAACTCAACCAAAAATCCGAAGCTGTATAAGAAACTACTGGAACTTCAAACTAAGTTTGAAGTTATTTCCACTCAACCAAATAAATGCTAACTTTTGGACAGTAAGAGCCAGTTTTATATTCATGGTGATAAATCTAGTAATTTTTTAGTCAATCAATTACGACGCTTCAAAGATAAACAGCACATTACAGATATTCGAATGGGAAATGGGAATATTACTTTGAATACTTCTGAAATCAATGACACGTTCAGGAATTTTTATTCCCGACTCTATACTTCCAACTCTTTAAATGACATTTTGGCCAAGAATTTCTTAAATAGTCTAAATATTCCTACGCTTTCTGCTGATCTCAAAGCAAATCTGAATGAGCCAATATCACTAGACGAAATATCCTCAGCCATTTCTATACAGCAGACTGGTAAATCTCCTGGACCTGATGGTAGAATTCTATAAATCATTTTCCTCATTGCTTTCACCTCAACTATCCTCGTTTTTATCTGACTCGTTTAAATAAGTTACGTTGCCAGCATAATTTAATGAGGCATGTATCATTCTTTCAGTGAAAAGAAGCAGAAATCCAACAGAGTTTTCTCCGTACAGGCCGATCTCTTTGCTAAATTTTGATGTCAAAATTTTGGCTAATATTTTGGTCCATGGATTGGAGAATATTCTACCCTTAATTGTTTCGGAAGACCAAACTGGTTCTAATAAAAACATCGTCTCCCTTTTCTCAATATACAGCATCTATTTAATATCTTTTACTCACAGTCAATTGGGATTCCTGAATGTGTTATTTCTTTAGACGCAGAGAAAGCGTTTGATCATGTGGACTGGAACTATCTGTTTTTGGTTTTAGAAAAATTTGATCTTGGCCAAAGTATTTTTACATGGATAAAATGGTTATACTCCCATCCCACTGCCTCTGTCCTGAGTAACTCTCAGTAATCCCAATCTTTCAATCTTAAACGTGGCACCAGGCAATGATGCCCTTTAAGTCTCTTACTTTTTGATCTGGGCACAGAGCCATTTGCGATTGCGTTCTGTGGCTGTGCTGAACTGATGGGGATTTGGAGGGGGGTCTTTGTTGAGCACAAAGTCTCAAAGATGATCTTTTAATTTTATATCAAATCCAACAACCTCACTACCTCCAACGTTTTCGCTCCTTAACATATTTAGCTGGTTTTCTGTATACAAACTTAATTTACATAAGAGTGGACTCTTTCCAATAAACGGAGAAGCACAAATATTAAAGTTTCACAACATCCGTTTTAAAGTAGTGAATAATCAATTTACTTACCTTGGCATTACTGTGACAAGGAACTATAAGCGTCTTTTTGGAGAAAATTTTACTAATCTCTTAAATTATGTAAAACAGAGTCTAGCAGATTGGTCATCCCTGTCCATGTCCCTAATGGGTAGAATTAATGTCGTTAAAATGTATATCCTTCCTAAATGTTATACTTATTTAAACTGTACCAATTTTTATTTCTAAAGCTTTCTTCGACTCGTTAGACTCAATTATTTTGTCCTATTTATGGAAGGGCAAACGTCCCCGATTAAATAAAGCTCATCTTCAAAAACCTAAAAGTGTAGGGTGTATTGCCTTGCTTAACTTCTGCTTACATTACTGGGCAGCCAACATACACTGTCTTACTTTTTGGTCTTACTTTCATAATAAGTCGGACTGCCTAATATGGGTGGCAACGGAGTTGAACTGTAATAAGAATTTCTCTACCTCAACACTTCTTGGTTCCGCACTTCCTGGCCACCCACCCAAATCAATTGTTAATCCTGTTATCAGGCACGCTTTGAGTATATGGGCTCAGTTTAGATGTATAATGGTCTTCACGGTTTCTCTCTCTCTCTCTCTAGTCCTATCCTACATAATCATCTCTTTCAGCTTTCTATGCATGATTTAGCATTTCAAGTCTGGAATAGAAAGGGTATTAGTGGTTTTGAAGATCTTTTTATAGACAACGGTTTTGCATCTTTTGAACATCGGTCTGTCTGTAAAGTTCAACCTACCCAACACTCACTTCACTTAGACATCTCCAAATTAGACATTTAATCAACTTTTTAATATCAAACTTCCCTGAAATATCCGCTAAAATGGTGACTTATTTCTTTGCATGAATCCATTGTGTAAAGGTTTATCGACTGTTCAAGATAAGTTGGTGACCTTGAGGCGAGCCCCCTTGACAAAATTAAAACTGCCTGCGAGCAAGATTTAAATTTTCCTTTGTCCAATGATGTATGGAAATCAATTCTCGTCAGTTAATTCAACTTCTTTATGTGCTCGCTATTGCTTGTTAAAGATTAAGGTCGAACACAGGACTCATATGTCTAAAACTAAATTATTGCATCTCTATCCAGACATTAGTTCCTGTTGCGACAAGTGTAAAGGGGGCAAGCTTCCCTTATTCATACGTATTCGACCTGCCCTGGCTTGGAGAAATACTGGGGAGATGTCTTTCTAATTTTATACCATATACTTCATTACTATTATGAACCTAATCCTCTGATTGCTCTCTTCGGCACCTCAGGAGAAGCTGACACGCATCTGAGTCCGACTAAACGTTGTACACTGTCCTTTGCCTCTTTTTTGGCCAGACGCACAGTCGTTCTTAGGTGGACAGATGCTGCCGGACCCATTCATGCTCAATGGCTCACAACGACATTATGTCTTGCTTAGATCTTAGAAAGATTCAGTATTCACTTCTTAATTCAGACAAAAATGTCCAAAGGGTGTGGGGATCTTTTCTTGAACACTTTTATAATTCCCACTTAGATTAAAGGTCCATCCTTTTTCTCCCCTTTCTGCATATAAATCCCTTACTTCTAGCTTCTTTCAGTTAAGATTTGTGGTTTCTGATGTGTAAACATATTATAGTCCAGTTAGTGGTCAATATACCTTCTTTTTATACATACAGATCTGTGGAGATAAAAGTTCTGATTAACTCTTCTATATATTGTAAGGTTGGCCTGACGTCGGACAATGGGAGGGTGAATCGGTAATTAACTATATATGATTCTACCATGGGTGCTATTTTTAACTGTTATGAACTGTACATTCAATACCTTTGTTTTGCACTCTACAAACCTCTTCCTTACTGGGCTTTTTTTCATTGTAAAATCTAATTTTAGTTTTTTTTTCTTCTTAAATGTTACCTCTGCAGCAAGTGTTGATGACTCGAAGAGCTCAGGCTCAAAGCTGATGACCTGGAATCTGCTTTCCAAACATTGAGACACATCAGAGAGAGGGATAGTTACCTGGATTCTCTGTTTCAGGAGGTAGTCACACTCACTAGATTAGCTGCCCCAAATTCAGTCTGAGCTCAGGGACTAGAGGGTCTGATTGTAAGTGAGGCGAGTAGTGGGATCCAAGAGACAGTGCTGGAGGAGCCACAGCCTCTGAGCTTATCCAACAGGTCTGAGATCCTTGCTCCCTATCTGGATGAGAGTGAGGGTTGTAGTCCGGCTGAGCAACCAAACTGTGGGACTGTAGTTCAGGGAGCCATTCAAGAGGAGGCAAAGAAATTAAATGTAGTGGTAATTGGGTCTAGTATAGTCAGGAGAATGGAGCAGAGTTCTCTGTCGTGACCATAAAGTGTCCTAAAGGCTGTGTTGCCTGCTTGGTGCCTGGGTTCGGGACATCTTATCTGACCTGCAGAGGATTTTGGAGAAGGAGGGGAAAGATCCAGTTGTCATGATCCACATGGGAACCAACGACATAGGTAGACTGAGAAAAGAAGTACTGTTTGTCACTAATTTTTCCTCTGGAAATTTAGCCATTTCACATTGCCTACCTTACGAACTACTCTGACAGCCATCCAAGTCCATTCTGGACATGACTATTGAACCTTTCCATTATGCCACAATCTTCCCTTGGCCTCTCTTGTTAAGAGTATTGACAAAGAAGAACTCTTCTGAGAATCTGCTGCTTTTTACAAATTTTGATCCAGTGTCATTAACACCTCTTTATCAATCTTATCACTCTTAGAACATTAAGAAATGAACATCCTTTCAGAGAGATCCGTTTCCCTATATTTTCACAACAATTTTGTAAATGTTCCTGCCTTCCTCCATCTTTCAATCACTCCCTCTGTATCTATTTATCTCTCTTTCTCTTTCACCTTTCTAGACATATCTCCCTCCTTCCGTTGTTCTCTCCCTCCCTTGCTCCTTCTGCCATTATTAGTCTCTCCTCCATTACTCCCTCCCTCCCTCCCTCAGTCAGACTAAAAAAGGGATAACAGACTGCACACAGATATATTCTTAACTGGCATTGAGTAGAAAGTGCGATCTCTTCAGGATTTCACTCTCTCTTCTATTCTAATGTCTTTTGGTCTCCAATATCTGACTTTGCCAAGAAACCAACGACAGATTACACCAAAACCCCTTATGAGCTGGAACTGCATAAAATATTATTATGTTCTCTGAACAGAGGAATAAGAGAATTCTTCATCCATTATAATATCACTGGTCCCTCTTGTTCATTTTCTCTGAGTGCTTGTTGTGAATGTCGCTGTCCTTGATGCTGGAATGGATACAGCAGTCAAACCAGTGTTCACTGGCTTAAAAAATACTTCCTGGTATTTACATACCTCCTGATGTCAGTTTGTGAATCTAATGACAAGGGACACACACTAAATGCTAGTGGAACACAGCAGGCCAGGCAGCATCTATAAGGAGAAGCACTATCGATGTTTCGGGCCAAGAAAACCTCGTCAGGGCAAAGGGTCTCGGCCCGAAATGACGGCAGTGCTTCTCCTTATAGATGCTGCCTGGCCTGCTGTATTCGACCAGCATTTTGTGTGTGTTGCTTGAATTTCCAGCATCTGCAGATTTACTCATGTTTGCTAATGACAATGGATTGTTTTTGCATTAAAGTTGTAATTCAGAAATTAAAAATGGAAAGAAATAGCACAGAAACAGGTCCAATGGTCCACTATATTGTGCCAAACTAATTAAACTAGAAACTAACTGTCTAACCAAACCAATGCCCACTGTCTGCACAACATCCATATGCCTCTGATCTCGTATATTCATGTGTCGATCGAATATTCTTTTTAATGCCTCTCTTCTACTGCATTTGTTTCCACGTTCACTCCTAGCAGCGCATTCCAGTCACCAACCACTCTTGTTAAAAAAAATGCCCACGCATCTCATTTAAGCTAACTGTTACACCTCATTTGCATGCCCATAAGGATCAAACATTTTGAGCCTGGTATAATGATGTACAGTGTCTACACTACTTATGCCTCATAATCAAGTAAATTTCTATTAGATCGCCACTTGGTCTCAACCACTCTGTAGAGAACAACCCAAATCTGCCCATCAATTTTGTAATGGTGTACGCTGTTTCATCCAGACAGCATCCTGGTAAGCCCCTTCTGCACCTCCCACACCATTCCACATGCTTTCTATTATGGGGTGACCAGATCTGAATGCAATACTCCAAATGGGCCCTAATCAAAGTTTCACGAAATAAAGCAGAAAATGTTGGAAAGAATTGGATCTGCGTATTTGTCTGCAACACTGTGGGACAGAAGAACTGTCTTTGTTACAGGTTCGTGAACTTGCATTAAAACCGGTAGGTCATATTTACTAAGGTATGGATGAATATGGGAGAGAGGATTGAAGAATGAGCAATCTGTTAAGGTGTACAAGGTGGAGACAAAGATGGCAATCAAAATCCATGAATGTTAAGGACATGACAGGTCAAATGGTGACTTGGCCAAGCTGATGATGAGTTTGATAGGACAAGCATCAGAGTCTGAGGGGTGAGATCATAGTGAAGAGAGGCATTGAAATCCAGGTGGACAGAGATACTAGGTCAAGTTTATCTATTGAACAGTCAAAGTAAATATATTATCAATTATGTGGATGTCACCATATACAAATTGACATTCTTTTTCTTGTAGTAATTTACAGGAAGGTTATGAGATACAACACTATGAACACTATATTTCAACAAGAACAGAACATAATGATGTGTAAAATAAGAAAATAGCAGAAAAAACAGAAATAATACTGCGAATGTGAGCTGTAGAGTCCCACAAAGTGAGTCTGTAGATAGTATGGGTGTTGCCTTCTTGTGGCAATGCTCCTTGTAAGTATGCTCAATGGTGTAGATGACATTGCCTGTGATGCACTGGACAATATTCACCACTTTCTGTAGATAGAATAGCAGCGATCATTGCACTTGCCTCACATTCACATCACTTACATGGTAAACAAGAGGAACACAATCAGTGCAGGTTGGGTCAAAGTCCAAGAGTCACCATGCTATGACGTGGAGCAGAGCAGACTCGCCCACACCAGATAATTATCAAGAGATGAGAATTGAGCATTTTCACCCACATTGCCAAATTCATTCTCTAACTATTAGGACCTGGAAATGAGGCTGTCATCCCCACGCCAGCACAGGAGCAATAGACTGGAGCAGACACTGGATGGATTTCCTCATATTAATCAGGGACACTAGAAGGTCAAGATGCCTGGCCTGTTATCCAGACAAATTCAGAGTCATTGGGAAACAATCAGGAGCAAAACATTGAATTGATTGTCCCACCCCCAATTGGAGTCAGTGGATAATAGCTTCTCGAAGGATCCTGGATGATTCTGTCAATGCAACCCAAGGTCACTGCGGAATAACCAGTAGCAGGGATCTGGTAATTTCCGTCACACTTACCGCAGGGTTGAAAGCCCCTCCCGGTCACTGGGTCATTAGCTAATGATCAGGGTGAAGACTGGCTATTCCATTGGAGTATCCCAAGCTCACAGGCAATGTATAATAGCATAAAGTAGATCCGACAACACACACACTCGAGTTTAGTGCACAGCAAAGAGCAGGAAAGATTTGGGCTGATTTAACCCCACACACCATACGCAGGCCGCCTCCCCACACTCCCCCAGTGACCCAGGATCACTGGGTAAAGGTCAAAAGATGAAGCAGACACTTTTCTTCTCGTGTCCATAGCTTTTGTTAAATAATCAGGAACACGAAAGTGGACTAAGTCCCTCACATTTCCCCAAGGTCTTTGTGTGATGCTCAACAGCTGGAACAAATACTCCTACTTTGACATCAGTGGATGGTACTTGCGCATGCTTGTCAGTGGCAAGTTATGCTGATTGCCTCGTTGATATTTATACCCACAGTTACACCATTACAATGCCCTGGTTCACATCTTTACTGTTATGCGATATGAAATTCATTTAGCAGCTCTGTGAGAGCAGTCTATTCTGTGTTTTGCCAGTTTGGGTTTTTGTTGAAGATAAGGGATGATGTGGAATGTGTGCAATCCAATTATTTGAAGGTTTTCTTGGAGAGGGACAATAAGGTTGGTGTTGGGTTTTTTTTTGGTTGTTCAGCGGGAGATAGAGAGAGAAAATGATGGGGAGGACCGATAACTTTTTCATCATATGCAGTGTACTGTCTTTTATTTCATGGCACAAATTTGTAACAGGGAAGGAAATTGCACAGCATCCACGCATACAGGGGTATGAGGTGGGATGGGAGAGTGTTTTCCCCAGACTTATACAGACAATGAATCCTGCTGATTTTATACTAAACGGTCTCAGTGAATCTGTTATCTTATTCTTTGACCTCATGTGTAATCCTCCTGTTTATTTTCCTCCCCATAGTGAACATTGTGACGATTGTGATTCTTTTTTTGTAATTTATTTTTTTATTGAAGTTCATCATCAAACAAACATTTCCATAAGATGTATTTCAGACATTGTATATATATATATATATATATATATATATATATATATATAATATAATCATATATATCACAAATCTCCACAAAGTATTTATCTGAGGTATACACTTATAGAAAAGAGTGGAAAGTAAAAACAAACGAAAGGAAAGAACTATGTACAAGTACGGAGTGATCATTTTTTTTCAACAGATTCATTGACTTGTGAGAATAAAATCAGGCCTATGAGGCATTATGTAGTTAAACCATTTTTCCCAGTATGAATCAAATTGTTCCAGCTTATGATTAACAGATGCTGTTATCTTCTCCATTTTGTAAATGTCCATTGTAATTTCCATCCATGTATTTAAAGTTGGGCTCTCCTGTGATAACCATTTCCTAGTAAGAGTCCTTTTACCAGCCACCAACAGTATTTTCATTAAGTATTTATCTCTTTTCAGCCATTCTTGAGGTATATATCCAAAATATATGGTCTTACACTCTAAGGGTATTTCATATTTAAAAATGTCTTGTAGGGCATTGTGTATCCCCCTCCAATAGTTTTTGATAACAGGGCAGTCCCAAAAAATATGATAAGGATTTGCATTTTGATTTCCACAATTTCTCCAGCAAACAGGGAGGTTACTATCATAATGGGATTTCTGAGAGGGTGTAATAAAATATCTTATCAAGTTCTTCCATCCAAACTCCCTCCATTTCTGTGAACTTGTACACTTCCATTGATATCTCCATATTGTTGTCCATTCTTCCTCAGATATAATTATTCCTCCTTACTTCTCCCATTTTGTTTTAATGTATGAAGTCAAATGTGTTTTAAGATTTGACAACCCCTTATACATGCTTGAAATGATTCTACTACCATTATCTGAATTATATGCTTTTCTAAAGAGCTCTATCAAGCATGTACTTGCCTTGGTTACATGTTTAAGCATCTTATTAACATATTGTCACATCTGTAAATACCGATAAAAATCTTGCTTTTCTAATAAGTGTTTCTCTTTAGGCATTTCTAAACTGAATAGTGTTCCTTCTTTCATTATGTTGCAAAGAACTGTTATTCCTTTAGCTGTCCAGTCCTTAAATCTAGCATCCAATTTATTTGGTGTAAAATCAGAGTCATATGCACACCATTTAAGAATTGCAATATCTCCCTCTAGATTATATTCTTTTATAGTAGTTTTCCATAATTTAAGAGTCAATTTCACCCATGGGATAGCAATTATATTTATGTACCTTTGCAGGTTGTTATCAGCCAAAATTGCTTGTATGGGATGGGAACTACCCGTTCCTAAATGTTTTTTTCCATTGAGCGTCATATGATGGGTTTCACCAACATATCACAGCTCTCATCTGTGCTGCAAAATAATAATCTTTAAGAGAAGGTAGGCCCAATCCCCCCTTTTCCTTTTCTAATTGCAAAAGTTTGAGATGAACTCTAGGCCTTTTACCCTGCCAAATATACCTTGATATCATCTTGTTCCATTCATTGAATTGATTTTGATTCATCTCTATTGGTAGGGTCTTAAAGAGATATAACAGTCTGGGCAGTATATTCATTTTAATAGACTCAGTCCTTGAACTGAGACTGAAAAAAAGGAATCAGGTTCCATCTTGCCACATCTTCCTTAATTTTTATATAAAGGCTGATAATTACATTCTGATAATTTTGCCAAATCTTTAGGTATAATGATGCCCAAATATTTGAAAGACACTGTGTGCCATGCCCAGGGGTATCGACTTTCAATTTCTCTTGGTGGGCTATAGTAATATGAAAGTAATTGGGTTTTATCTATGTTGAACTTGTATCCAGATAGTTAACCATATAGTTCAAAGGATTGCATAAATGTAGGTAAAGAGTATGTTGGTTGCCCAAGATACATCAAATTGTCATCCGCATAACAAGCCAATTTATGCTCTGTCCCTTTAACAGTAATTCCCCTGATATCTTCATTTTGTCTGATGTATTGAGCTAATGGTTCCAGATATAACACGAAGAGTAGCTGTGACCATGCACAACCCTGTCTCGTGCCCCTTTCTAGAGTGAGACTATTTGATAAATATCCATTGATTTTAATCATAGCAGTAGGATTGTCGTATAGTGTCTGTATATTTTTAATAATTGTGTCTTGGAAACCAAATCTATATAAAACTCTGTAAAGAAAAATCCAATTAACCAAATCAAATGCTTTTTCAGCGTCCACGCTTATCACTACTGCTTTGATTTTATTTTTTGTATATGATCCATAATGTGAAGTGTACTTCGTATATTGTCATATGTCTGGCGTTGTTGTATAAAACCTGTCTGATCATTACTTATCAGTATGGGTAGAAACTCCTCTCATCGTCTGGCCATGATGGAGGTAAATAATCTATAAACTACATTAAGAATGGATATTGATCTAAATGACCCGCATTTCATTTTATCCTTGCCTTCCTTCGGTATAGCAGAGATTATTGCTTCCTTCCAACTGTGTGGCATTTGTGCCTTTTTTAGAGCCCAGTTCAGTGTGAGGAGGAAAACAGGACTTAACACATTTTTAAATTCTTTGTACCACTCTGCCGTACACCCATCTGATCCTGGTGACTTGCTTAATTTAAGCCTATTAATTGCAGCTTTTAATTCAACTTCAGTTATGTCAGCAGTCATCGTTCTATTTTGTTCTTTGCTTAAAGTGGGTAACTCTAGAGAATTCAAGAAGGTGTCAATTTGAGTTATGCTTCCCCCTGGAACTTTGGAATAAAGAGTTTTGTAAAACACTTCATAAGCTTCTTGAATATCACATAGCTTATTTTTTATTATTTTCATTCTTGGGTCCCTAATTCTATGAATTGTATTTTCTGCTATCTTTTTTTTTCAGTTTCCACACCAGTATTTTCTTAGATTTCGATCCACTTTCATAATGTCTATGTTTCAGAAACATTCAGTTTTTCCTGATTTCTTGTGTAGCCAAAGTATTTATTTCATTCCTAATTATTTTAATTTCCCCTAATGTATCCTGTGCCAAATTCAATTTGTGTTTTTTCTCTAGTTCCTTCAGCCTATTTTGTAATTCCTCTAATGTTTTATTCCTTATTTTTTTTCTTATATGAAGATATCACTATAATTTTCCCTCTTAAGACCGTCTTCAGAGTATCCCATAAAATGGGAGGTGAAACCTCTCCATTATCATTAAATTCTAAGTAGAGACCAATTTCTTTTTTAATTTGTTCCTTAAACTACGGATCATTGAGTAGATTTGAATTTAGTTTCCAAATAGTATTCTATGGTTCTAGGTGAAAATCAACAGATAAATATTTAGGTGCATGGTCACTTACATCTATTGTCCCAATTCCAGAGGTGTTTATTTTGTCTTTTTCTTTTCAAAATGTTATGAAATAGTCTATTCTTGTATTCTCTATTCTACAGAATGGGGAGCAGAATAATGAATGTAATGCCTTCTGTCGGGGAAAAGGTACCTCCATATATCAATTAAACCAACATCCTCAAAAAGTGTATTAACTTTCTTATGTAAAGATTTTGTTTCATAGGTTTTTCTATTGGAAGAGTCTAAGTTTGGTTGTAATTGTAAATTTAAGTCTCCCCCACATATCAGGAAACCTTCTGTTTCCGTTACCATAGTGTCAGTAATTTTCTGAAAGAAACCAGTATCACTTCCCGGGGTTGCGTATATATTCAATAGAGTAACTGAATTTCCGTCCGGGCGAAGTGCGGACTCTCCATAGTTGTCACTTGCTATATGGTTGCCATGACAGCGGCTGATCTTCTGGTCATTTATCTAGACCTGATTTTGAGGCAGATTCCGATTGGTTATTCGAAGTACTTCAGTTTCCTCTTTTCACTTTGCATGTGTAACATCCAGGGGCCCATGATTTACGCAGCCACTGACTGTTCGGTTTGGTTTACCGTCACTTTCACATTTGATCGATTTGTGGCCATTTGCACTGAGAGAACGGCGGCAGTGGTCCTAGGGACAGTGACTGCTGTGAGCTGTTCAAAGAATATTTTCTGGTATTTTATGCTCACAGGTATATATTCTTTTGCTGATAACCTCAGATTTTGCGGGACAAGAAATGGTGTTATGGGCTCTCCAGTCTGGGGAACAATTACTATTCTCCATTACCCTGTAGTCCCGTTTGCTCGTGTTCTGCTACTCAACGCAGTGACCATCAGACACGTTTTGGTGGCCAGCAGAGCTCGCAAGAGACTCCGAGGTCCCGGTATTGGGGAAACTCCCAGAGACCCAGAGATAGAGAGCCACAGAAATTCACTCATCCTATTGCTGGCCATTTCGGGGAGCTTCATTTCCTTATGGGCATTGCTTGCTGTAAATTTTATAGGGGCTCGACTATGTTACTTGGTGCGTGAGGTAGCAATTCCACCTTATTCAATGCTGGAGCTGGCCTACATGCTGCAGCTTCTTAGCTGCTGCACCAACGCGGCTCTTTACGCGATAACCCAGACGATTTAAATCAGGGGTGTCAAACTCATTTTAGGTCACGGGCCGAATTGAGCAAAATGCAGCTTCATGCGGGCCGGATCAGTCCGACGCGTGCGAACGCAGCTTTCGTTGCCTCTGTTTTTTCAGCCTGCTCTCATGTGTCTCAGTCTCTGCTATAACTACAAAGTGTTTCACTTTACAAATTCCTTTTCATATGAAGAAGACTGCCGAGCAAGACTGCCGAATAAACACTAAAAACCCTGAAAACCTGGTACCTGAATAAACTCAGCATTAGCCATATCATACGCCATAGGCGCTTCGATTACTGGGGCCAGCTTTAATAGTAATTAGATATTATCTCGCGGGCCAAAGATAATTCCACCGCGGGCCGGATTTGGCCCGCGGGCCTTGAGTTTGACATATATGATTTAAATTGAAAGATATTGTGATGTATCCTCTCTCTCTCATTATAAGACACACTCAGAACCTATGGGCGCAAAGTAATCCACTGTCCCTTTCTGCCCAACATGCGTGACACTCCCGCAACCGGTGCCCTTCCCCTTCCCTTCATCATGCTCTCGGTTCCACCGACACTTCGCCAGGTCCTTGTCGTCCGCTGTTCCTACAGATATCTATCAGATTCAGAGTGGATATTGTGCTGGGCTGCTTATCATTCTGCTTGTAAATAATTTGTTTCTATTTCAACGCTATCTTTTCACAGCTAACAGATGGATAATTATACTCCTCTCACTGACACAATTAATGCAACAAGTTATTGCAGATTACTAATGAAGGTACCACAGACTTTCTCCAATTAATTCAACGATTCCTTCGTTCTAATGGCAGAGAGATGACTTGAGAGTGGTATTTAAATTCTAAAATGCACCTTAGTGATACATAGTCAGTCTTCATTCATGGTAGGGTCTGAAACAAGTACAGCATCAGCGAAAAATGTAAAAGGGGATTGCAAGTGTTTCAGGTGATGACGAAGTGGTGGACTGAGGTGGAAAAAATCACTGAAGAGGACAGTTGCCTGAGGACTTCGTGGATACACATTTAGGTAACAAAAACACATCAACACTTGAGCATCAAAGGCTAAAATTCGAATTCTGTAAAGTAATTATAGTATATATGAGTATTTGATGGTCATCATAGACATGGGGTCTGGGGAACATTGTGCCACACTGCAGAGAAAAAGGCCCTATGAAATGATGGTCCACTTGACTCTCTTTAATGTTGTGTGCTAAAAATAATACGCCTGAGTAACATAGAACATAAAAACATAAAAAACCTACAGCACAATACAGGCCCTTTGGCCCACAAAGCTGAGCTGGAAAAAAATGTCCCTACCTTAGAACTACCTGGGCTTCACCCAGGGCCCTCTATTTTTCTAAGCTCCATTTGCCATCCAGGAGTCTATTAAAAGACCCTATTGATCCCGCCTCCACCACTACCACTGGCAGCCAATTCCATGCACTCACCACTCTCTGCATAAAAAACTTCTCCCGACATCTCCTCTGTACCTACAAGTACCTAAAACATATGCCCTCTCGTGCTAGCCATTTCAGCCCTGGGAAATGCCTCTGACTATCCACATGATCAATGCCTCTCATTATCTTGTACACCTCTATCAAGTCACTTTTCATCTGCCGTCACTCCAAGCAGAAAAGGCCGAGTTCGCTCAACCTATTCTCATAAGGCATGCTCCCCAATCTAGGCAACATCCTTGTAAATCTCCTCTGCACCCTTTCTATGGTTTCCACATCCTTCCTGTAGTTAGGCGACCAGAACTGAGTACAGTACTTCATGTGGGGTCTGGCCAGGTTCCTATATAGCTGCAACATTACCTCTCAGCTCTTAAACTCAATATATGACAGGTATAATCAAATGAACAATACTCACGCAGTGTACTATCAAACAATAGCACACATTATAGAGTGCCTTCTCAGGTTTGACAACTTGATCTTCCTTTATTATTTCATCTATTGACTACACCTTCTTAAGAACAGGATCGGTGGGTTTTGCAAAAAGGAGTTATAAAATCTTCACCAGTTGCAAACAAAATAAGATTCTGTTTCTGCCAATTATTTCTTTGTTCATTGTAACTAAAACTACTCTATTATAAACTGTCCAAACTTCAATAAATCATATTAATAAATCATTTTCAGAACTTTCTATTCCATTCCTCATTCTGATCAAAATTTTGCTGGAAGCATCATCTTTCCTTTCATACTGAAGTTGGGAATCTTTCAATTCCCAGAATCATGTCAATTAACTCTGCCTTTTGCCACACTAACTTGGCAGATTCACATTGGTCAAAATTAAACTGAACAGCATTGTTTTGCAGCATAGATCTCTTACACTGTGTATTTCAAGTACCATCTGATGAATAGGGAACAAATACTAGATTGTTCTTACTGCTCAGTACATTGGGCAGCATGGTAGCATAACAGTTAGCGTAATGCTTTTCTGTGCCAGTGACCTGGGTTCAGAGCCCCACCGCCACACACACACAAACAGCAGCAAGGCATCGACACTTCCCTTCTCCAACTTCAGCAAAAAAACAGCAACACCCTCCCCCCATCAATTAAGCAATAGTAAAGCCCTGCAAAAGAGACCATGATCTGCAATACAAAAAAAACTAATCATTCACCCACCAATTTGACATACCATAGGCTCTCTTTCTCTTCCTAATAAAGGGGAAGAGTAGAGTCACTTCTCTGCAAAGTGCTACTTCACTTAAATTAGATTAGCTAATTAATATTTTTGACAGTTTAAAAAATGTTCTCAATCTAGTTGGATGAACTGGTATGAGCCAATACATTGTGCATTGTTCCAGAGGCCCTGAGTGAGAGAGGTTGGCCTGGCCAGGTCTTCCCTCCTGGAGAGAAATGGGCTAAACACAGGCTACTGGGGCTGGCTTGATGGACAATATAGTAGGCATGGACTTCTTAGGCTAAAGGGCCTGTGCCTGTGCTGTATTGCTGTCTCGTTCTATTGTGACAATTTGATGGGATACTTCAACTAACACTTATTTTTGCTACCATGCTCTCAAATGAACTATACAGTTGAAAGACAAAAAAGAGGAAATCTACAGATGCTGGAGTACTGCTAAAGGGTCTTGGCCCGAAACGTCAACATTAACAGCACTTGCACCAAAGCTAACTTCCTTTTGCACCCTGCTTTACGTAGCATGATGCATTCTGGAGTACTTACCAACATCATTGGCATTTTCCATTGAGAGTAGGGGAGATTCAAACAAGAGGACATGAGTTGAGAGACAAGGGGCAATGGTTTAGGGGCAACACGCGGGGGGGAACTTCTTTACTCAGAGAGTGGTAGCTGTGTGGAATGAGCTTTCAGTAGAAGTGGTAGAGGCAGGTTTGATATTGTCATTTTTTTTTAAATGGATAGGTATATGGACATGAAAGGAATGGAGGGTTATGGGCTGAGTGCAGATCGGTGGGACTAGGTGAGAGTAAGTATTCAGCATGGACTAGAAGGGCTGAGATGGCCTGTTTCCGCGTTGTAATTGTTATATGGATATATGGTTATCATTCTCCACAGCTAATTGACATAAATTCAAAGATTCAAAGCACATTCATTATCTAAGTATGCATCATGCAGCCCTGAGATTCATCTTGGACAAAAGACAATAGGTGCAGGAGTAGGCCATTCAGCCCGTCGAGCCACCACTACCATTCACTGTGATCATGGCTGATCATCCACAATCTATACCCCGTTCCTGCCTCCTCCCCATATCCCTTGACTCCGATATCTTTAAGAGCTCTGTCTAACTCTTTCATGAAAGCATCCAGAGAATTGACCTCCACTGCCTTCTGAGGCACAGCATTCCACAGATCCACAACTCTCTGGTTGAAAAAGATTTTTCTCAACTCCATTCTAGAGGCAGGTTCGGTATTGCCATTTAAAGTAAAATTGGATAGGTATCTGGACAGGAAAGGAATGGAGGGTTATGGGCTCAGTGCGGGTCAGTGGGACTAGGTGAAAGTAAGCATTCAGCACGGACTAGAAGGGCCGAGATGGCCTGTTTCTGTGCTGTAATTGTTAAATTGTTATACGGTTAAATGGCCTAATCCCTATTCTTAAACTGTAGCCTTTGGTTCTGGACACTCACAACATCGGGAACATGTTTCCTGCCTCTAGCTTGTCCAATCCATTAATAATCTTACACGTTTCAATCAGATCCCTTCTCTTCGTTCTAAATTCCAGTGTATACAAGCCCAGAGGCTCCGATCTTTCAACATATGAGAGGCCCGCATCCTGGGAATTAACCTCGTAAACCTACACTGTACTCCCTCAATAGCAAGAAAGTCCTTCCTCAAATTGGGAGAGCAAAACTCCACACAATACTCCAGGTGTAGTCTCACCAGGGCTCTGTACAACTGCAGAAGGACCTCTTTGCTCCTATGCTCACCTCCCCTTGTTATGAAGGCCAACATACCATTAGCTTTCTTCACTGCCTACTGTACCTGCATGCTTACTTTCAGTGTCTGATGAACAAGGACACCTAGATCTCATGGTACTTCCACTTTTCCTAATTTGACACCATTAAGATAGTAATCTGCCTTCCTGTACTTGCCACCAAAGTGGATAACCTCACATTCATCCACATTAAACTGCATCTGTCATGCATCTGCCCACTCACCCAACCTGCTGAAGTCACCCTGCATTCTCATAACGTCCTCCTCACATTTTACACTGCCACCCAGCTTTGTGTCATCTGCATATTTGCTAATGTTACTTTTAATCCCTTCATCTGAATCATTAATGTATATTGTAAATAGCTGCGTTCCAGCACCGAGCCTTGTGGTGCCCCACTAGTCACTGCCTGCCATTCTGAAAGGGACCCGTTAATCCATACTCTTTGGTTCCTGTCTGCCAACCAATTTTTTATCTATGTCACTCTCCTACCCCCAATACCATGTGCTCTAATTTTGCCCACTAATCTCCTATGTGAGACCTTATCAAAGGCTTTCTGATAGTCCAGGTTCTGAAACTCTCAATGGAAAAAAGCCTATCCACGTCAACTTGATCTATCCCCCTCATTATTTTAAATACCTCTATCAAGTCCCCCTTCAACCTTCTACGCTCCAGAGAATAAAAACCTAACTTGTTCAATCTTTCCCTGTAACTTAGGTGCTGAAACCCAGGTAACATTCTACTAAAACTTCTCTGTACTCTCTCTATATTGTTGATATCTTTCCTATAATTCAGTGACCAGAACTGTACACAATACTTCAAATTCGGCCTTACCAATGCCTTGTACAATTTTAACATTACATCCCAACTCCTATACCCAAAGCTCTGATTTATAAAGGCCAGCATACTAAAAGCTTTCTTCACCACACTACCCACATGAGATTCCACCTTCAGGGAACTATGCACCATTATTCCTAGATCACTCTGTTCTACTGCATTCTTCAATGCCCTACCAATTACCATGTATGTCCTATTTGCATTATTCCTACCAAAATGTAGCACCTCACACTTATCAGCATTAAACTCCATCTGCCATCGTTCAGCCCAGTCTTCTAACTGGACTAAATCTCTCTGCAAGCTTTGAAAACCTACTTCATTATCCACAACGCCTCCTACGTTAGTATCATCTGCATACTTACTAATCCAATTTACCACCCCATCATCCAGATTATTAATATATATAACAAACAATATTGGACCCAGTACTGATCCCTGAGGCACGCCACTAGTCACTGGCCTTCAACTTGACAAACAGTTATCCACCACTACTCTCTGGCATCTCCCATCTAGCCACTATTGAATCAATTTTACTATTTCAATAATAGTACCTAACGATTGAACCTTCCTAACTAACCTTCCGTGTGGAACCTTGTCAAAGGCCTTAATGAAGTCCATATAGACAACATCCACTGCTTTACCCTTGTCAACTTTCCTCGTAACCTCTTCAAAAAATTCAATAAGTTTGTCAAACATGACCTTCCACGCACAAATCATGCTGACTATTCCTAATCAGACCCTGTCTATCCAGATAATAATATATATCATCTCTAAGAATACTTTCCATTAATTTACCCACCACTGATGTCAAACTGACAGGCGTATAATTGCTAGGTTTACTCTTAGAACCCTTTTTATACAATGAAACCACATGAGCAATACGCCAATCCTCCGGCACCATCCCCATTTCTAATGACATTTGAAATATTTCTATCAGAGCCTCTGCTGGTTCTACACCAAATTCCCTCAAGGTCCTAGGGAATATCCTGTCAGGACGTGGAGATTTATCCACTTTTATATTCCTTAAAAGCGCCAGTACTTCTTCTTCTTTAATTGCCATAGTTTCCATAACTTCCCTACTTGTTTCCCTTAACTTGCACAATTCAATATCCTTCTCCTTCAAGAATACCGAAGAAAAGAAATTGTTCAAAATCTCCCCCATCTCTTTTGCCTCCACACATAGCTGTCCACTCTCATTCTCTAAGGGGCCAATTATATCCCTCACTATCCTTTTGCTATTAATATAACCATAGAAACGTTTCGGATTTATTTTCACCTTATTGCCAAAGCAACCATTCAGTTCAGAACAGAGTAGATGTGGGAAGGAGTAGAGGAGTAAAACGGAAGGAGCAAGTAATTATAAGTAAACTGAGAATTGGGCACAGCAACCTTAATGGTACTCTGGCCATCATAAATAAACATCTGACAGGTTTTTGCGATCTATTTCAGGAGACTGAAACAGTAGAGCATATCCTTATTTCATACGGGAAATTTGCACAGGAAAGACAACAAATGCTACAACAATGACGCAAAATAGGACTGATAGAGAACAGTGTTAAAGGTTTATTCGAATGTGGGGAGAGTGATCAGGGGAGGAAATGTTTGTTTAGTGTTTTAAGGGTGACGGGACTGGAAAGATGACTTTAGGCAGTCAAGTGAATGGACAATGAGGGACAGTAAATCCTGAAGATGGCAGTAATGCAACAATGTGGATGCCAACTGCCGTAAAAACTCAAGGAAGAAGAAGCTTCAGTGCTGGTGTGAGAACTTTGTTTCCTGGTTTGAGAGTACTCAGTAATACAGGGGCTGGAGTAGATCAGGGAATGTGTGCTTGTGGTTCTGGTTCTGGAGTAGGTTAGCAGCGAGGCTGAGCAAGCTGTTGAACTGCTGCCTTTGGTGAGGCAGCTGGGGAGAAATGAATGGTTGTGAAGGGGGAATTAAAGGGAATGAGGAGATAGTGAGGGGATGGATGATTGAAAACTGAGACAAACGGAGTAAAATAATAAAATATGATAGTGGAGAGAGCTCTGAAAGTGAGGAAGATGAACAAGTTCAGAGAGGAATTGTTGTCATAGTAAGGTTGAATGAGAAGTCTCAAGGGATCATGAAGAAAATTAACCTGTTTGTGCTAACAACAACACTGGCAAATAAGATAGGGGCAATAGTATTTGCAAAAGTCCTTAATGATGGCAACCTATTGGTAAGATGTGCCAATGAGGAACAGCTTGAGAAACCACTCAAATTAAGAGAGATAAAAAATGTAAGGTGGAATACACAGGGTGGGTGGGAGTACGAAATTGTGGTCGAAGTAACTGAGTGATCACGGGGGTAGCAATGAGTATAAACATGGAGGAGTTAAAGAGCAATATCAAAGCAGGAAAAGTAGTAACTGTTCAAAGACTGAAAACAACAAAGGAGTGAGTGAAAAAGGAAAGTGAAACAGTATTGACGGAATTTGAAGAAGAAAGAGTGCCAGGGACGGTGTTCCTGGGTTTCATGAGTTACCCAGAAAGAGTGTATGGGCCAAAGACATTGAGGTGCTACAATTGTGAAGGGTTTGGACACATAGGTAAAAACTGTAATAGGCAGTGGAGATGTGCTGGATGTGGGGGTGATCATGAGTATGGAAAGTGTGGAACAGGAGTGCAACCAAAATGCTGTAATTGTGGAGGAGCTCATAATGTCGCATATAGTGGTTGTGATGTTGTGAGATGGGAGAATAAAATTTAAAAAAATAAGAGTGAAAACAAAGATCACTTATGCAGAAGCTGTAAGAATGTCAAGAGAACAGAATAATGCTCCTAATGAGCAGGGAGCAAGAGGGATGCAAGAGATGCAACAAAGCACAAATGACACGATTTATGTAGACAAAAAGACACTAGTAACATTTGTTGCAGGAGTGATTAATAGTACGGCTGAGGTAAAGTCACAAAGTGAAAAATTTCAGCCGGAGTTCAAAGCAGCAGTGAACAATTTAGGGTTAGTAGGACTGATATGGGAATAAGTGAGGGTGATCTTACATTGCATATCTTACGAATAGGTTGCCCTCATTAAGGACTTCTGCAAATAGTATTTCCTCTATCTTATTTGCCAGTGTTGTTGTTAGCACAAACAGGTTAATTTTCTTCATGTTCCCTTGAGCCTTCTCATTAAACCTTAATATGACAACACCTCCTCTCTGATCTTGTTAATTGTCCTCACTTTCTTCACTAATCACTCAAACCAGGAAGTGTCATGGGTTGGTTAATACTAATTATGGTGATTCTTTTGCAATGGAATGCACAGAGCTTGCTGGCCAATAGCCAGGATTTCAAGCAGTTTATTAAAGAAATGGTTGTAAAACCGGATGTAGTGTGTATTCAGGAGACTTGGTTGAAACCAACTTTAGACTTTGTGGTACATGGATATACAATGATAAGGAAAGATAGAAATCTAGGGAGAGGAGGGGGTTGTGCTATATTGATCAAACAAGGTATACCATAAAAGGTACTGGAAAAGGAGATGATCAGGAATATAAAGTGGTGGAAGTGTGGGAGAGAAGGGAGGAAGTGGTTATAATTAACTACTATAATCCATGTAAAAAGTTAGATTTGGATAGCCCACTAAGGATACAAGGACAAAACAGACAAAGTAGTGTGGTGTGCAGATTTCAATGCTCACAGCACAATATGGGGGGATTTGTTTACAGATTCAAATGGAAAGGTAATTGAAGATTTAATGGAAGAAAAGGATTTGGTATGTATGAATGATGGTAGGGGTGCAAGGTTAAACATAATAACAGGAATGGAGTCAGTATTAGATGTTACGTTAATGTCTAATACCTTGGCTGGAGTTAGTAACTGGGGAGTTTGGACTGCTTCAACAGTAGGTGGTGATCAATACCCAGCTTCATGTTCAGTGGGTGAAAGAGCTGAAGTAAGATCAGGTGGTGGAATCCCAAAGTGAGTGTTTGGAAAAGCAGATTGGGTAAGTTACAGAAGTTGAGTGAAGAAGCATAGACAAGGATGACGTGTCTGGAAATGTGGATGAATTAAACAGTCAGGTGACTTCAGCAGTTATTATGGCAGCAGAAGGATCGATACCCAGGAGTAAAAATAGGATGAGTAGAAAACTGGTTCTGTGGTGGACAGAGGAATGTTGTCAGGCTGTAAAAAAAAAACAGAAATAGAGCATTCAGACTAGTTAAAAGAATCCATAATATGCAGCATTTGATTCAATATAAGAAGGTACAGGCAGTGGTGAGAAGATCTATACATCAAGCTAAAAGGGCAAGTTGGAGGAGTTTTTGCAACAAAATAGGAAGAACAATGCCTGTGGGAGAGGTATGGGGAATGATTAACTGGATGGGAGGAGATGTAAGGGAATGGGAATATCCAGTACTGATATCTGAGGAGGAAGCAGCAGTCTCCAGCAGGGATAAGGCTGAGATCATGACCAAGTCAAGTCAAGTCAAGTCAATTCAACTTTTATTGTCATTTCGACCATAACTGCTGGTACAGTGCAGAGTAAAAATGAGACAACGTTTTTCAGTACCATGGTGTTACATGACACAGTACAAAAAACTAGACTGAACTACGTAATTTAAAAAAAAGCACAGAGAAAGCTACAGTAGACTACAGATCTACACTGGACTGCATAAAGTGAACAAAAACAGTGCAGGCATTACAATAAATAATAAACAGGACAGTAGGGCAAGGTGTCAGTCCAGGCCTCAGTTATTGAGGAGTCTGATAGCTTGGGGGAAGAAACTGTTATATAGTCTGGTCGTGAGAGCCCAAATGCTTTGGAAGCTTTTCCCAGATGGCAGGAGGGAGATGAGATTGTATGAGGGGTGCATGGGGTCCTTCATAATGCTGTTTCCTTTGCGGATGAAGGGTGTAATGTAAATGTCCGTGATGGCAGGAAGAGAGACACCGATGATCATCTCAGCTGAACTCACTGTTGCAGGGTCCGCTGCAGGGTCTTGTGATCCGAGATGGTGCAATTTCCGAACCAGGCAGTGATGCAGTTGCTCAGGATGCTCTCAATACAACCCCTGTGGAATGTGATGAGGAGGGGAGTGGGAGATGGACTTTCCTCAGCTTTCGAAAAAAGTAGAGACGCTGCTGGGCTTTCTTTGCTATGGAGCTGGTGTTGAGGGACTAGGTGAGATTCTCAATCAAGTGAACACCAAGAAATTTGGTGCTCTTTATGATCTCTACCAAGGAGCCGTTGATGTTCAGCAGGGAGTGGTTGCTCCGTGCCCTCCTGAAGTCAACAACCATCTCTTTTGTTTTGTTCACATTCAGAGACAGGTTGTTGGCTCTGCACCAGTCCATTAGCCGCTGCACCTCCTCTTTAAGCTGACTCGTCGTTCTTGCTGATGAGACCCCACGGTCGTGTCATCGGTGAACTTGATGATATGGTTGCAGCACAGTCGTGGGTCAGCAGAGTGAACAGCAGGGGACTGAGCACGCAACCCTGGGGAGCCCCCGTGCTCAGTGTGACGGTGTTGGAGATGCTGCTCCCGATCCGGACTGATTGAGGTCTCCCAGTCAGGAAGTGTAGGATCCAGTTGCAGAGGGAGGTGTTCAGGCCCAGTAGGCTCAGCTTTCCAATCAGTTTCTGAGGGATGATTGTGTTGAATGCTGAACTGAAGTCTATGAACAACATCCGAATGTATGTGTCTTTTTTGTCCAGTAGTGTTAGAGCCAGGTGGAGGGTGGAGGCAATGGCATCATCTGTTGAGCGGTTGGGATGGTACGCAAACTGCAGGAGGTCCAGTGAGGGGGCAGCAGGGTCTTGATATGCCTCATGACGAGCCTCTCGAAACACTTCATGATGATGGATGTAAGTGCAACGGGACGGTAGTCATTTAGGCTGGACACTGAAGACTTCTTCTGCACGGGGACCTTGGTGGTGGCCTTGAAGTGCGTTGGAATGGTAGTGCTGCGCAGGGAGATGTTGAAGATGTCAGTGAGTACATCTGCTAGCTGGTCTGCACATTCTCTGAGCACTCTACCAGGGATGTTGTCTGGTCCAGCAGTCTTCCGTGGGTTGACCCTGCACAGGTTTCTTCTCACGTCGGCCACGGAGAGACACAGCACCTGGTCATTTTTAGGAGGGGTGGACTTCCTCGCCGCCATATCATTTTCCGCCTCAAACTGGGCGTAGAAGGTATTCAGCGCATTTGGGAGGGAGGCATCACCTGCACAGTCAGGTGCTATTGTCTTGTAATTGCTGATGTCCTGGATGCCCTTCCTCATGCGCCGTGTGTCGCCGCTGTCCTGGAGGTGACTGTGGATTAGCTGGGCATGTGCATGCTTTGCCCCTCTGATGGCTCGGGACAGTTTGGCCCTTGCTGTTGTTAGAGCTGCCTTGTCGCCTGCTCTGAAGGTGGAGTTGCGGGACCTCAACAGTGCACACACCTCTGCGGTCATCCATGGCTTCTGGTTGGCATGTATTGCGATGGTCTTGGACAGAGTAACATCATCAAAGTACTTTCTGATGTAGCTGGTCACTGATGCTGTGTACTCCTCTAAGCTGGTAGAGTCGCCATTGGTTGCAGCCTCCCTGAACATGTGCCAGTCAGTTTGCTCAAAGCAGTCTTGAAGAGCAGAGATGGCTCCTGCTGGCCAGGTTTTCACCTGCTTCTGAACTGGTCTGAAGCACCTGACGAGCGGTCTGTATGCTGGGTTTAGCATAACAGAGATGTGGTCTGAGTATCCGAGGTGGGGTCAGGGCTCTGCCCTGTACGCGTCGGGGATGTTTGTGTAAACCAGGTCCATACGTTCTCCCCCCTCGTTGCAAAGTCCACATACTGATGGAATTTGGGGAGCACTGACTTAAGGTTCGCATGGTTAAAATCACCAGCGACAATAAACAGACCATCAGGGTGTGCTTTCTGCAGTTCATAATAGCCGCGTACAATTCACAGAGTGCCTCCTTAGCATTAGTGAAGGATGTAGGCCCATTCCCCTCAGCAAGCCAACGTCACGTCATTCAGCCAGCAGATCTTTGTGAAGGTTTGTTTTTGGACGATCTCTGTATTGTAGTAGAATCTGGCGATGGTAGAGAGCCGCTCTGTTATCTATGTTGCCTAATTGAAAAAGTGTGTGCCAAACTTAAAATAGAAAAATTAAATTTAAGTAACACGAGGTCTGAAAGGCTGCTGCTGGGTGCCGTGCTGCCTCATTTGTAAAGATACATAATACATAAAAATTTGGCTGAAGAATGGAGAAGGAGAAGGGAAAGAACAATGAGTCAACACCAAGGTGTGTTAAACAGGAGGGAAGAAACTGATATATTTGATGAACCATTTACATTGGCAGAGATGGTGACAGCAATAAAGAGATCAAGACCAACCTCCTCAGGGAAAGATCTGATATGCTATGTTATGCTAAAATATCTACGAGAAGGAGCGCTCTTGAAGTTGCTGCATCTTTACAACAGAGTGTGGGAGGAGGGAAGATTACCAAGTGCATGGAAAGAAGCAGTAGTAATTCCAATAAGGAAACCTGGCAAAGATCCATCAAAACCTGCTAGCTGCAGGCCAATCGCATTAATATCAAATATATGCAATATCATGGAAAGGATGATAACAGAAAGGTTATTGTATGTGCTTGAGAAGAGGGGAATGCTGGCATGTTATCAGAGTGGTTTTAGGAAGAGAAGGAATTCCATGGACTATGTGATAAGTTTAGAGACAGAAACAAGAAATGCTCAGGCAAATAAAGTGTTAGTAGTTACAGTATTTTTTGACATAGAAAAAGCCTATGACCTGATGTGGAAGGAAGGATTGTTAATTAAACTGCACAAGATGGGGGTTGGTGGGAGAGTTTTTAATTAGATAAAAGATTTTTTGTTTGGTAGGAAAATCAAAGTTTAGATTGGGTCAGTGTTATCAAATCAGTACATAATAGGAAATGGGACACCTCAAGGTAATGTGATTAGCCCGTTACTTTTCATCTTGATGATCAATAATATCTTCACAGTGCTACCAGTGGAAATAGGTAGGTCACTGTTGGCAGATGATGGGGCCTTGTGGAAAAGAGATAGGAACATGGAGCATATAATCATGAAGCTACAAGGAGCAATTGATGAAGTGGTGGAATGCGGTTATGATTGGGGATGTAGATTTTCAGTAGAAAAAACTCAAACTGTATGTTTCACCAGGAAAAGAATTGAGGTAGGGAAAAAGTTAAGGATGTATGGGATAGAATTAGAAAGGGTTGGATCATTTAAATTTCTGGGAGTTATATTTGATTCACGATTAACATGGGCAGACCATATCAGGAAAGTTGAGGAGAAATGTAAAAAAAATAATAAATGTGATGAGATGTTTGACTGGTAGGGAATGGGGAGCAAGTTGTTCAGCGTTGAATTGAATGTATGTGGCTTTAGTAAGATCTCTGTTGGACTATGGAAGTGTAGCATATTGATCAGCAGCTAGGTCTCTTATAAGGAAACTGGATGTGATTCTGGCTCAGGCTTTGAGAATGTGCAGTGGGGCTTTTAAAACATCACCAATAGCAGCCCTACAGGTAGAATTGGCAGTAATGCATTTGGAGCTAAGAAGGAAGCAATTGATGGCAAACTACTGGGCTAATTTGCAGGGGCACAATGATTCTCACCCTGCAAAAGGAGTTTTGCAGGAGTGCTGGGAAAATGGGAAGTTCCAGAGGGATAACTAGCTAAAGTGTTGACATGTTCAGATTCATCCTCAGTTCTAGCAAATTTAAGGTCTTTTCACTCAAACTGCCAGCAAGATGTACTTTATGAAGTCCTTTAATCAGTCACAAGAGTTGCAAATCAGGGAGGTCAGGTGAAATTTCTATGGGTTCCATCTCATATAGGGGTGAAGGGGAATGAGAGTGTGCATAAGTTGGAGAAAATAGAGAAATGCACATTAGTATCAGCAAAGCAGAGGCTAAGTGTATTATCTGGGAAAGAATTATCCAAATGTGGCAAGAAAGATGGGACAGAGAGCAGAAAGGGAGGCATTTATATCAAATACAAAAGAGTGTTACAGGTACTAGGGTAGGCAATGGATACAGAAGAGTGGAAACTGTGGACTAGGTTAAGGCTGGGGCACTGTGCACTAAACAAAACATTGAAAATTATAGGGAAACACCAGACAGGATTGTGTGAGGAATGTCAGGAAGAGGAGTCAGTAGAACACGTAATTTTGAGTTGCAGGAAGTATGGGATACAGAGAGAGATGAGAATTAATCTAAAGGAAATGAGGGTACAGGAATTAACATTAAAAGGGTTACTGGGCATGGGTGAGAGAATACAGGTAAGGGTGCTTTTAGCTTTCTTAAAGGATACAGTAGTTTATTGTAGGATATGATGGATAAGCAGGAATAGGGTACTAGGATGGCCAAAGAAGAAAGGATATAGTGTACATTAAGGTGTGTGAGGGAGAGGGAGAGGGAGAGGATCTAGAATGTAAGTCTATCACTGATTTATACTCCGGAGCAAAAGGTACACCGTTAAGCTGGGTACCAACTGCCGTAAAACACGAAGAAGAAACTTCAGTGATCCTTTCCTCTTCCTTCTGCAGCCTATGCCTGAAACCTTGCCTGCTCAGGAGTCCCGTGTCCTTCCCAAGACCTTGGCTCTGTGTTTCCATTCTCCCAAGACCTAGCCATATCCAGTCCTGTAGCCCAGCCATGCCACGACCTGTAGCCATGTCTTGTCCTAGCCTAGACCTGGGTTCCGGTTCTGGGTCAAGACACAGGTTCCTAGTTCCAATCAAGACCTAGGTTCTGGGTCTTTGTCCAGGCTCTGTTCCAGTGTTCCGTGTTCCCTGTCCAAATCTGAGCTTTGTGTCTTCATCTAGTTTCAGTTCCTCGCCCAGCCTAGGTGTTCCTTGCACAGCCTAGGTATTCCTTGCCCAGCCCTGTGCAGGAGATTCGACATCCTGTGCTGGGGTACCTCGTTATGGCCTGTAGCCACGTCCTGTCATTGGCAAGATCTTAGAACCATGTCCTCACCTGGAACCGGGATCTGAGCCCGAGTCAAGTCCCATGTTCCTTGGTCCCTGTCCAGTCTTTGGCTCCGAGTCCTCATCCAGGCTCCGAGTTCCAAGTTCCTCATCCAGGTCCCACTTTGCTAGTCCTAGTCTTAATCCAGGCCCTGAAACCTAGTCTCGTCCAGACCCTGTGTCAATGTCCAGCGTTGTTTCATCCCCACTTTCCTTGCTTTCTTGTCACAACTGGTCCTGTTCCTAGTAATTCAGTGTCTGTGCCTTGCATTTGAGTCTGCTCCAGCGCATCCCTTATGACACCAAACGTATAAAAGGAGCAGCGCAGATTGTTCCAGAGAGACATTTTGGTAGAGAGACACTTTGGTGGAGAGTTGTTGTGTTTAAACTACAGAGTCGTTAGTGAGAGTGAAGAGTACAAGCTTTGATCGAACCCAAAAGGGAGTGGGTAGTTGATAACACTGTGTATTTCGGAGCTGTGCTGACATCTTGTAATCCAAACATGGATTTTGGCACCCACTTTGCTAAACCCCTACAAGGTCTTGGGTGTGGTGAAAAGTCCTGGAAAAGGGACATCTGTCAGTTACATGGTGAAATTCTCACTTTTTGTGGACTCTTCGAAACAGACTGCATCGCGAACTCACTTCCACTTAAAGGTACAGTGGCTGTGTTGTGAGATCAGAGTTCGAGAGGTACTGTGTGTCTCTGCTGGGTCGGCTTCGGAAAGGTACAGTGGCTGTTTTTGTTGTATCTCTGCGAGATTCGCCTCTTCGCTGTATTTTAAATCTCCATCTTCAAGATCGTCTCTTCGCTACACTTCGAATCTAAAAGTCTCTCCTATCAATTCCACCATGAATCCCTGAAACTTTCTGAACTGACATTCTGAGATCGTGCTTCAGTAAGACTCTGTTAAGAATAGTTTCTAGTTTAAATGTTTGGGAGTTAGAGATGCATAGCACTGTTAACTTCGTTTTAAGTTAGTCACCTGTTTAGTTTTCTATGTTTCTGTTAAAATGTTAATAAATTTATTTGTTTTACAATAATTCCCCGACTCCGTTCTACAATTATTTTTGCTGGTTCACAAAATAAAAATCGGGGGCTCATCCGGGATCAGACCAATTTGGAATTTATTGGTAAAATAATGATTTAATTGGGAGAAGGGGAATGCCCAAACCTTTTTGTTCAATGGGTTTCTGTATGCAATTCAGCAGCAATGGATGTTGGGAGTTTTCTGGAATCACCAACCCCTGTGGCATTAGGAAAAGCAGAGAAGAGTGTGGTGCTGGAAATTGGTAAGAAATTGAAGCTTACAGGGTTAACAACAAAACAGGTGATTAAAAGGAAGATGGCTGAGCACTATGTAGCTACGAATGTGCTTGATGAGGAGGTGTTAGAGAAGTTTCCAGTAAGTAAATTTGATATGCAGCAGCAACTGGAGCAAATGAAGTTAGAGCAATTTAAAGTGGAGGTGGCAGAAAGAGAAGCGAATAAACAGAGGGAATTTCAGCTACTGATGGCGAGGTTAAGGTTCGAGAATATGGCTTCTGGTTCTAGGAAACGGTTTGTTGCTAGTCACGAATTTAAATTGGTTCCTGCATTGAATGAGGCAGAAGTTGATAAGTACTTCCAATATTTTGAGAATGTTGCTCCCAGTGCCCAATGGTTGAAAGATAGATGGCCAATCTTTATACAAAGTGCAACTAAAGGTGAAGCACAACACGTTTATACAGCTTTATCTGTTGAACAGGCAGCTCATTATGTCTTTGTGAAGCAGGGTATGTTTAAGGCTTATGAGCTTGTTCCGGAAGCTCAGAGACTAAGGTTCAGAGAGATAAAGAAATCTGTGAACCAGACTTGTGTAGAATTTGCCTATGACAAATCTGTATGCTTTGAGAGGTGGTGCACAGCTGAAAATGTGGAAAATGATTTTGACCACTTAAAGGAGGTGATTCAAATTGAGGAATTTAAAAGCTGGTCCCAAATGATATAAAGGCAAATTTGGAGGAGAAGGATGCTGCTGTGTTACAAGAGTCTGCTAAATTGGCAAATGAGTATGCCCTAACCCACAGGGTTAAGCCTGCCCCTAGTAACTCTTTCCAAAAGAGTAGTGGGGATAGTAAGAGAAAACTGGAAATTAACACAGTAACTAGTGGAAAAAGTAAGGAGGAAGAGAAGCAAGTGAAGGGAAAACCTTTTGGTCATATTTTCCACTACTGTAGAGAATTGAGTCATGTTATGGCTAACAGTTTCCATCAGAAGAAGAAGGAAAATAAGTCCATTCCAGATGCCTGTGGGCAAAACATTGAAACACTCAAAACACCACAGGATTTGGGATATGTGAAGGAAGTTCAACCCCTGATAGAGAGGTCTGACATAGTCAGAACGAAATTTACCCCTTTTATATCAGAAGGATTAGTGTCAGTGAATGAAGGGTCCACCCCGGTACTAGTAAAGATTCTTCGGGATACTAGGGTTTCTCAGTCACTTATATTAGACAGTGTTCTAAAGTTTTATGATGAAACTGACACCAGTGAAGTAAATCTTATTCGAGGTATTGGGTGCGATGTTATGTATGTACCTCTGCACAGAGTAAATTTGAAATCAGTGTTGGCTTCAGAATTCGTTAAACTAGGACTAAGACCTAGTTTCTCCACTGTTAGGAAATGACTTAGCAGGTGGTAAAGTTGTTCCTGCAGTGCAGCTAACAACTAAACCCATTTCGGATGATCCAAAGATAGATTCCAGCATTTATCCCTCATGTGCGGTAACCCGATCAATGACCAAGAAGTCTGCCAATGCAGGTGGTTCGGTGCAGCATGGTTCTACCCATTTTGATGATTTGTCAGTAACTTTCCTACCTTCATTGTTGGATCAAGATCCTTGCAGTAAGTCGATAATGAAGATCTGTCTCTGTCTAGGAAGGAGTTAATAGTGGAGCAGAGCAGAGACCTTGATATTGCAACCTTGAGAGAAACAGCCCTTCCAGATAATGATATTGCAAAGGTGCCAATCGGGTATTATTTCAAAAGTGGAGTGCTGATGAGTAGTGGAGACCACCTAAAATTTCTGCAAGTGAGGAGTGGGCAGTTGTTCATCAAGTGGTAGTTCGTAAAATCTACAAGAATAAGATTTCAACTTTGGCTCATAGAATGCCCTTGGGTGGCCATCTTGGGGTAAATAAGATTGTGAACAATGTTTCTAAACACTTCTTCTGGCCTGTGTTAAGAAAAGATGTGGCAACATTTTGCCAAACCTGTCACACTTGTCAGGTTTTGGGTAAACGTAATCAAGTTACCCCAGTGGACACACTGCAACGTGTTCCTGCATTTCGTGATCAGTTATCTAAAGTTATTGTAGATTGTGTTGGTCCATTGCCAAAAACAAAAACTGGCCATCTGTCTTATGGGGGACATTGGAAGTGGACTCAAATGGAAGACACAGTCACAGTTCTACCAGGAACAGGACTCGGCGTGAGAAGGAAGCAAGGGATGTGTGGAAGAAAGGGCACTGGACATGACACAGGCCCCAGCCGAGACAAGGAAACCGGGCCTGGGCTAGGACTTGACAAGGATGGCGGAACCAGGACATGGAACTAGGAACTAGGGCTTGAACTCTAAGCCAGAGACTGGACAATAATCCAGAATCTGGGTCTTGACTTGGGCTCGGATTCCAGAACCAGGCGAGGACAAGATGTTGTTATAGAATGAGGAGAGGCACAAGACTGGACGCGAGACTCCTGGACAGGACGAAGGAACCCCAGTATGGGATGAGTGAATCCCAGCATTAGGCTGGGCAAGGTACTCCTGGGCTGGGCGAGGTAAATCGACAAGACAAGAACACAGAACCTTGGTCGAGGGAGAACAGGAACGCAGAACACAGAGTCAAGGCAGAGACAAGAACATGTAACATGGGGCCGGGACCCCTCCTTAGATTCAGGGACTCATTATACAGAACGCTGAACAGGATGAGACAGTTCCCAACGCTAGGTAGTGGCAAAACAGCCGGACCTACCTAGTGAATGTGTGGACACGGAGAGGCAGTTCGCAACACTAGCTAGCAGCAAAATGGCAAGCCCTCCCTAGCGACAGCATGGACATGGACAGACAGTTCCAAACAGGGCGAGGCTCCAGGCAGAAGCGAGGCCAGGCAAGGCTCCTACACAGGTTGCAGGGCAGGGCTTCGGAGGGAAGGAGGGGAACAGTCCAGCCTCAGGGTAATGGCAATGAAGACCTGACTTAACCAATGGAGGCAAGGACAGGGAAGGATAGATCCCACTGTAGCGTAAAGTCAAAGACAGCCTGACTTACCCCACGGAGGCAAGGACTGGGTACCAACAGGACGAATCCACACAGAGGCAAGGGCAGGATACTGACAAGACAAACTCCACAGAGGTAAGGGCAGGATACTGACAAGACAAACTCCACAGAGACAAGAACAGGATACTGACAAGACGAACCATCAACCACCCTTGAACCCAGGGCCACTTATATTCCTTGCCCCAAGATGAGAATCAGGTGTCTACAATTAAGCCCCAAATGAGGCGAGGGACAGGTGGAAGACCTGGAGTCTTGAGTCCATGGACTGGACCGTGAGCCGGAACGCGGACTTCACGGACTGGACCATGACAGTTACACCCCCCCCCCCCCCAACATGGGAGCCGCTGAGTGACCTACCAGGCTATCCAGGACTAAGGATGAACTGGGAGGGTGGGGGGGGGGGGGTGTATTCGATCAGAAGGGAACCCAGGGTAGCCAGAGTTAAACGACAGTGTCCGTGTCACTGGGTCCAAGTCTGGCTTATTTGTTCTGTCATATGGGAAACGTTGGGAGTGGACCCAAATTCAAGACACAGACACTGAACTACCTTAAACAGGACAAGGCATGATAAGGAAGCAAGGGAAGTGGGGAAGAAAGGACGCTGACATGACATAGGCCCCAGACGAGACAAGGAATTCGGACCTGGGCTGGGACTTGACAAGGATGGTGGAACCAGGACATGGAACTAGGAACTAGAAGTCTGGGCTTGGACTCCGAGCCAGAGACTGGACAAGGATCCAGAACCTGGGTCTTGACTCGGGCTCGGACTCCAGGACCAGGCAGTACAAGACATGGCTATAGGACGAGGAGAGTCACAAGACTGAACATGAGATGCCTGGACAGGACAAGGGAACCCCAGCACCAGGCTGGGCAAGGTACTCCTGGGCTGGACGAGAAACATTAACAAGACAAGAACACAGAGCATTGGTCAAGGGAGAACAGGAACACAGAACACAGAGTCTGGGTCGAAGGAGAACTGGAATGCAGAACACAGAGCCTGGGGTGAGGGAGAACAGAAACACAGAACACAGAATTGAGAGAGAGACAGGAACATGAAACACCGAGCCGGGATCCCTCTTTGGGTAAAGGACGTATGGCTGGGACACTTTACACAGAATGCTGAACACGACGAGACAGCACGCTAGGGCAAAATGGCCGGACCTACCTGGTGAAGGCGTGGACATGGAGAGGCAGTTCCCAATGCTAGGTAGCGGCAAAACGGACAGACCTACCTAGCGAAGGTGTGGACATGGACAGACAGTTACAAACAGGGCAAGTCTCCAGACACAGGCAAGGCGAGGCTAGGCTCCAGGGAGAAGCAAGGCGAGGCAAGGCTCCAGGCAGAGGTGAGGCAAGGCAAGGCTCCAGGCAGAGGCAAAGAACAGTCCAGCCTCAGAGGAACAGCAATGAAGGCTTGACTTACCCAACAGAGGCAAGGACCCGGAGGGACAGATCCCACCATAGGGTAACGGCAAGGATGGCCTGACTTACCCCACAGAGACAAGGACAGGATACTGTCAAGATGTCCAGCAACCATCCTCAAACCCAGGGCCACTTATATTCCCAGCCCCAAAATCAGGTGTCTATGATTAAGCCCCAAATGAGACAAGGGACAGCTGGAAGACACGGAGTCTGGAGTCCACGGACCGGACCGTGAGCCGGAACGCGGACATCACGGGATGGACTAGGACAACCAATATTTGTTAACCATAATGTGTATGGCATCTAGATTCCCAGAAGCCATCCGTCTCAGAAATATAAAAGCTGAAATTGTGTCATAGGCTCTTATAATGTTCTTTACTTCATTTGGATTGCCTATGGAGATCCAATCTGACCAAGGCATGAACTTTATGTCTAGATTATTCCAACAGCTGGTTTACAAACTGAGAGCTAAACAGATTACATCATCTGCATACCATCCAGAATCACAAGGGGCCTTAGAAAGGTTTCATTCCACCATCTAAGCCCTGATTAGGAAATTCTGTGTGGAAAATAGAAAGAATTGAAATGAGGGAGTATATTTCCTTTTGTTTGTGGTAAAATAGTCAGTGCAGGAGTCCCTAGGTTTTAGCGCCTTTGAACTTGTGTTTGGGCACTGGGCCCGAGGACCGTTGGCATTGTTAAAAGAACGGTGGGTTAACAAAGAGCTACTGGATTTACTGGATGATGTTTTAAAATTTAAGGAAAGACTGCAAAAAGCTTGCAGCTTAGCAAGAGAAAATCTAAAATCAGCTCAGGAAGGAATGGAAAATTGGTATGACAAGGAAGCCAGAATGAGATCATTTAAATCAGGAGACAAAGTTTTGGTTATTTTCCCTGTGCAAACAAACTTTCTGCAAGCCAAATTTTTAAGGTCCTTATGAAATTGTATCTAAAGTTAATAATGTAGACTATGTAGTTAAAATACTCGATCAGCAAAGACCAACATAACTCTGTCATGTGAATGTGTTAAAACCATATTATGCAAAACAGCCCACCGCAGTCACTGTTGTTGTTTGGGAATTATAGACGCATAACGCTGTTAACTTCATTTTATGTTAGTCTCTTGTTTAATTGTTAATTAAATGTCAACAATTAAATTAACATTTGCTTAAATCTTAATGAATTCATTTGTTTTACAGTATGTGCCCGACTCTATTCTATATCTATTGTTGCTGGTTCATAACATTTTATGTATCCTTCACCTTCTGGCTTTTCCAGTCCATTTATCTTACATTCACTAAAGTATAACTCCACTTTTACCAAGCTCGCCATTTGTTAACATGCAGTTCAAATTCCCACCTGCTTCCGAAGGGCATCTATTGTATTGTTGGCTAAGAAAAGCATGGTGACCTGCTCATGACTACTGAGATCAGTGCAGAATGTACTAATATGCTAGTGCATTTTGAGATAAAGAGGTGGAGGTGTTGAAATGCCATGGTGGATAAACTCCCAGAGCCTTATCGGATATATCCAAAAATTTTTGACAGAAGTGAGAGGTGAGATTACTGGGTTCTTGATCCAGATCTCCGGGTCTTCTTAAGCCAGGCAAAGTCCTGGAGGATGGGCAGTAGCTGTTGTTGTTCTGCATTTAAGTAGGTAATAAATTGGTGACTTTTATATCAGTGGTAGGGAAGTGTCTTTTCTCTGTCCACTAAGTCTCACAAAAACACAATGCCAACATTGAATAGATCTTTATCACAAACCTTGATTACTTGCAAGAGGACAGTTCATCTTCCCTCCCATCCAGGATGACAGGAGACCTCCAACATACTGTTTACAAAGCGTTTATTAATAAATAAAAATGAGATGAGGTTACTTTACCCAGTGAGCTCAGTCCTTCTGGTAGCTTTGTTGTAGTATGCCATCTAGTGTTGTAGTGAGATGCTGAAGATGTTCTATAGGTCAGTTGTGGAGAGCGTCCTCTTCTTTGTGGTGGCGTGTTGGGGAGGAAGCATTAAGAAGAGGGACGCCTCACGTCTTAATAAGCTGGTAAGGAAGGCGGGCTCTGTCGTGGGCAAAGTACTGGAGAGTTTAACATCGGTAGCTGAGCGAAGGGCGCTGAGTAGGCTACGGTCAATTATGGAAAACTCTGAACATCCTCTACATAGCACCATCCAGAGACAGAGAAGCAGTTTCAGCGACAGGTTACTATCGATGCAATGCTCCTCAGACAGGATGAAGAGGTCAATACTCCCCAATGCCATTAGGCTTTACAATTCAACCGCCAGGACTTAAGAACTTTTTAAAAGCTATTATTAATGCTTTTTGAGATAGTGATTTAGATGCATATCATATTTTTTACTGAGTTAAGTATTGTATGTAATTAGTTTTGCTACAACAAGTGTATGGGACATTGGAAAAAAAGTTGAATTTCCCCATGGGGATGAATAATGTATCTATCTATCTATCTATCTATCTATCTATCTATCTATCTATCTATCTATCTATCTATCTATCTATCTGCAGATGACACACCTCTCCTGCTTCCTGATTTTTCCTTATGCTAAAGAATTTTACTGTATACGGTTTCCCTTTCATTTGCCCTCCCTAAGTGTACACTTGTACACTTGTCTGGATTATTTGTCTGCCACTTCACTTCCCATATAGGTGTTGACCATAATTCCACTGATTGTTAATAACATCACTGGCCACAGACCTTGAGTGAGAATTAATGTCTTTTTCCACGAATCTGCTTCTTTGGTATAGGTACAATGACTATTCTTGATCACTCCCAACTTCCCAAATAGCTCAAAAACCCTAAACCTCAAAATCATTAATGTGAATTTGATATTGGAGCCATCTGAACTTTGCCATCACTTTTCCAGGATCTATGGACTTGGACTCCAAGATCCCCCATAAAATAAGTTACTCCTATATTTTCCTTTGTTCAGGACAACTTATTCTAAGTTTCAATAGTTGCTCAATGTGAAGAAGGTGAAAAGATTAAGACATTAAAGATGGAAGTACGTTCATTAAGCTGTTACCAACAAGTTCCATGAATTTAAGGTAGTTGAGGGACAGTGACTGGTCTGTTTATGATTAGTTTCTGTAAGTTTCATCTTAATGCATGACAGAGAAGGGCTATGTATTTTAATCCGACAGAAGACAGGTGAAAATCTGCCCTTTGATCCATTGACAATCCTTGAGGGCCAAAAGCCTCAGTTCTAGCTTCCAGAGGACTTGCAGAGTATGCTGTGTGAGACAGCCTGCACAAGACCAAATACATAACTGTTGTAAGTAAATAAGCCATCTCACCAATTAAAGCTTCAAGGAAGATTGAAATAGTTGAAAAGAGCAGGAGGCAGGTGGGTGTTCAATGGTGTTTACTGGCTCACGACAGGTTTCTCTCAGCAGGCCATGTAGCATCTATGGAAGAAAGTGCAGTTGACATTTCAGTTTAAGACCCTTTGGCAGGATTCCAGCATTGCAGATTTTCTCTTGTTTGTGTTTCAACTGTGTAGTTAATTTGAGAACAAAGCAGCAAAGGATGTGTCAGTTGAAGTAAACCATCGAATTGTCACAATAGAACTAGACAGCAATAAGGTACAGGCACAGGCCCTTTAGCATGAGAAGTCCATGCCTACTATATTGTCCATCAAGCCAGCCCCAGTAGTCTGTGTTTAGACAATTTCCCTCCAAGACCTCACCCTCCATATAACTATTGGTGCTTCTTCAATGATGCTAGTATACACACTTCACTCACTTCCTCTGGCAGAATATTCCATTTACTCACCATCCTCCCCATAATGAAGTTGCCCTTGAGTCCTATTTAAAATCATTCCCCTCACATTCTAAACCAATGTTCTTTTTTTAGATTCCCCTACCCTGTTGCCTCCATAATTCTTCATAATTTTAATCACATCAATAAGGTCGCCCTTCAGTCTCTCATGTTCCCAGGAGTGAAGACCTGGCCAGGTCAATCTCTCTAACTCAGAGCCTCTGGAGCAATAGACAATATATTGGCTCATACCAGTTCATCCAAATAGATTGTGAATATTTCTCAAACTGTCAAAAATATTAATTAGCTAATCTAATATAATTGAAGTAGCACCTCACAGAGAAGTGACACTACAATGCCCCTTTATTAAGGGGAGAGAGAGAGCCTGTGGTACGTTAAATTTTTGGGTGAATGATTAGATTTTTTTTACTGCAGATCACAGTCTCTCTTGCGGGGCTTTACTATTGCTTTCTTGTTGGGTGGAGGGTGTTGATGTTTTTTTTGCTGAAGCAAGTGGGAGAAGGGAAGGGTCGATGGCTTGCTGCTGTTTCTGTGTGTGTGTGTGGGGTGGGGTGCGTGTGCATTGGCATTCTAACTTTTTAACTGTCACTCATTCTTTAGGGCACATTTCTGCTTTTATGGATGCCTGTGAAGAACAAGAATTTCAGCTTGTACACTGTATACATTCTCTGTTATTAAATGGGACTACTGAACTTATTTAATTTTTTTAATCTGGGTTCTATTTATTTGTCATATGCAGAACGAAACATTAAAACATGCAGTGAGTGCGTGTGTGCATCAATGACCAACACAGTCCAAGGATATGCTGGAGGTAGCCCAACCAGCGTCTCTATGCCTCCAGTGCCAAAATGACATGTCCACAACTCACAAACCCTAACTCTACACCTTTGGAATGGGGGAGGAAACAGGAGCACCCAAAGGAAACCCACACCATCAAGGGTAAAACGTACTGACAGTGGTGGGAATTGAACCCAGGTTACTGGCACAGAAAAGCATTACGCTACCTGTTATGCGACCATGCTGCCCAGTGCACTGAGCAATAAGAACAATCTAGTGTTTGTTCCTTATTCAGCAGATGGTACTTGAAATACACAGTATAAGATATTTCCGCTAAAGTCAATGCTGTTCAATTTAATTTTTACCAAGGTGAAACTGCCAAGTTAGTGTGGCAAAAGGTGGGGTAAATGGACATGATTCTGGGAATTGAGAGATTACCAACTTCAGTTCGAAAGGACAGATTGTATGCTGACTGCAACATTTTAATCAGAAAGAGGAATTGAATAGAAAGGTTTGAAAATGATTTATTAATATGATTTATTGAGGTTTGAACAGTTTATAATAGAGTAGTTTTAGTAACAATGAACAGGGCAGAAACAGAATCTTACTTTGTTTACAACTTGTGAAGGTTTTATAAGACTCCTTTTTGCAAAACCCACCAATCCTGTTCTGTGAAGGTGAAGACAATAGATGAAATAATAAAGGAAGATCAAGTTGTCAAACCTGCGAAGGCACTGTATGATGTGCGTACATTAACTATTGTTAGATAGAATATACCTATCATGCTCATATTATTCTTAACATACAACATTAAAAAGAATCAGATGTACCGTCGTATCATAAGGCCTTTTTAACTACTGTGTGACTCAATGTTCCACAGCCCCTCATGACTGTGATGACCATCAAATACTCATATAGATTATTGTCACTTACCAGCATTTGAACTTTACCCTTTGATGCTCAAGTGATGATGTGTTCTTCTTACCTAAATGTTGTGGTGTGTCCACGACGTCCTCAGCCAACTGTCCTCTTCAGTGATTGTTTCCCCAGCAGTTCAATGCTTAGTCATTACCTGAAACCCCTACAATCTCCTTTTGAATTCTTTCACTAATGCTCTATTGTTTTCAGACCCTACCAGGAAAAAAGGACTATGTACCATATTGGTGCGTTTTAGAATTTAAATATCTCTATCAAGTCATCCCTCAGTCATTAGAGCGAAGGAGCAGTTCAATTAATTTGGAGAATGTTTGTGATTCTTTCATGATTAATCTGCAATAACTTGTTGCATCAATAGTGTCAGAGAGATGAGTATAATTATCCATCTGTTTGTTGTGTAAAGTTAGCGTTTAAATAGATTTATAAGCAGGATGAGAAGCAGTCCAGCATATTGTCCTCTCTGAATCTGATAGATAGCTGTAGGAACAGCGGATGACAAGGACCTGGCGAAGTATTAGTGGAACGGAGCGCGTGATGAAGGGGAGGGGAATGACGCTGGTTGCGGGAGAGTCACGCATGTTAGGCAGAAAGGGACAGTTGATTGCTTGGCGCTCATAGGTACTGGGTGTGTCCTATACTGAGAGAGAGAGGGTATTTCACAATATCTTTCAGCTGGTTCCTAAAAATCGTCTGGGTTATCGCGTAAAGAGCTGTGTTGGTGCAGCAGCTATGAAGCTGCAGCATTTAGAACAGCTCTCGCAATGAATGAGATAGAATTTCTGTCCCCCGCACCAAGTAACTTAGTCGAGCCCATATAAAATTTACTGCAAGCAATGCCCATGATGAAATGAAGTTCCCTGAAATGGCCAGCAACCGGATGAGGGATTTCCTGCGGCTCTCCATCTCTGGGTCTCTGGGAGTTTCCCCAATTCCGGGACCTCGGGGTCTCTTACGAGCTCTGCTGGCCACTAAAACGAGTCTGATGGTCACTGCATTGAACAGCAGAACCAGGACAAACGGGACCACGGGGGTGAGCAGGTAATGAAGGATTGCAATTGTTCCCCAGACTGGTGAGCCCAGAATTCCATTTCGTGCACAACAAAATCTGGGATTATCAGTAATAGCCTGCACACCTGTGAGCATAAAATACCATAAAATATTCTTTGAATAGCTCACAGCCACCGCCACCGTTATCTTGCTGCAGAACTTATTTTTCAGCCTCTGGGAAAAAATGGCCACACATCGATCAAATGTGAAAGCGACAGTAAACCAAACCAAACAGTCGGTCGCTGGGTAAATCATAGCCTCCTAGTTGTTACACATGCGCAGCGAAAACAAGAACTGAAGTAGGTATCCCCCGGCTTTGAAAATTCGCTTTAAACACTTCGCTTTTATGAAAGACCATTAGTACCTGTTTTCGCTAAACGAAACAAATCTGAAGAGAATTTTCGCTTTTATGAAAAAAGCCGAAAAGCAAAAATAGTGTTTAGGGTTTGTTTTGCAGCGAGCCGCCATAGCTTTGAACTGCGTGAGATTTTCGCTCCGATTGGCAGTGCTGCAATGATTGCAGAAAAGTATGAGTTTAATTTTGAAAGGACACGTAGGTTTAGGGCAGGGAGCAGGATGTTTTGAGTGCTTGCATACAACCGTATGATAGAAAAATGCACGAATCTTCCAGAGTGCTCGCTGTCTCCCCGAATTAGGAAAGTGCAACTACACTGTTCATTTCTTCGACAGTTTGAATGGGGCACGACTGCGCCAGCACGTGAAAGTCAGCCCGTGAGGCAGCGGGAGAATTTAAAAAGCGAGTAGATTAACGGAGCGGGCGCCGAAATAGCGGGAGATAGATCAGGAAGGCTTTGGCTAGAGAGGTTTCTGCGAGCAGAGGCTGAGGACGAGCTTGCTCCCATTCAGGTAAGGCCGGGTAAGTTCCTTTACTTAATTTAATAACTTTAGGAGTAGGTAATGGAGGCAGCAGTTAGGGCAGTTGAGTGCTCTGTTTGCAGTATGTGGGAAGTCAGGCCGAGCACAATTGTCTCTGATGACTACACCTGTAAAAGGTGCATCCAGCTGCAACTCCTGATAAACCATGTTAGGAACTGGAGCTGGATGAACTTCGGATCATTTGGGAGGCAGAGGCAAAAATAAACAGGAATTGCTGGGAGATAGTCACCGCTATGAGTCAGGAGCCAGGCAGCTAGATGACTGTCAGGGGAGGGAAGGGGATTAGACAGAATGAACAGAGCACCACTGTGGCCGTTCCCATCAATAATAAGTATACCGTTTTGGATACTGTTGGTGGGGACGACCTACCAGGGACAAGTTGCAGTGATTGCATCTCTGGCACTGAGACTGGACCCTCAGCTCAGAAGGGAAGGAGGGAAAAGAGCAGAGCAGTAGTGATAAGTAGATTCGATAGTTAGGGGGTAGGATAACAGGTTCTGTGGAAGAGATCGAGAATCCCAGATGGTTTGTTGCCTCCCTGGTGCCAGGGTCTGTGATATCTCGGATCGAGTTCTCAGTATTCTCAAGAGGGAGGGTGAGCAGCCAGATGTCGTGGTCCATGTAGGGACCAATGACGTGGTTAGGAAGAGTGAGGAGGTCCTGAAAGGTGAGTTCAGGGAGTTAGGCGCCAAGTTAAAGGACAGGACCTCCAGGATAGCAGTGCCATGTGCAAGTGGGTTTAGAAATCTCAAGATAGCGCAGTTAAACACGTGGCTGAAGACATGATGCAGGAGGGAGGGCTACAGATTTGTAGATAATTGGCCAGTTTTCCAGGGAAGGTTGGACCTATTCCGGCGGGACAGTTTACATCTGAACTGGAGGGGAACAAATATTCTTGCAGGTAGGTTTGCTAGAGAGGCTCCGCTGGATTTAAACTAGATAAAAGGGGGGAGGGGAACCAGAGTGTAGGAACTGATGTATGGGAGAAGGAAGAAAAAGAAGATAGTAGAGTTGTTTGCACAGTTAGTGATCAACAGAGAACCTTCCTACAGCCGCCACTCTCATCCACACAGGGATTAAGAATATCAAACCTGCTGGACATGTTCAAGCGTTGACTCTCCTCCAGCTCTCTCACTAGAAATCCCACCATCTTGTCCATGAACACAGACCAAATTTGAGGCAGTTAATCTGATGGGTGTGACTACCTCCTGAAACAGAGAATGCAGGTAACTATCTCCCTCTCTGATGTGCCTCAGTGTTTGAAGCTCCAATTCCAGGTCATCAGCTTTCAGCCTGAGCTCCTCGAGTAGTCAACACTTGCTGCACACAGATGTAACTTTCAAAAGGAAGAAAAATACAGGGCTGAAAACGTTGTATTTAAATATGCTTTGCATTTGGAATAAAGTGCAGGAACTCATGGTGCATTCAGAGATTTGGAGAAGGAAGTCTGAGAATCAGAACGGGAGTGCTGCAGGAGCCATTTTGATTTTTTTTCTTGTCATCGGGGTTAAGAGGCGGGACTGCGCAGGTGTGTGATGTCAGGCGGTGAAGCACCGAAGATTTAAAAGGAACACAGCCTTATACAGCGGGCAGTGGAGTGAGCCGGGAGCAGAGTGAAGGCTTAAGGGCTTTGGCTCAACTGGCTTAGGCAGAAACGGGCAAGGCAAGGTAGGTTGAGTTTTCAATTTTTCCTGTTATTTCAGGAAAGGGGGAATTATGAGTGTGAGAGCAGCTTGTTGTTCTCGGTGTCGGATGTGGGAGGTCCTGGAGTCTCCTAGCCTCCCGGACGTCCATACTTGCACCAGGTGCGCTGAGCTGCAGCTCCTAAGGGACCGTTTTAGTAAACTGGAGCTGCAGCTCGATGACCATCGTCTGGTCAGGGAGAGTGAGGAGTTGATAGAGAGGAATTACAGGCAGGTTGTAACACCGGAACCATGGGAGGCAGGCAGGTGGGTCACGGTTAGGAGGGGGAAGGGGAAGAATCATGTACTATAGATTACCCCAGTGGCTGTACCCCTTGACAATAAGTACTCCTGTTTGAGTACTGTTGGGGGGGACAGCCTACCTGGAGGAAACAACAGTGGCCGTGCCTCTGGCACAGAGTTCAGCCCTGTAACTCAGAAGGGTAGGGAAAGGAAGAGGAAGGCAGTAATAATAGGGGACTCGATAGTTAGGGGGTCGGATAGGCGATGCTGTGGACGCAGTCAAGAGACCCGGATGGTAGTTTGCATCTCTGGTGTCCGGGTCTGGGATGTTTCTGATCATGTCCAAGATATCCTGAAGTAGGAGGGTGAGGAGCCAGAGGTCGTGGTACATACAGGTACCAATGACATAGATAGAAAAGGGGAAGAGGTCCTGAAAGTAGAATACATGGAGTTAGGATGGGAGTTGAGAAGAAGGACCGCAAAGGTAGTAATCTCGGGATTATTGTCTGTGCCACGCAACAGTGAGAGTAGGAATGGAATGAGGTGGAGAATAAATGCGTGGCTGAGAGATTGAAACAAGGGACAGGGATTCAAGTTTCTGGATCATTGGGACCTCTTTTGCACTTGAATCCTAGGGGGACCAATATCCTGGTGGGGAGTTTTGCTAAGGCTACTGGTGAGACTTTAAACTAGAATGGTTCAGGGTGGGAATCAAATTGAAGAGACTAGGAGAGAGGAGATATTCTCTATTTCAGAAATAGAGAAAAAATTTAGTGTGTGTGAGGGAGGATAAGCAGGTGATAGAGAAGATAAGTGCTCAGACCAAAGATGTAGGGGAGAAGTAAGAAAAATAAGATAGTAAATTTGTTTGCACCATTAGGGATAAACAGAGAGTAAGAGGTGGAGAATTTCTTAAATGCTTTTATTTCAATGCTAGGAGCATTGTAAGAATGGTAGATGAGCTTAGAGCATGGATTGATACCTGGAAATATGATGGTGTAGCTATTAGAGAAACATGTTTGCAGGAGGGGTGTGATTGGCAGTTAAATATTCCTGGATTTCATTGTTTCAGATTTGATGGAATCAGAGGAGCAAGAAGGGGAGGTGTTGCATTGCTTGTCAGAGAAAATATTACAGCAGTGCTTTGACAGGATAGATTAGAGGGCTCATCCAGGGAGCCTATTTGGGTGGAATTGAGGAATGGGAATGGTGTAGTAACACTATAGGGGTGTATTATAGACCACCTAATGGGAGCAAGAATTGGAGGAGCAAATTTGTAAGAAAATAGCAGATATTTGTAGTAAGCACAAGATTGTGATTGTAGGAGATTTTAATTTTCCACACATAAACTGGGAAGCCCATTCTGTAAAAGGGCTGGATGGTTTGGAGTTTGTAAAATGTGTGCAGGATAGTTTTTTGCAGCAATACATAGAGATACCAACTAGAGAAGGGGCAGTGTTGGATCTCCTGTTAGGAAATGAGATAGGTCAGGTGACTGAGGTATGTGTTGGGGAGCACTTTTGGTCCAGGGATCACAATGCTATTAGTTTCAATAAAATTATGGAGAAGGATAGGACTGGACCCAGGGTTGAGATTTTTGATTCCTTTTATTGCGCTATCCCAATGCTGCTGTCACTGTTGATTTATCCTTCTCCACACTATGCTCTTCCCTTCTGAATTTGATAGCTTAATATTGACCTCTACAGATCCTTTTTTGACTGCTTGTTTTGTCAGCTTATCTGCTGTCTCATTTCCCATAATACCTGAATGTGCTGGAACCCACATGAATGCGATATTTTTGCCTTGTCTAACCAGTCTTAAATTTACAAACAGGATTTCATAAAGCGGATCCTGGTGTCCTCTAGCTGTACTCGCCTTAATGCTTGCAAGGGCTGATACAGAATCGCTACATATCACAAAATTACTACAGTAAACCTGCTCACGTCATTCTAGTGCTAACAACATGACAAACATTTCAACTGCATAAACACTCGAGCAATCTGGCGTTCTCTTGCTAATTTCCACTTGATAACTTGGCACAACAATTGCAGACCCGGTGGCATCCGTTTTTGGATCCTTTGATCCATCCGTAAAAATCTGTAAGTCTTTTTATTTACATTCCCTATACCTATAATATTCACTGAGCATATCAGCCGTTTTATTACTGCATTTAATCTTAAGCAATTCCAAATCCACAGAGGGATTTTCTAATACCCCCAAAGGTCTGATAGGCCACACCACACTTGGACAAAACTCTTTATCATATACCCCCATAACTTTTGCTGTTTGCTCCCCTGTCCAGCCAAAACTTTCTTTTTGTGTCCTTTCTACCAGCATGTCTCCAAAACCCTTTTTGTAGGATAGCTATCACCATGCCCCCTTAAGTTAATCCAGTAACTGGCCTCCAGCTGTTTACATCGCAGCCCCAATGGTGTTTCATTTGCTTCAACTTGGAGTGCACACACTGAGGAAGTTCTAACTGCTCCCAAGCACACCCTTTGACCCCGAGCTTGCATGATATCCAGTTCTGCTAACACAGATTTTGCTGCTGACCCATAATCAATACTTCCATAATCTAATCTTGATCATATTATCGCTACATAAATATACTTCAGTGATGCAAAATCAGCACCCCATTCCAAACCAGCCAGACACTTCATGACATTTGTCACATTTTTACATTTAGCAGCTACATATCTAACATGTTTTCTCCATGTTAATCTCAAGTCAAAGTGCACTCCCAAAAACCAAAAACTTTCAACTCTCTCCAGGTTACTTCCATACAGAGTCAGATTAAGTCCCCTGAGCTTTTTCCTTGTAAAGAACATGGTTTTTGTCTTCTCCCCTGAAAATTTAACACCCCACTTTGTCCCCCACTCTTCAACTTGATTAATTCTATCTTGCATTTTCATAACTATATGTTCAATATTTCTCCCTCTTTTCAATTAAGCCCCATCATCTGCAAACAATGACCTCCCAACAATCATTGGTATATTTACAAATATATTATTTATCAAAATGGAGAATAAAGTTGGACTCACTACACTCCCCTGAGGCGTCCCGTTTTCTACAACATATTGGCTTGATAGCTCTGATCCTATTTTCACCTGAATAGTTCTCCCATTAAAAAGTCCTTAACCCAATTGAACATTGCCATTCCCATTAAATGCAACTTTATTAGAAGCCCCTCATTCCATAATACATCATAAGCTTTCTCAACTTCAATGTAAAGGTTTTTTTTTTTCTTTTTCTTTATTACTGCGTATGTTAATCAAAATGGCTTCTTTGTTTTGTTAAAAGTAGGAATGCTTATTTGTTGCGAGAGAGTGCTGGAAGCTTGTTTGGGTTAAAATTTACTGATAACGAGAATTACATTCCTTTGTAAACCAATTGGGATTAATGTTGTTCTTTCTTCTGAGTCTGTAAACTATTGTTGGCGGGCTTTGGGGGAGATCAGCGTGAGGGGGTGAGAGAGAGAGAGGAGGCGATGCTGTAAACTGGGCAAGGAACGGACCCCAAGCAGGGGTCCGAGGCCAGGAGCTACCCTGAGGAGAGGAGACGAAGATAGATGTGCTTGGTTGACCACTTTGGGTGGTTCTGAGCTGCGAGTCGAGGATTTCGGAGGGGATCGAATGGTGGCCAGAAGACTTCAGTAATTGAGCTCCAACGGTTGTGCATGAAGTGGTTTGGACTTTGATAAGTTTGGCACCTTTTCTTTATTTTCTTGTCCTTCATGTATACTGTATTGTTATTAATTACTTAGTTATAGTCATCTTTATAAATTGTAATAATTTAATCGCATATGGTGTCCTGTCTGTTCTTTGGCAAGGAGGGGACATCACACAGCATGCACTCAAGCTGATTACCCAGTTAGGTGGGGCCAAAGGCTGCTCCCCCCGACAAGAATGAGCTGAGCGAGCCTGAGGCGACCCAGGGGGTTACATCAAAAAAAAAACTAGAACCACTGTCTCTTTATTTACTTGTGCTTTACTTATTTTGTCCTCTGGACACACCACTGGATCCATAGTATTCCTTCCTTTCCTGAACCAGCTTTGATACGTAGCCACCATACCTCTACTCTCCAGAAAGTACACAAACCTCTCATTTATCATACGTTCCATAAGTATACATATATGAGAAGTCAAGACAATTGGTCTGTAATTTCCTGGCCTGCAGGCATCTTTTCCAGGTTTCCTTATTGGAATTATTGCCTCTTTCCAGCTCCCTGGTATTCTCCCTTCATCCCAGACTTTGTTATACAGTAGCAGTAGTTTCTCCAGACTTCCTTCACTCAGGTGTTTTATCATACTATAGCATATTTCATCTTTACCTGGTGCTGTCTTTCTTGTTCTATCTAGTGCCTTTCTTAATTCTCCCATGCTGAAAGGAACATCTTGCACACTCTCAAGGTTAGTTTTTCTACATAAAGCCTCCATATTTTCAGCTTTTGTGCTCTCTCTACTTCTTCCCTTCTCAACAAAATTATCAGAACTATGTACCATAACAAAAGTACTTGCCAACAACTCTGCCTTTTCCTTATTTGTTACTGCAGTCATATTTCCATCCACCAGAACTGGGTACCTCCACTCTCTCCTGTCCCCTCCCATCCTTTTTATCATCCCCCACACCTCTCCTACTTGGGTTGTGTTTCCGATTGAATCACAAAACTTTTTCCATTGCAACATTTTAGCATGCCTTATTGTCCTCCTTACTACTGCCTGAGCTTGTTTGTACTGAATCGTATGTTAGAACATAGAATAGTACAGTACATTACAGGCCCTTTGGCCCACAATGTTGTGCCAACCCTCAAGCCCTGCCTCCCATATAACCCCCCACCTTAAATTCCTCCATATACCTGTCTAGTAGTCTCTTAAATTTCACTAGTGCATCTGCCTCCACCACTGACTCAGGCAGTGTATTCCATGCACCAACCACTCTGAGTGAAAAACCTTCCTCTAATATCCCCCTTGAACTTCCCTCCCCTTACCTTAAAGCCATGTCCTCTTGTACTGAGCAGTGGTGCCCTGGGGAAGAGGCGCTGGCTGTCCACTCTGTCTATTCCTCTTAATATCTTGTACACCTCTATCATGTCTCCTCTCATCCTCCTTCTCTCCAAAGAGTAAAGCCCTAGCTCCCTTAATCTCTGATCATAATCCATACTCTCTAAACCAGGCAGCATCCAGGCAAATCTCCTCTGTACCCTTTCCAATGCTTCCACATCCTTCCTATAGTGAGGCGACCAGAACTGGATACAGTACTCCAAGTGTGGCCTAACTAGTGTTTTATAGAGCTGCATCATTACATCGCGTCTCTTAAACTCTATCCCTTGACTTATGAAAGCTAGCACCCCATAAGATTTCTTAACTACCCTATCTACCTGTGAGGCAACTTTCAGGCATCTGTGGCATGTATCCCAGATCCCTCTGCTCCTCCACCCTACCAAGTAGCCTGCCATTTATTTTGAACTCTGCCTTGGAGTTTGTCCTTCCAAAGTGTACCACCTCACACTTCTCCGGGTTGAACTCCATCTGCCACTTCTCAGCCCCCTTCTGCATCCTATCAGTGTCTCTCTGCAATCTTCGACAATCCTCTACACTATCTACAACAGCACCAACCTTTGTGTCATCTGCAAACTTGCCAACCCACCCTTCTACCCCCTCATCTAGGTCATTAATAAAAATCACTAAAAGTAGAGGTCCCAGAACAGATCCTTGTGGGACACCACTAGTCACAACCCTCCAAACTGAATGTAGTCCCTCCACCATGACCCTCTGCCTTCTGCAGGCAAGCCAATTCTGAATTCACCTGGCCAAACTTCCCTGGATCCCATGCCTCCTGACTTTCTGAATAAGCCTACCATGTGGAACATTGTCAAATGCCTTACTAAAATCCATGTAGATCACATCCACTGCACTAACCTCATCTATATGCCTGGCCACCTCCTCAAAGAACTCTATCAGGCTTGTTAGGCATGATCTGCCCTTCACAAAGCCATGCTGACTGACCCTGATCAGACCATGATTCTCTAAATGCCCATCGATCCTATCTCTAAGAATCTTTTCCAACAGCTTTCCCACCACAGACGTGAGGCTCAGTGATCTATAATTACCTGGACTATCCCTACTACCTTTTTTGAACAAGGGGACAACATTCGCCTCCCTCCAATCCTCCGGTACCATTCCCGTGGACAACAAGGACATAAAGATCCTAGCCAGAGGTTCAACAATCTCTTCCCCCACCTCGTGGAGCAGCCTGGGGAATATTCCATCAGGCCCGGGGACTTATCCATCCTAATGTATTTTAACAACTCCAACACCTCCTTTCCCTTAATATCAACATGCTCCAGAACATCAACCTCACTCATATTGTCCTCACCGTCATCAAGTTCCCTCTCAGTGGTAAATACCGAAGTGAATTATTCATTGAGGACCTCGCTCACTTCCACAGCCCCCAGGCACATCTTCCCACTTTTATCTCTAATCGGTCCTACCTTCACTCCTGTCATCCTTTTGTTCTTCACATAATTGAAGAATGCCGTGGGGTTTACCTTTACCCTACTCGCCAAGGCCTTCTCATGCCCCCTTGCTCTTCTCAGCCCCTTCTTAAGCTCCTTTCTTGCTACCCTATATTCCTCAATAGACCCATCTGATCCTTGCTTCCTAAACCTCATGTATGCTGCCTTCTTCCACCTGACTAGATTTTCCACTTCACTTGTCACCCATGGTTCCTTCACCCTACCATTCTTTATTTTCCTCACCGGGACAAATTATCCCTAACATCCTGCAAGAGATCCTTAAACATCAACCACATTTCCATAGTACATTTCCCTGCAAAAACATCAAACCAGTTCACACTCGCAAGTTCTAGCCTTATAGCCTCATAATTTGCCCTTCCCCAATTAATAATGTTCCTGTCCTCTCTGATTCTATCCTTTTCCATGATAATGCTAAAGGTCAGGGAGCAGTGATCACTGTCCCCCAGATGCTCACCCACTGACAGATCTGTGACCTGACCTGGTTCATTACCTAATACTAAATCTAGTATGGCATTCCCCCTAGTCGGCCTGTCAAAATACTGTGACAGGAATCCACCCTGGACACACTTAACAAACTCTGCCCCATCTAAACCCTTGGAACTAATCAAGTCCCAATCAATATTAGGGAAGTTAAAGTCAGCCATGATAACAACCCTGTTATATTTGCACCTTTCCAAAATCTGCCTCCCAATCTGCTCCTCGGTATCTCTGCTGCTACCAGGGGGCCTATAGAATACCCCCAGTAGATTAACTGCTCCCTTCCTGTTCCTGACTTCCACCCATACTGACTCAAAAGAGGATCCTGCTATATTACCCACCCGTTCTGCAGCTGTAATAGTATCCCTGACTAGTAATGCCACCCCTCCTCCCCTCCCCTTTTTTCCCCTCTCTCTATCCCTTTTAAAGCACTGAAATCCAGAAATATTGAGAATCCATTCCTGCCCTGGTGCCAACCAAGTCTCCATAATGGCCACTACATCATAATTCCATGTATGTATGTTGGCAGTTATGAGTTCTTTTAACCAATTTTAAAGCCTTATTTCTATTTGTCACTGCTTCCTTACAATAATCATCCCACCATGGCTTTACTCTCTTCTTTGTTCCTCCTTTACTTTCAGGAATGAATTCTAATGCAGCTGATGTTATACCTTGTTTTAATATGCTGTCAGTTGTTTCCATGTCCATCTCATCACTGACCCGACTTAGATATCTATCACTTTTTGTCCAGAAACTTCTCCCAATTGGCTTTCTCAAGGATCCATTTCCCACCTATATTCTCTGTGACCAATAAGGCAGAAATATTTATCTTCCACCAGATTGGGTAATGATCACTCCCTACAGTTCCTTCTTGGTACACTAACCACTCACATACTGATGCAATAGAGTTTGATACTAATGTAAGATCAAGCACAGATTCTTTACCTGTATTAACATCAATTCTAGTACTACTGCCATCATTTAGGCACACCAAATACTTCTCATCTAGCAACTCCTCTATTACTTGACCATTGATGTCTGTTCTGTCGCTCCCCCATAATACATTATGCCCATTAAAATCACCACACCAAACAACGTTACTACTATTTTGCCCTTCTATCTCTGCAGGCTTTTTTAACTCTAGCCTTTTGCATGGATTAGGATAATTCACAATCACCAACTCTTTCCTTTCAGCCCATACTTTTACTACGACATACTCTTGTTCACTTCCTATACCTAGTATTCCATGAGGAACACCTTGCTTTACATAAGTTACACATCCTCCTCATCCCCCCTTTCTCTTGTCTCGCCTTACTGCCTCATAACCATATAAAACAAAATCTAAATTAGTTTTTAACCAGGTCTCCTGGATACACACAACATCTGGCTTTTCTCTCCTACTAGCTATAAACTGCTTGAAACCTTGTCCATTACTAATCAGGCTTCTTTCATTCTATTTAAGAATTAGCATTATTAGTAATATCAACCCACACATCCTGTCTCTTGACTGTACCCTGAGTTCATCATTTACCTCTTTCCATTTTAATCCTATCATACCCAAATGGTGCTCTGCAGCTTTCACAATAATCTGAATCCTTTCAGTTTTAGATTTGATCTCACAAGTTGCATTTACCACTCCTGCTATAAAGGTTACCAATTTCTCCTTTCTTTAGCTGCCACTTGCTCTTTGCTACATCCTCTCTCATTCATTTTCTTCTGTCTTGCCAACTTGACTGCCTCAGCATATGAGACTTTTTCCTTCACCCTTCTGCACCTCCACCTCTTTTTTCACCACTTCAAATCCCCAGTACGCTACACTATGATTACCTCCACAATTATAGCACTTTGGTCCCACTCCCTCTCCACATTTTCTGTATTCATGTTCCCCACCACACCTTGCACACCTTCTCTTTCCTTTGCACACTTTGGCCACATGCACAAACTCCTGGCAATTGAAACATCTCATAGGTTTTGGTATATATTCTCTTACATTGTATCTCAGAAATCCAAGATATAACTCCTTTGAAGGCACCTTATCCTCAAATTCTACCAGAACAGTTTCAGTCTCCCTTTTCTCTGCTCCCCTTGTCATTCTTTTCACACTCTTCACTGAACTATTCCTCACCCTTAAGTTCTCCACTAGATCCTTCATATTAACACTGAGGGGAACACCAGAGATAACCCCCTTGCAACAATTGACCAACTCTTACAACTCTGGACACTTCGACTTTCCCAACATTAGTCACCTTCATTGCCTTCTCCATCTGCTCTTTAGTTTTACATCCTATCAGCAGGTTTCCATCTCCTAAAATTCTCACATGGTTCACTTCCCCTACTTGCACTTAAGCAGATTGATGTTCTTTACTCCCCCTTCCCCCTCAAATCTTACCACTACATGTAGCACTTTTGCCCTCAGGCCCTTCTCCTCAACTTCTCTTCCCTCATTTTCCAATCCACCTACACTAGACCCACCTCCTTTCTTTCTCTTCCGACCCATTACCTTCCTATTCTTAGTCCCTCACCCCACCTCTTCCCACTCAAACTCTGTGCTGCTGCTGTCAGCATCAGTCTCACTCCCTGCCATCCTATCAGAGTTTGCAAGGGATCAAGTACGAATATCGTTCCTGACCTATACAGGCAGTCAGTCAATATTCACACAGAATGACCCCACAACACCCCAGCAGTTCCTCAGCACCAAGTCCAGGCCAGAGAACAAACTTCAAAACAAGGCAGCCTTTTTCCAAGCCACCCAACTGAAGCTGAACCCAGGAGCTATTTATGTAGACAGCCCAAAATCAGAATCAGGTGCCTCAATTGAGGCACCCCAACAGAACAAAGGGAAAACTAGAAAACCTGGAATAAGGATCGATGGACCGGACCGTGACCTGGAATACAGACTTCACGGACCGGACCATGACACTTGGGGTAGGATGTCACATGACACTCACAGAAACAAAGTCACAGATTCCCAGTACATCTCGTACCATCCCAGGAATTGAAACTGGGATACATATCACACAGATTCCCAGTACATCACGTACCATCCCAGGAATTGAAACTGGGGTTCATAACAAAAGGCACATCAAACTTTACAGAAGTAGCTGTAAACCACATGACTTGATGTAACTGATATCACAGTACATAAAACGCTGGCGAGGAATTCAACCTCTGTCTCCCATGTGATGAGTGGGAATTCTTCCAATGAGTGACCAATAGTGATAAGTTAAAACAGTGTCCGTATCCCACTATCATCAGTGAAGCAGATACATCTGCAGTCAGAATAATGAAAGCAAACATTTCCAATTATACACTTTATAATACAGACCTTAAGCCCATGATATCGTTCCAACATTTTAACCTACGCTAAGATTAACCTGACCACTCCTTTCCACATAGCCCTGCATTTTTCTGTAATCCATGCCCTTGTCTAAAAGTTTACTAAATGTCCCTAATATACCTGCATTTACCACCACAAACAGCAGTATGTCATGTGTTCTAACTACACTGTGTTCAAAGATAAATCTCACCGCTTATCCACCATATAATTTTCTCCAAATGCTTTAAAATTGTGCCCCACACCCTGTTTTACTTATTTCCACCCTGGGGAAAAAATATCTAACTATCTATTTGATCGATGCCTCTTATTATCTTGTACACCTATATCAAACCACCTCTGGAACCCCTTGGCAAAGAGAAAAGCCGAAGTTCACTCAACTTTTCCTTGTATGATGTGTTCTCTAATCCAGCAGCAGCCTAGTAAATCTCCTCTGCACACTCTCTAAAGTTTCCACATCCTTCTTATATGAGGAGATCAGAAACATACACAATATTCCAATTGTGGTCTAACCAGGGCTCTATATGGTTACATCATGGCCCCTATTCTTAATTCCCCAGCTGATGAAGACCAACACACCAAACGCTTACCAAACACTTTTTTAGCAACTTCCTCAACTTACAAGGCAACATTAAGGGTTCTATGGATATGGTCCACAAGATCCTTCAGTTCCTCCACACAATCAAGAATGCTGCCATGAACTCAATATACTGCCTTCAAATCCAACCTTCCAAAAGTGAATTACTTCACACATTTCTGGTTTGAGTTCTATCAACCATTTCTCTGCCAGCTTTGTATTTTGTCCCTGCCTCATTGTTACCTGTGACTACCTTGTACATGATTCATAACTCCATCAACCTTCATCTCATCTTAAAGGTTATTTACCCACTCTTTCACTTCCTCATCCAAGTCATTTATAAATATCACAAATGGTAGGGATCACAGAGCAGATGCCAGCAGAAACCCTGCTGGTCAGCAACCTCAAGGCAGCATATACTACATCTACAACCACCCTCTATCTTCTCTGGTCAAGCACATTCAGAATCCATACAGCCAGATTCCCTTGGGTACCCTGTCTCCTGATATTCTGAATGAGCCTACCAATGGAAACTTATCAAGTGCCTTCCTGAAAACCATGTACATCACATCCACTGCTCCACCTGTATCAGTGTGCTTTGTTACATCCTCAAAGTATTCAAACAGATTCATGAGGCAAGATCTATCCATTACAAATCCATACTGAATATCCCTATGCTTCTCCAAATATTCATATGTTCTATCTCTAAGAATCTTCTCCAATAATTTGCCCAACACTGAAGTAAGACTCACTGGTTAATAATTTCCTGGGTTATCCTTACTTCCTTTCCTGAAAAAAGCAATATCACCTGCCTCTCTCCAATCATTTGGTACTATTGCTGCGGCCAGTGATGATGCACAGATCATTGCCAAAGGTGCAGCAAACTCTTCCCTCACAACCGGCTGTAAGCTGGGGTATAGACAATCTGGTCTTGATGACATATCTAACCTAATGTTTTTAAAACCTTCCAGCACATCCCCTTTCTTCATGTTAACATAATCTATCATACAACCTGTTTTATGCTGTACTCACAAAGAACAAGATTGCTCACTTGAGAGAATATGGAAGAAAGGAATTTATTAAGAACCTTGAACCTTCTCTAACTACAGGCAGATGTCTTCTCTTCATTCTCCTGTTCTTCATGTAAGTGTAGAATGCATTGGGACATATCTTAATCCTTCTCACAAAGGCTTCTTGTGGCACCTTCTTGCTCTCCTAAATCTTTTCTTCAGCTCCTTCCTGGCTACTTTGTTAATCTATAGAGTCTTGTCTGATCCTTGCTTTCTAAAACTTAAAGAAGTTTTTTTTTCTCTCTCTCTCTATCCTTCCTTACAGTTTTGCTGCTCACGCCATCTAACCGCCTACCCTAAAGAAGTACTAGGTTCAATCCTTTCATTCTCTGTTATGCTTCCTCCCTCTTCCTAATGTTGTTTTAACCCTCCCAGATAGCAGCAGGGAGCCTCGCTGCCTGAATTTTGGCATCCTCTGGTCCATCCCTCTTGCACAGCTCACGCCTATCCAATAAGAGATTCCATGACACAGAGTCCTGAAACCCTGACTACAGCACCGGATCCTCATCCACATGTCCAGTGGCTCTAAAGTTCTGTTCCCACCCTCATTTGCACATGACACTGGGAGTAATCCATCAATTACTGCATGAGGTCCTCTTCTTTATTTCTCTGTTAATTCCATGTATTCACCTCATCCCTCTTTTTATTTCTCTCATTGATTCCAACATGTTCCACAACCTCTGGCTGTACACATGCACCCTTAAGAACATTCTTTAGCCACACTGAGAAATCCCTGATCCTAAAGAATGAGAGCAGCACACCATCCTGGGAAAGTACTGCTGAGATTTCAGAACCAAAATAGCATTCAATAACCATAACAGTACGCCTTTGGAATGTGGGAGGAAACCGGAATATCCAGGAGGAACCCACACTCTTATTGAGGAGAATGAACAAACTCATTGCATACAGATGCAGAAATTGAACCTGGGCCACTGGTGATGTAAGGTGTTACTCTGTCTGCTACACTTCCATTTCTTGTACACTACTAGGATAGTGAGGAAGCAAGGGGAATGAGGGTCATCATTCGCCAAAACATAGGCAGTATTATTGGAGGGAGCTCATGGTACAACTTCATAAAGGTTGGTCATAGCAGGAATATTTTGTGTAGTTCCAGTATCTACATTAAAGGGAGGGTATGCTTGCACAGCAGAGGGTGCCATTTTAAAGGTTCAAAGAGGTACAAAGGTTCATTTTATTGACAATGCATGTATTGAATTGAACTGAATTGATTTTGAATGTATTACATACATCCTTCATGTCCATGAGGAGTAAAAATCTTTTTATCTGTCTAAATATGCAATGTGCAATTTAGAGTAATTTATAATAAATGGTCTGTACAACAATATAACATTGAAATATCCCGTGTCAGCATTAGTTAATCAGTCTGATGGCCTGGTGGAAGAAGCTGTTCCAGAGCCTGTTTTTCCTAGCTTTTATGCTGTGGTATCACTTCCCGGATGGTAGCAGCTGGCACAATTTGTGGTTGGGGTGATTCAAGTCCCCAATGATCCTTCGGGCATTTTTTAAACACCTATCTTTTAAATGTCCTGAATAGTGGGAAGCTCATATCTACAGATGCACTGGGCTGTCTGCACCACTCTCTGCAGGGTTCTGCAACTGAGAGAAGTACAGTTCCCATACCAGGCAGTGATGCAGCCTGTCAGCATGCTCTCAATTGTTCCCCTCTAGAAATGTCTTAGGATTTGGGGACCCATACCAAACTTCTTTAAATGTCTGAGATGAAAGAGGTGCTGTTGTGCCTTTTTCACCTCACAGCATGTATGTACGGAGCATTTGAGATCCTCTGTGATGTGTATGCCAAGGAACGTGAAGCTCTTCACCCTCTCAATCCCAGATCCATTGATTGCAATAGGGGTTAGCCCGTCTTCATTCTTCCTGTATTCCACAACCAGCTCTTTGTTTTTGCGACATTGAGAGAGAGGTTGTTTTCTTCACACCAATGTGTCAGGGTGATGACGTCTTCTCTGTAGGTATCCTCATCATTATTTAAGATTAGGCCAATCAGTGAGGTTAGATCTGATATTTCTTTATCCTAGGTAGGCATTAATTACATAATGATAAAGGGTCATGGAAGAAAAGACATCTACTAACCAATCCCCCCACCCACACCCCCCCCCCCCCCGCATGAAAAATAACAATTTCTGTTATGAGGATACACTGGACAAACTGTGCTTATTTTCTTTAATGGGGGAAAGCTGACAAGGGTTCTGACTGAGGCATGCTATGTTATAAGGGGCACTATTAGAGTTTATGGTAATAAACAACTTCAGCAGATCGAGATTCCATCCATATACACAGGTAAGTGGAGTTTAGATCAGATGTGCAAACTGTAACATTTTTGGAAAGTACAACCGAGGATGACTTTTACAGTCAATAGCAGTGATCTGCAGAGTGTTGTAAAAAAAAACAACTTTGGTGTGCAAGTATGTCTTTTGCTGAAAGTGATATCAAATGTAGTCACCTAGGAGAAGAACTCTTTTGGCATGCTGGCCATCATAAGCCAGAGCAATGGTACAAAATTTGGGCTTCATGTACAAGGCTCTGGTGATACCACACTTAGAGAGCATCTTGCTCAGCTATCGTCACCTTGGTATTGGAAAGATTTTATTCAATTGGAAAGTGTACAGAAAATACTTACAAGCATGTTTCCAGGACTTGAGGGACTGGGATATAGGGAATGGTTGGAGACATTAGGATTCTTTGGAGTGCAGGAGAATGACAGGTGATATTAGAGATGTCTAAACAATCATGAGGGGCATAAAGTGAAGGCACTCTGTCATTTTCACAAGATTGGGGAATCAGGAATTTAAAGGGCATAATTTTAAGGGAAGAGGGAAAAGATTTCATATAAACTCCAAGAACAATTATTTTCAGCAAACAGTGGTATCTATGGGGAAGGAACTGTCTGAGGAAGGGAGTAATAATGCTTTTAAAAGACACACACAAAATGCTGGAATAACTCAGCAGACCAGGCAGCATCTATGGAAAGCAGTACAGTTGGTGTGTTGGGCCGAATCCCTTCGGCAGGATTAGAAATAAAAAGCTAGGAAGTTGATTGGTGAAAGAGACAGAAGGTCATGCAATAAAGAACAAAGGTCGGTGCTGGAAAAGCACCAGAGTGAGGTGATGGGTGCGTAAAGAGGTAACATGAGAAGGGACAATGGAATGGAAAATGGCGAAGGGGGGGGGGGTGTTGGTGGAGGCATGACTGGAAGTTTGAGAAATTGATATTCATGCCATCAAGTTGGAATGGCAATATTTAGAAGGACATACACTAAACGCTGGCAAATAGGAGGAGCTTGGATCCGGATTAAGGTCAGCATGGGTTAGTTAAGCAAAGAGCAATTTCCATCTGAAATGATTCTGTCCCTCAATATCAGGTTAAGGTGAGGATTTGGAGATTTTGAGAGTATCTGAGGAAGATTTTTCTTCACTCAGAGGATGGCTGCACACTAGAGGGCATTGTACCTGTGGGGTGGTTGAGGCAAGTTCTCTCACAATGGTGAAGAAGCATCTTTGTAAATACTTGAATCACTGGTGCATTGTAGGCTGAGACCAGGTACATAGGATTAGTGTGGATGTGGATTTGATGGTTGGCATAGACATAATGCATCAAAGGGCCTGTTCCTGTGCTGAGTGACTCTGTGGCTCAATGGCCTTGGACTAAATGTATTGGTGAGATCTCAGTTTACATCATGCAATCTTCCTGCAATTAAGCCAAAACTAATTTACATTACCGATTATATGCTGAATCTCTGTATAGACTTTCTGAGACAGGTATATACAGGCACACAGCTTTCTCATTAACAAGGCCATTGCACCTTATCACTGTGGTATATTAAACTGAAGTCCCTTTTCAAGGTCAATATGGGTGATTAACATTTATCCACCAACTCTGCCAACTATCATACTCCACAAAGGCTTTCAGCATCCTCCTTATGGCCCCATTAATGCAAACCTAGAGAATGTATCTCAAGAAACTGGGTTGAACTGATTTTCTGAATAAAGTCATGGGCATAAATGGCTCAAGCACATTACAAATCAAAATCTCACAAGACTAAATGATCCATTATTTCCAACTCGATTTTCTCTCATTTCACCACATCGCAATACTATCCGAATATAGTGAGTTCCAGTTTCTTTTGATAATCTCCTGTGTGGAAATATGTTGAAGGTCTTCCAAAAGTTTATTTAGTCATAGCCACTGTTTCACCCTAAGATGTGCTGCAAGTGACAGCATCAAAACACCAGCAGTTTGTTAATAGTAGCTCAGCTTCATAAATCCTTATTGAATCAACCCAAATCCACTTTAGTCACCTTAGTTTATGGTTACAGATTCTTTCGTGACAGCATCTAGTTTTTCCCAACTCATGAAGCCAGTAACGCTTGACTAAGTTTCAATGGCTTCACTCTCCGATATTAAGCTGTGTTGAGACACTTGCATTCTATTTATTTATTGTATTGTTGAGACACAGAGTGAAACAGGCCCTTTCAGCCTTTGATCCATACTGCCTGCAACTTCAAGTTTAACTCTAACCTAAATCATAGGGCAATTTGCAATGACCAGTTAAACTGCTAAACCATATGTCTTCATACTGTGGGAGGAAATCAGCATACCCAGCAGAAACCCATGCTTTCAATGGAGAACATATAGATATCTGTTTTCAAGTACTGGGAACCATTTGGAAACAATGGAATTTTGATTATGAAGTCTTGATATGATCAGTCCTGCTGACTGTGCCTGAATATTCTTCTCTCTGGATAGAAAGACCAACAGCCCTGCTGACTATTTTCTGCTCCTTTTGCTAATGCCTTCTGTATATAAGGGATTCAGCTATTTGTTCATTATCTGCAATTAAAGTCAGTCTCCAAGGAGCTGGATTGTGTCACTGATGTGTCTCTCTCCGGTATTAATGAGGGTTCCTTTCAATATCTGTTTGCAACATCAGTAACAGCAGCTTCTCTAGAACCAGCAGAAATTAGTAGCACATGAAGGAGAGAGGGTGAATTCTGTGAACAGTAGAGTGGAACAGGAAAGAGATTCATCAGAAGATGGGAACAGATGTGTCGAATATTCCAGGAATGGGGAGAAATGTATTCTGGGCAACTCACTATATATTTGCAGATGCGCACTGGCTGACACTTGATGACCGGATCTACTATGCACTCGTGACAATTCAACAAATTTACCTTCCCGTTCTTGCTATTGTTGCTGTTCCTGGTGAGTCTCTCAATCCATCTACTCATTCCAAGATGTGCCTAACTAGCTCAATCTTCGTGAAGTTCATTCTCCCTTCCTTACTGGTGTTACAGGTATTAATTATGTAAACTCCTGCAGTTCTTTTAAGTTACTTACACACCACTGCTATGTTGGGTGTTTTAATTAAGTTATGTCAACAGCAAATTTCGATTGTGTTTTGGAAGTTTGAGGACTATTTTCAGGGTGTCAACTATTGATTCGTATCCACTAACTCCACTCTCTCCTGTGACTGAAAGCAACTGTTTTGCACTCAGTTTACTTCTGGAAATTTAGCCATTACACATTGTTTACATTAGCAATAACTCTGACAGCCATCCCATTCCATTCTGGACATGTGCTTTGGAAGTTTCCATTGTGCTATCATCATCCCCTGGCAGCTCTTGTTAAGAGGCTTGATAAACAAGAACTCCACCCAGAATATGCTGTGTTTTACAAATTTCAATCCAGTGGTTGTTAACATTTATTATCAATCTTTTGATTCTGAGCATATTGCAAAATGGACACACCCTTTCAGAGAGACCCATTTCCCTATGTTCACTACAATTTCATAAATGAGTTGTTTCCCTGTATTCTGTCTCTCTCACAACCTCTCTTTCTCTTTCATCTTTTTCTATATTTCTGCCTCCCTAGCTATCTCCCTCCCTTATTCTCTCCCTCCATCAGAGTAAAAGGAGGATAACACACAGCAGAGAAAGGCACATAGCCGTTTTGTTTAAACTGCTATTGAATAGAAAGAACCTTCTCTTCTTTTTGAATGTCTTTGGTCTCCAATAGCAGTCCTTGCCAAGGAATCAACTTGAATGATTAGAACAAAAGCCCTTACGAGCTGAAACTCTGCATTTAATATCATTGTCCTTCTCTGAACTGAGGAAAAACAAAGTTCTTCATCCATTATTAAACCACTGTTCCCTCTTGTTCATCCTCCTCTGCATCTTCTCTGAGTGTTTGACATGACTGCAAATGTCCTTGGCTCTGAAATGGATAGAGCAGTCAAACAGTGTTTGCAGGCATAAAAAATGTCATTCCTGGCATTTACTTCCTGATGCCAGTGGGTGATTTTTATGTCACAGGGATTGTTTTTGCATTAAGGATGTAATTCAAAAATGTAACATTGAACCAAACATCAATGGAACAGGTCCCACTATCCACCATGCCGTGCCAAACTAATTAAACTAAAATATCTAACTAAACTAAATGTAATCTAAAATGTCTAACTGAACTGATCCCAACTGTCTGCAGAACATCGATATGACTCTAATCTTGTAGATTCATGTGTCTACTTAACAGTCTCTTAAATGCCTCTTTTGTTGTATTTGTTTGCACTGTCAATCCTGGCAGCACTTTCCAGACACTCACCATTCTTTAAAAAAATGCCAACACGTCTCATTGAAACTTACCCCTCCTACTTGATATAAATGCCTTTGAGTATCAAACCATCTGAGCTGGGAGAATGATGCCCAGTATCTACTCTATCTATGCCACTTATAATCTAGCAAATTTCTGTCATATCTCCCCTTAACCTCAACCACTCCAGAGAGAACAACCTAAGTTTGTCGATGCTTCTTCTAATATGACAGGCCCTCTAATCCATACAGCACCCTGGTAAGCACAGATCCACGTGTTTCCTATTATGGGGTGCCCAGAACTGAATGCAATACTCCAGATGGAGCCTAATTAGCCTTTTATTAAATAAAATAGAATATGTTGGAAAGAACTGGAGCAGCAGATTGATCTGAAGTGGTGTGGAAAAGAACCACTGTCTTTCTTACAGGTTCATGAACTGGCAGCAGAACAGGAGATCAGATTTACTGAGTCATGGATGAATATGGGAGAGAAGGATTGAAGAATGAGAAATCTGTTAAAGTGCACGAGGTGAAGTCAAAGATAGCATTCAAAATCAGTCCATGTTAAAGACATGACAGGTCAAATGGAGACCTGGTCAAACTGATGATGTCACTTGGGTTATCAGCTAATGACCAGGGTCAAGACAGCTTATTTGATATGAGTATACCATGGTCAGCGGCAGTGTATAATGGCATAAGCTTGATCTGACAGCACCAACACACTCAGATTTAGTGCACAACAAAGAGCAAGAAAGAATTGGACTGATTTCACCCATTCACTACATTATACCCAGGCCCCCTCCCCACACTCACACTAGTGACCCAGGAAAACTAGATAAAGTTCAAAAGTTGAAGCAGGCAACTTTTCTCCTCACAGCTCATAACTTTCATAGAATAATTAGGAACACAAAGCTGGACTGAGTCCCTCACATTTGCCCAAGGTCTTTGGGTGGTGCTGAAGAGCTGGAACAAGTATTCCTACTTTGACACCAGCCATGGGTACTTGCACATGCTTGTCAGTGGAAACCTATACTGATTACCTGAAGTTGCGATTTATAGCCACAGAGTTACACTGGTAAACTACATGACCATCAGGAACAGAAGCTTTGGCCCTCTCCACTTCACCAGTCCGGGATCAGAGTCACTGAGGCTTGGGTGGTGAGAGGGGCAAGACTGACAGCTCTGTGTCCAAGGATTTTGATGTTTCCAATATGATAAAAGGGAGGGAAGGGAGGGAAAATATCAGCAGCTGAACTCAGAAAGAATAAACTAGAGGACTCATCCACTGAGGCAGTATGGGCTGAGCTCAAAAACAGTAAAAGTAGATTCACTGTGATGGGATTTATCTGTACTGTATGCCTTCTAAAATCCTCTTGGAGATAGAGGAATATAAATATTGGTAGATTATGGAATATTGTAAAAATACAGACCTGTAGTAATGGGTAAATTTAACTACCCTAAAATTGACTGGGGCTTCCTTTGTGTCAGAGGCTTTGATGGAACAATATTTGTTCCAGAAACAGTAAATAGCTAATAAAGGAGAAGCTTTATTAGGCCTTGTTTGGGAAATTATCCTCACCAAGTGATTGGAGTTTCACTAGGATAGCATTTTAGGAACAGTGATCAAAGCTCCTTAGGTGTTTAGATAGTGGGAGTCATTTGAATACCAACTGGTCAGAGTTGAGAACTGACATGTTCCAGTAAGGAGGAAAGACAGGGATGGCAAGGGAAAGTAAACTTGGATGCAAACAGAGGTTGTGCCTTTCATAAAGAAGTAAAAGGCCACCTATGTAAGGTTTAAGAAGCTGAAATTGTGTTACTCACATAAATGGCTAGAGGGCTGTGACCAGTCGTGTTCCACATTTACATACATTACAGATTTCTGCTGTCTGTGACAGATATAAATGACTTGGATGAAAATATGGTGGGTGGGTTAATAAACTGACAGATGATTCAAAGATTAGAGAGATTGTGTGGAGTGACAATGATTGCTGAAAGATACAGCTTAGTTGCACAAATGCACAGAAAAAATATAGATAGATTTTCATCCAGCTAAGTGTTTGCAATTTGGAAGATCAAATGTGAAGGGACATTACACAGTTCATGGCAGGTTCTTTAACAGAGTTGATATACAGGGGATATTGGGGTGTAACTCAGTAGCTCCCTTCACAGGTTGATAGGCTGGTAAAGAAGAGAAATAGCATGCTGGCCTTCTCAGTCGAGCATTGAGTTCAAGAAGCAGAATGTTACAGCTTTATAATTATTCAGCTGAGCTGCATCTTGAGTATTATATTAAGTTCTGATCACCCCATCATAGGAAGGATGTAGAGGATTTGGGTAAGTGCAAAGCGGTTCACTCAGATGATCCCTGGATTGAAGCCATGTAATATAAAGAGAGTTTGCACAAGCTTTGGGTTGTGTTCACTGGAGTGAAGGGGTTTGTAAGATTATGAGAGGCATTATCTCAAGAATCACAGGTGCTGATGAGTCAGTTTTGGGTATAAGATAGAACACATAATTAGGTGATCCCACAATAAATCATTCATACCAATACAACTAAGGACATGATTGGTGAATTCAGGAAGGTGAGGGAGAGTGAATATGCAGCATTCTGCATTGGAGGATTGGCAGATGGCACAGTCAGCAGCTTTAAATTTTAGGGCATTAATGTAACAGGAAAAAAAGACATTTTATTATCCTGACATTATCAGTGAATCTGTTATCTTATTCGTTGGCCTCATACATAATCCTCATGTTTATTTCCCTCCCACAGTGAACATTGTAACAATTGCGATTCTATCCCGGGGGAAGTGCGGACTCTCCAAGGTTGTCACTCACTACCTGGTTGCCATGGCAGCGGCAGATCTTCTGGTCGTTTTTCTCGACCTGATTTTGAGGCAGATTCCGGTTGTTTATTCAAAGTACTTCAGTTTCCTGTTTTCGCTGCGCATGTGTAACATCCAGGCGGCCATGATTTACGCAGCGACTGACTGTTCAGTTTGGTTTACCGTCGCTTTCACATTTGATCGATGTGTGGCCATTTGTTACCAGAGGCTGAAGAATAAATACTGCACTGAGAGAATGGCGGCAGTGGTCCTGGGGACAGTGACTGCTATGAGCTGTTCAAAGAATATTTTCTGGTATTTTATTCTCATAGGTATGTATTTTCTTGCTGATAACCCCAGATTTTGCTGGACAAGAAATGGTGTTTCGGGTTCTCCAATCTGGGGAATAATTGCTATCCTCCATTACCTGCTCACCCCTGTGGTCCCGTTTGTCCTGGTTCTGCTGCTCAACGCAGTGACCATCAGACACATTCTGGTGGCCAGCAGAGCTCGCAAGACACTCCGAGGTCCCGGCACTGGGGAAACTCACAAAGATCCAGAGATGGAGAGCCGCAGAAAATCCCTCATTCTATTGCTGGCCATTTCGGGGAACTTCATTTCATTATGGACATTGTTTACAGTAAATTATATATGGGCAGAACTGTACAAGTTGGTGCGGGGGACAGTATTTCCTCCTTATTCAATGCAGGAGGTGGCCTACATGCTGCAGCTCCTTAGCTGCTGCACGAATACGGCTCTTTATGCTGTGACCCAGACACATTTTAGGGAGCAGCTGAAAGATATTGTGAAGTATCCTTTCACTCTCATTATAAAACTCACCCAGTTCCGACGAGGGCCAAACAATCCGCTGCCTCTTTCTGCCTAACATGCCTAGTTTTCCCGCACCCCACTCTCCTTTAACACACTCTCCGTTCCACTGAAACTTGGCAAGATCTGTGTCACAAGCTGTTTCTATAGTTCATGACCCTCGTCAACCAGATTCAGAGTGGATAATGTGCTGGGCTGCTTATCATCCTGTTTGTGAATCAGTTATTTCTATTTAAATGCCATCTTTTCATAGCCAACTGATGGATAATTGTACTCCTCTCTCTAACATAATTAAAGCTACAAATTATTGCAGATATTGTAGATTAGTAAATGACTTTAAAATGAATGAGCCACAAACTTTCTCCAGTTAATTCAACAAATCGTTCTTTCAAAAGCAAAAGTGGTTGAAGGATGACTTGAGGGAGACATAGAAATTAAAAAAGGCATAGTTATGGTCCATAGTCGTTCTTCATGGTTGGGTCTGAGTCAAGTCGTGCAAGGTGAGGGGAAGGAATTTAAAAGAGGATTGGAGGGGTTTCAGCTGACCATGAAGGAAGGAACAAAGAAATAGGAACATTGCTGAGAGGATAGTTGTGAGAGCACATAAATCAGTTAAGCTTCAAAGGCTACAGTCCAAGTGCTGGTAAGTAGTAATAGGATAGATAAGTGTTTGATGGTCATCATAGACATTGGGTGGGTGAGGAGAGACATTGAGTCACACAGCAGGGTAAAAAGCCGTAAGATAGATGGTGCAGCTGACTGTTTAATGTTATATGCTGGAAATAATGAGTATGACGGGTATGTCCTATCAAACAATTAACAGATATTGTGCACACGTTATACAGTGCTTTCCCTGGTTTGACAACTTTGTCATACTTTAACTTCCTTGCCATCTCAACAGGATTGGCGAGCTTTTCAAAATGGAGTCTTATAAAACCTTTACCAGTTGTGAACAAAACAAGATTCTGTTTCTACTCTTAATTTCATTGTTACTAATACTACGCTATTATAAACTGTTCAAGCCTCAATAAATCATATTTATACGATATTAAATCATTTCAAGCCTCAGTAAATCATTTTTCAACCTTTTCCATTCCGTTCCTCTTTCTGATCAAACTGTTGCAGGAAGCATACCATGTTTCCGTTCAAACTGACGATGCTAATCTTTCAATTCCCAAAATCACATTGATTTAGCTCCATTGTTGCCACACCAATTGGGCAGTTTCATTTTGGTCAAAATCAAAACAATTAGCATGGTCCTATACACTAACTCTTCTACTGTGTATTTCAAGTACCACATGATCAATAGGGACCAAACACCAGAATGTATTGATTGCTCAGTACATTTCTCCTGGTATATTGGGCAGTATGGTAGCATAACATTTAGCATAATGCTTTACAGTGCCAGTAACCTGGGTTCAATTCCCATCACTGCCAGTACATTCTCCCCTTGATGGCATGGGTTTCCTTTGCATGCTCATGTTTCCGCCAACATTCCAAAGATGTAGGGTTAGGGTTAGTGAGTTGTGGGCATGATATTTCGGCATTGGAAGTGTGGTGACACTGGCTGGTCTACCTCCAGCACATCCTTGGACTGTTGGTCATTGATACAGATAACACACACTGTATATTTTGAAATTTTATAGTGCCTGGGACAAATGAGTAAACCTTACATAAAGAAAATCAAACTAGTTCAATAGTTATATGTAATATCAGAGAATGTATGCAATATACAACCTGAAATTCTTGTCCTTCACAAACATCAATGAAAACAGAAGAGTGCCCAAATAATGACTGACGCTATAAGTGTTAGAACCCCAACGTCCCCCACATGCACAAACAGCAGCAAAGCATTGACCATCCCCCATCTACTTCAGCAAAAAATCATCAGCACACTCCACCCAGAAAGCAAGCAATAGCAACCCCCCCCCCCAAAATGATCATGATCTACAGTAGAACAAAAACTAATGGTTCTCCTGACAATTTGACAGACCTCACACTCTTGCTCTCCTTCATAACGGGGCAGAGAGATGTCACTTCTCTCTGAGATGTTAGTTCACTTCAATTAGATTAGCTAAACTAATTCACTTTGACAGTTTTAGAAATGTTCTCAGTCTATTTGGGTGAACTGTTATGAACTAATACATTGTGTATTGCTCCAGAGGCCCTGAGTAATGGAGTTTAGGTGGGCTAGGTCTTCACTCTTTGGAATTTAGGAGACTAAAGAACGACCTTATGGATGTGTTTAAAATTACGAGAGACACAGATAAGCTGAATGGCCGCAATATTTTCCTGAAGGTAGGTGAGTCTAAAATGGAGCATCGATTTAGGATGTGAGGGAAATGATTCTGAAAGGCCAACAAGGGGCAACATTTTCATGTAGATAGTGGTGAGTAAATGGAATGTTCTGCCAGAGGAAGTGGGTGACGCATAGATGATGTTATAATTTTGGACCTGGAGGGAAATGAGCTGAACACAGGCTATTTGGACTGGGGTGATGGACAATACAGTAAGCATGGACTCTTTTGGCAAAAGGACCTGTACCAATGCTATATTGCTCTCCACCTCTATTGTTACAATTGAATGTTTTGCTTAAGTTGACACTTAATTCTGCTGCTTTGTTCTCAAATGAAGTATACGTTCGAAATATTCACTTTGTCATTTGACACTGGCCAAATGTTTCATTTTATGCGCCAAAGCTAAGCTTCTTTTGAAATCCTGTTTTCTCTTGATTAGATCTTAGAAGCATGATACATTCTAGAGTATTTACCAATTTTATTCTCTACAGGTAGTTAATATAAATTAAAAGATTCAGAGTAGATTTATTTTGTATATAGTACACAGCCCTGAGATGCATCTTCCCACAGACTGCCACAAGACAAAAATCATGGAACCCATTCAAGAAAAAACATCAAATACCAATGTGCAAAAAACTGAAGAATTCACCAAACTTCAAAAAAAAACAAAGTAATTGATCAGAGCATATTCTGTTCAATTCAATCCAGTGCCATATCTCTCAATATCCATGACTATCTGTGGCTTTCAGGTCTGGCAACCCAGGTCTGTACCAGAAAACCAAGTCTGATTTGCAAAGGGCTATTTCAAAGGCAAAGAACAATTTTGAACAAGGTTGGAGGCGTTATTAGATGCATGGCAACTCTGGCAGGGTCTGTAATATATTACTTCCTATAAAGCGAAACCCTATAGTATGAATGGTAGCGATGCTTCACTACCAGATGAACTCAACGCCTTCTGTACACACTTTGAAAGGGAGAACACAACTACAGCTGTGAAGATCCCTGCTGCACCTGATGACACTGTGATCTCTGTCTCAGAGGCTGATGTTAGTCTATCTCTAAAGAGAGTGAACTCCCGCAAGGCAGAAGGTCCCGATGGTGTACCTGGTAAGGTCCTGAAAACCTGTGCCGGCCAACTAGCGGGAGTATTCAGGGACATTTTCAACTTCTCACTGCTACGGGGAGAATTTCCCACTTGCTTCAAAAAGGCAACAATTATATCAGTGCCTAAGAAGAATAATGTGGGCTCTCTTAATGACTATCGCACGGTAGCATTCACATCAACAGCAATGAAGTGCTTTGAGAGGTTGGTTATGACTGGACTGAATTCCTGCCTCAGCAAGGTCCTGGACACATGATAATTTGCCTATTGCGACAATAGGTCAGCGGCAGGTGCAATCTCAATGGCTCTCCACAAGGCTGTAGATCACCTAGACAACACAATCACCTACATGAGGATGCAGTTCGTCGACTACAGCTCAGTATTAATACCATCATTCCCACAATCCTGATTGAGAAGTTACAGAACCTGGGCCTCTGTACATGCCTCTGCAATTGGATCCTTTACTTCCTAAATGGAAGATGACTGTCTGTGCAGATTGATGATAATATATCCTCCTCGCTGATAATCAACACTGGCACACCTCAGGGGTTTGTGCTGAGCTCAGTACTCCAATCTCTGTATACACATGACTGTGGCTAGGCATAACACAAAGGCCATCTACAAATTTGCTGATGACACAACCATTGTTGGTAGAATCTCAGGTGGCGATGAGAGGGTGGACAGGCTTGAGATATGTCAACTAGTGCAATGGTGCCACAGCAACAATTTGGCACTCAACGTCAGTAAGATGAGAAAGCCGATTGTGAACTTCAGGAAAGGTAAGACGAAGGAACACATACCAGTCCTCAGAGCGATCAGAACTGGAGAGAGTAGGCAGCTTGATGTTCCTCGGTGTCAAAGTCCCTGAGGATCTCACCTGGTCCCAACATATTGATGTAGTCATAAAGACAGGGGCTATACATTATCAGGAGTTTGAAGCGATTTGGCATGTCAACAAATATACCCAAAACTTCTATAGTTGTATGGTGGAGAGCATTCTGACAGGCTGCATCACTGCTTAGTGTGGAGGGCCACTGTACAGAACCGAAAGAAGCTGCAGAAGGTTGTAAATCTAGTCAGCTGCACCTTGAGCACTAGCCTAGAAAATACCGAGGACATCTTTAGGGAGCGGTGTCTTAGAAAGGTAGAATTCTTTATTAAGGACCTCCAGCACCCAGGGCATGCCCTTTTCTCACTGTTACCATTAGTAGGAGCAACAGAAGCCTGAAGGCACACACTCAGTGATTCAGGAATAGCCTCTTCCCCTCTGCCAACTGATTCCTAAATGGACATTGAAGCTCTAGACACTACCTCACTTTTTTTAATATAGTTATTCTGTTTTGGCACATTTTTTAAAAATCTATTCAATATACATAATTGATTTACTTGTTTATTTATTATTATGTTTTAATTTAATTTTTTTCTCTCTCTGGTAGATTATGATTTGCATTGAACTGCTGCTGCTAAGTTAACAAATTTCACATCACATGCTGGTGATAATAAACCTGATTCTGATTCACAAATCCACAAACCACATCAACAGAACCTTGCCCAAGTCCCAGCAAGAGGGAAAAAATGTCCATTCTTGTGCAGCCACTTTACACTCTTGTCCTTATTGATTTCAATCTTCTTCAATGCTTTAATCAGTGAGATCGGCAAGAAATGGCATCAAACGTGGGCTCATGCCTCATCACCAGGCTTCTTGGCCTGCAGGCCATACAGTTCACTTGAAACCTCACTGAACTCCCTCGGAGACAGCAAAGCACGAAATTGCTTGATCAGCCTGAAAACACCAAAATGTAGATCACAGGCTCCAATAACAGCAAAACCACATTTGAAAGAAAGAGATAAAGTAAATGAAGTGAGGCACAATCTTCAATAATGAGCACCAATCAGATTCATCGGATGCAGCTGACTTCCTCATCAGGGTTTTACTCTGTCTTGGGTCTTTATATACTAATGTGGTCTTCTAACAGCAAATATTGGGTTGGTTAATTATATGGCTTAAATATATGGTTGGTTAAATATACCTACAGACTTGGCCTCCACTGCAGTGTGTGGGAGAGCTTTCCACAGATTCAATGCTCTCTTGCAAAGAGAAATCCTCCTTACATCTGTTCTAAAAGGTCGCTCCTCAAATTTGAGGCATTGCTGTCCAGTTATGGATACCCCAACAATAGGAAACATCCTCTCCACATCCACCCCATCTAGTCCTTTCAACATTCAGTAGGTTTCAGTGAAATCTCTTTGCATTCTTTTTAATTCCAATGAGTACAGACTCAAAGCTGCTGAGCGCTCAGCATATGTTAACCCCTTCCTTCCCAGAATCATCCTTGTGGAGCTTCTCTGGACTCTCTCCAATGGGAACACATCCTTTCCAAGATGGGGCCCAAAACCATTGACAATACTCGAAGTACAGCCTGGCTAGTGCTTTATAAAGCCTCAGCATTATCTCCTTGCTTTTAAATTCTATTCCTCTTGAAATAATTGTCAACATTGTATTTTCCTTCTTTACCTCAGACTCAACCTGTAAATTAACCTGGGAGTCTTGCAGGAGGACTCCTCAGTCCCTCTGCAACTCTGATGATGGAACCTTTTCCCCATTTAAATAATGTTTGATTTTACAAGCTTCCTAATCATATAACTCACTTCCTAATCATCTAACCGACTCACTTTTGATTCCTTATATACCCTTTCCTTGGCTTTTATGCAGTCCTCAACTTACCTTGTGAGCCATGGTTGCCTACCCCTTTCCATTTGAGAGCAGCTTTTTCTGTGGGACATATCTATCCTGTCCCTTGTGAACAATTCCCAGAAACTTCAGCCATGTTTCCCACCAGTATTCTCCTCCAACCCACCTGGGAAGCTCCTGTCTCATGCATCTGAAATTCCATTTATTCCATTCTGATACTGATACATGTGACTTAAGCTACTCCCTCTCTAATTTTAGTATTTATTCAATCGTATTATGATCACTGACTCATTAGGGATCCTTTACATTACACTCCCTAATAAGATCTGGGTTATTACACAACACCCAATCCAAGATAGCCTTTCCCTAAGTAGACTCAAGTGCAAGCTACAGAAAAAATGCCACCTTATAGGTATACAACAAATTCCCTCTCACAATTCGTCATAGACAGACATACTTTATTGATCCTGAGGGAAATTGGGTTTCATTACAGCCACACCAAGAATAGTGAAGAAATATAGCAATATAAAACCATAAATAATTAAATAATAATAAGTTAATCATGCCAAGTGGAAGTGAGTCCAGGACCAGCCTATTGGCTCAGGGTGTCTGACACTCCGAGGGAGGAGTTGTAAAGTTTGATGGCCACAGGCAGGAATGACTTCCTATGCTGCTCAGTGTTACATCTTGGTGGAATGAGTCCCTGTCTGAATGTACTCCTGTGCCTAACCAATACATTGTGGAGTGGATGGGAGTCATTGTCCAAAATGGCATGCAACTTGGACAGCATCCTCTTTTCAGACACCACTGTCAGAGAGTCCAGTTCCACACCCACAACATCACTGGCCTTACGAATGAGTTTGTTGATTCTGTTGGTGTCTGCTACCCTCAGCTTGCTGCCCCAGCACACAACAGCAAACATGATAGCACTGGCCACCACAGACTCGTAGAACATCCTCAGCATCGTCCGGTAGATGTTAAAGGACCTCAGTCTCCTCAGGAAATAGAGACAGCTCTGCCCCTTCTTGTAGACAGCCTCAGTGTTCTTTAACCAGTCCAGTTTATTGTCCATTCGTATCCCCAGGTATTTGTAATCTTCCACTATGTCCACACTGACCCCTTGGATGGAAACAGGGGTCACTGGTACCTTAGCCCTCCTCAGGTCCACCACCAGCTCCTTAGTCTTTTTCACATTAAGCTGATTTTTTCCAATCCCCTTGCATATTGAAGTCCCCCATTACAATTGTGACATTACCCTTATTACATGCCTTTTCCAGTTCCCTTTGCAATCTCAACTCCCCATCCTGGCTACTATTTGGAGGCCTATATATGATTCAGAAAATTTCTTTTTGTATCCTTGCAATTTCTTAACTCCACGCACAAAGCTTCAACATTCTCTGACCCTATGTCACCTCTTTTTAAGGATATAATTCCATCTCTTACCAACAGAGCCACACCACTGCCTATGCATTCCTGCCAATCCCTTCGATACAAAGTTTATCATTTGATGTTAATCTTCCAACTATGGCTTTTGTTGAACCATGACTCAGTGATGCCCACAAAACCAGACCGACCAGTCTCTAAATGCACCATGAGTCCACCCACCTTATTCCAAATAGAATGCATTTTTAAGTAGAACACCTTCAGTCCTGTATTCTTCATCCTTTTAAAAGTTGTCTCTGTGTACAGCAAGTGTTGACTACTCGAGGAAATCAGGCTCAAAGTTGATGACCTGGAATCTGACCTTCAAACATTGTGGCATATTAGGGAAGGAGATAGTCAACTGGATTATCTGTTTCAGAAGGTAGTCACACGCACTAAATTAGCTGCCTCAAATTTGGTCTGTGGTCAGGGACAAGAAGGTGTGATTGCGAGTAGTGGGATCCAAGAGACAGTGCTGGAGGATCCTCAGCCCTTTAGCTATTCAAACAGGTCTGAGATATGTGCTCCCTGTGTGGATGAGAGTGAGTGCTGTAGGAAGGATGAGCACCCAGACTGTGACACTGTAGTTCAGGGAGCCGTTCAAGATGGGGGAAAGAAAAGAAATGTGATGGTAATTCAGGATAGTATATTCAAAAGAATGGACCAGAGTTCTCTGTCACGAGCATAAAGTGTCCTTAAAGCAGTGTTGACTGCCTGGTGCCTAGGTTTGGGACATCCTATCTGACCTGCAGAGGAATTTGGAGTGGGAGGGTAATGATCCAGTGTCATGGTCCATATGGATACCAATGACATAGGCAGAATGAGTAAAGAGGTTCTGCTGAGAGAAGTTGAGCAGTTAGGGACTAAATTAAAAAGCAGAAACAAAAAGGTCGTAATTTCTGGGTTAGTACATGAGCCATGTGCAAAGAAGATTAAAGAGTTAAATGTGTGGCTCAAGCATTGGTGTGGGAGAAGTGGATTTGAATTCATGGGAAATTGGCACCAGTATTGGAAAGGAGGGACAGGCTCCACCCGAACCATGATGGGACCGGGATCCGAGTGAATTGCATAACTTAGGCAGTGAATAGTGCTTTTACAAATTGGAGAAGTATGAATAAAGTAAAAAAAAAAAGTGTGGATGAAGAAAAAGAAAAGGTTTGAAGGAGAAAAGTAAGAGTGGAGTGAAGAAAAGTCAAGTGCATAAGAGTAAAAGATTACAATACTTTAAAAGCACTGTGAGTGTAAGGACACTATTTGAATGCCCGTAGTATTCAAAACAAGGTCAGTGAACTTCTGGCACAAATCAGTACACAGGGGTATCTCACAAGTCTAAATGATCCATTAATTCCAACTCAATTTCCTCTCATTTCACCACATCATAATACTCTCTGAATACAGTGAGTTCCAGTTTCTTTTCATAACCTCCTGTGTGGAAATATGTTGAAAATCTTCCTAAAGTTTATTTAGTCATAGACACTGTTTCACCCTTAGATGTTCTGCAAGCTACAACATCAAAACACCAGCAGCTTGTCGATAGTAGCTCAGTTTCATAAATCTCTGTAGAATTAACCCAAATCCACTTTTATCACCATAATTTACTGTTACAGATTCTTTCACAACAGAATCTATTTTTTCCCAGTTAGCAAATCCAGTCAAGCTTGACTAAGTTTCAATGGCTTCACCCTCTGATATTAAGTTGTAGTACTGAGACATCTGCATTCTATTTATTTATATTATTATTGAGATACTGTGTGAGTGTATATACAGATAGCTGATTTGCAAGTACTGGTAACCATTTAGATGTGATGGAATTTTGATTATGAAGCCTTGATATCATCAGTCCTGCTGACTGTGACTGAATGTTTAACTCTCTGGATAGAAAGGCTGACATCCATTGGCCCTTCTGACTGTTCTCTGCTTCTGTTGTGAAAGTCTTCTAGACAGAAAGGGATTCACCTATTTGTTCATTAGCTGCAAGTAAAATTGGTTTCCATGGAGCTGGATTGTGTCACTGATGTCTCTTTCTTGTATTAATGAGGGATTCTTTCCATACCTGCTTGTAACAGTATTTCCTCTAGCACCAGCAGAAATTTGTAGCACTTGAAGAAGGGAGGGTGAACTCTGAACAGTAGAGTGGATGAGGAACGAGATCCATCAGAATATGGGAACAGATGTGTTGAATATTCCAGGAATGAAGAGAAATGTATTCTGGGCAGCTGACTATATATTTGCAGATGTGAACTGTCTAACTCAGGATTACCAGATCTACTATGCACTCGTGATACTTTAACAAATTTACCTTCCCATCCTTGCTATTGTTGCTGTTCCTGGTGAGTCTCTCAATTCATTGTCTAACTCCAAGATGTGCTTAAATGCCTCACTCTTCCTGAGGGGTATTCTCCCTTCTTACTTAGTGTTACAAGTATTAATTAAGAAAACCCTGGCGGTTCTTGTAATTTACTTACTCACCACTGCTACATTGGGTGTGAGTGTTTCAATGAAGTCACCATTTCCAGTTATTGCAACTGTAAATTTCTATCGTATTTTAGTTACTTTTCAATATTTGGAAGCTTGTGGTCTATTTTCAGTGTATAAACTCTTAATTCCTGTTCACTCACTCCACAATGAATTCAAAAATAGAAAAGGAAACAAATAGCACAGAAACGGGTCCCATGGCCTACTATGTTGTGCCAAACTAATTAACCTAGAAAGTAAATGTCTAACCAAACTAATTCCCTCTGTCTACACAATATCCATATCCATCTAATCTCATACATTCATATGTCTATCTAATAGTCTCTTTAATGCCTCTGTTCTACCATATTTATTTCCGCTGTCACTCCTGGAAGCACATTCCAGACACCCACCACTCTTTGTAAAAAAAAAAAATACGCCCACTCATCTCCTTTAAGCTAACTTCCTCATTTGATGTGCATACCCTTGAGTATCAGGCATTTTGAGCCTGGGAGAATGATGCACATTATCTACTCTATCTATGCCTCTTATAATCTAGTAAATTTCTATTAGATCTCCCCTTGGCCTCAGCCACTCGAGTGAGAACAACCAAAGTCTGTCCATACATTTTGTAATGGTGTAGGCCGTTTGGTCCAGACAGCATCCTGGTAAGCCTCTTCTGCACCTCGTACACTATTCCACATGCTTCTTATTATGGGGTGAGCAGAACTGAATGCATACTCCAAATGGTTACTAATCAGAGTTTTATGAAGTAAAGCAGAAAATGTTGGAAAGAACTGGCATCAGAACAGGTTGTTCATATTTACGTATGGATGAATATGGGAGAGAAGGGTTGAAGAATGAGCATCTGTTAAAGTGTACAAATGGATTCAAACATGGCAATCAAAATCTGTGAATGTTAAGGACATAACAGGTCAAATGGTGACCTGGTCTTACCAATGATGAGTTTGATAGGACTAGCATCAGAGACTGAGGAGGGAGATCATAGTGGAGAAAGTTATTAAAATCCAGGGGGACATAGCTACCAGATCAAATTTGTCTACTGTAAATATATTATCAATGTATGTGGATGTCACCATATACAAACTTGTGATTTATTTTCTTATAGTAATTTGCAGGAAATTACAACACTATATATAAACAAGAATTTAACATAATGATGTGCAATAGAAGAAAGTAGAAAAAAGGAAAAAAACATAAATAATACTAAGAATATGCATTGTAGAGACCTTCAAAGTGAGTCTGTAGATAGTGTTAGTGCTGGCTTCTCGTGGCAACACTCCTTGTAAGTATGCTCAATGCCTTTGCCTGTGATGGACTGGGCAGTATTCACCACTTCCTGTAGATAGAACAGCAGCGATCATTGCACTTGCCTCACGTTCACATCACTTACACGGTAAAGAGGAGGAACACAATTAATGGAGTTGGGGTCCAAGCCCAAGGGATGCGATGACCTGGAACATGGCAGACTCGCCCACACTTGGTAATGACCAAGAGATGAGAATACAGCTTTTTCACCCACGTTGCCAAGTTTATTCTGTAATCGTTGGGACCTGGAACTGGGGCTGTCATCCCCCCTGCAGCACAAGAACAATAGACTGGAGCAGAAACTCCAGCAGATTGATTTCCTCATATTAAGCCAGGGACACTGGAGTTAAGGCTAAGGTGCCTGGCCTATTATCCAATCAAATTCAGAGTCATTGGGAAACAATCAGGAGCAGGAATTTGAATTGATTGCCCCACCCCAATCAGGGTCAGTGAATAATAACTAATAGAGGGATCCTGCATGATTCTGTCATCGCAACCCAAGGTCACTAGTGATTAACCAGTAGCAGGGACCTGGTAACTTCCCTTACACTTACCCCTGGGTTGAAACCTGCTCATGGTCACTGGGTCATTAGCTAATGATCAGGATGTGGATGGGTTATTCCATTGGAGAATCCCAAGGTCACTGGGTCATTAGCTAATGATCAGGATGTGGATGGGTTATTCCATTGGAGAATCCCAAGGTCACTGGCAATATATAATGGCATAAACTTGATCCGATAACACCACACACACTCCGGTTTAGTGCACAGTAAAGAGCAGGAAGGATTTGGGTTGATTTACTCCACCCCCCCCCCCCCCCACACACACATTTTACGCAGGCCGCCTCCCCACATTCCCCCACTGACCCAGGATCTCTGGATAAAGGTCAAAAGATGAAGCTGGCTTTTTTTTCTCCTCATTTCCATAGCTTTTGTATGCCCAAGGTCTTTGGGTGATGCTCAAGAGATGGAACAAGTACTCCTACTTTGACACCACCGGAGGGTACATGTGCATACTTGTCAGTGGCAACTTACGTTGATTGCTTCATTGGTATTTATAACCACAGTTACACTATTATAATGCCCTGGTTCATATCTTTACTGTTATCCTATAGGTATTTCGTTTAGCAGCTCTGTGAGAGCAGTCTGTTCAGCGTTCAGCCTGTTTGGGTTATTGTTGAAGATAAGGGATGATGCGGAATGTGTGCCATTGAATTAGGGGGAGGTTTCCTTGGTCAGGGATAATAAGGTTTATCTTGGTGTTTTTTTTTCAGCGGGAGATGGAGAGAGGAGACACTGGCGAGGACCGGTTATAGGTTACGACCCGGTAGGAGACCTGTTTGTTCAAGATGGATTGCAAGTGACGTTCAAAAAGTAGTGTGTGCTTTCACGCTGACTGAGGGCCCAGCTTGTGAATGACAGAAGTTTTAAATGAGATCCAACTTGTGCATATTTGACTTTTAAATTGGAGTGGGCCCTTTTCTTTTTGGTTTTCTATACTACCCCTTAAGTTTCATAAATATAATTCCTTTAATCGTCTGCAGTGTACTGTCCATTATTTCATGCCACCAATTTGTAATAGGTTAGCCAATTACACAGCATCCACACAAACTAGGCTTTGGGGCGGGAGTGCCATCGCCGAGGAAACCAGGTGGTTTCACTACTAAACGTTCTGAGTGAATCTGTTACCTTATTCTCTGGCCTCATGCATAATCCTCTTGTTTATTTTCCTCCCCATAGTGAACATTGTGATGATTGCGATTCTATCCCGGGGGAAGTGCAGACTCTCGAAAGTTGTCACTCACTACCTGGTTGCCATGATAGCGCCTGATCTACTGGTCATTTTTCTCAACTTGATTTTGAGGCAGATTCCGATTGTTTATTCGAAGTTCCCCCCGTAATCCGGAAGTGGAGCATTCCTATGAATCCCTTCGTAAGCCCAAATGGCGTAAAGCAAAGAAGCAATTACCATTAATTTATAAGGGAAAAATTTGAGCGTTCCCAGACCCAAAAAATAACCCACCAAACCATACCAAATAACACATAAAACCTAAAATAATATGAACATGTAGTAAAAGCAGAAATTATATGATAAATACACAACCTCTATGAAGTAGAAATAATGTATGTACAGTGTAGTTTCACTTACCATTATCGGGAAGACAGCGAGCACTCTGGAAAGTTCATACATTTTTTATCATACAGTTGTTTGAAAGCTCTCAAAGTATCCTGCAATCCTTTTCAAAATTAAAGTCATACTTTTCTGCAAACGTTGCGTAATGCATCAACGAACTTTTGAAACTGGGGGATACCTACTTCAGTTCCTGTTTTCGCTGCGCACGTGTAGCAACCAGGCGGTCATGATTTGTTTCCAAATGATTCCAAACTGTTTGGTTTGGAACAGTGGCAGTGGCTCTGGGGACAGTGACAGCTGTAATCTGTTCAAAGAATATTTTATGGTATTTTTTGCTCACAGGTATGTATTTTATTGCTGATAACCTCAGATTTTGTTGCGCACGAGATGGAGTTCTGGGCTCTCCAGTCTGGGGAACAATTACTATCCTCCATTATCTGCTCACTCCTGTGGTCCCGTTTGCCCTGGTTCTGCTGTTTCATGCAGTGACCATCAGATGCGTTTTAGTGGCCAGCAGAGCCCGCAAGAGGCTGCGAGGTCCCAGCACTGGAGAAACTCCCAAAGACCCAGAGATGGAGTGTCGCAGAATATCCTTCATCATGTTGCTGGCCATTTCAAGGAACTTCATTTCATTATGAGCATTGTTTACAGTAAATTTTATATGGGTTTGACTAGGTTACTTGGTGCGGGGGACAGAAATTCCACCTCATTCAATGCAGGAGCTGGCCTACATGCTGCAGCTTCTTAGCTGCTGCACCAACGCGGCTCTTTACGCGATAACCCAGACGATGTTTAGGAAGCAGCTGAAAGATATTGTGAAATACCCTCTCTCTCTCGTTATAGGACACACCTAGTACCTATGAGCACCAAGCAATCCACTGTCCGTTTCTGCCTAACATGCATGACTCTCCCGCGACCAGCTCTCCTTCCACTGGTACTTCGCCAGGTCTTTGACATCTGCTGTTCCTACAGATATCTACCAGATTCAGGGTGGATAATATGCTGGGCTGCTTATCATCCTGCTTGTAAATCTTTTTAAATGCTAATTTTTCACAACCAACAGATGGTTAATTATACTCATCTCTCTGACACAGTTGATGTAACAAGTTATTGCAGATTAATCATGAAAGAACCACAAACTTTCCCTAATTAATTGAACGGTTCCTTCATTCTCATGACTGAGGGATGACTTAACAGAGATATTTAAATTCTAAAAGGCACAGAACTGGCACATAGTCAGTTTTTTTCATGGTAGGGTCCGAAAACAGTACAGCACTAGTGAAAGAATTCAAAAGGAGATTGGAGGGGTTTCAGGTGAGTACTAAGCATTGAACTGCGGGGAAAACAATCACTGAAGAGGACAGCTGCCTGTGTATTTTGTGGATACACCACAACGTTTAGGTAATGAGAACATATCATCACTTGAGCATCAAAGGGTAAAGTTCAAATAGTGGTAAGTGACAATAATATAGATGAGTATTTGATCATAGCCATGAGGAGCTGGTAAACATTGAGTCACACAGCAGTGAAAAAGGCCCTATGATAAGATGGGATGGTCCATCAGACTCTCTTTAATATTGTATGCTAAAAATAATATGTCTGAGTATGATCGGTATATTCTATCAAACAATAGATAAGTTGCACACATCATACAGTGAACTCTCAGATTTGACAACTTGATCCTCCTTTATTATTTCATCTATTATCTTCACCTTCTCAAGAACAGGATTGGTGAGTTTTGCAAAAACGAGTGTTATAAAACCTTCACAAGTTGTGAACAAAATAAGATCCTGTTTCTGCCCTTTATTTGTTACTAAAGCTATAATTCATTGTTACTAAAGCTATTATAAACTGTTCAAACTTGAATGAATAATATTAAGAAATCATGTTCAAACCTTTCTATTCCATTCCTCTTTCTGATCAAAATGTTGCAGGTAGCATACAATCTCTCCTTTCAAACTGAAGTTGATAATCTCTCAATTCCCAGAATCATATCCATTTATCCCACCTGTTGCCACACTAACTTGGCAGTTTCACCTTGTTCGAAATTAAACTGAACAGCATTGTTTTTAGCATAAATGTCCTATACTGTGTATTTCAATTACCATCTGATGAATAAGGAACAAACACTAGATTGTTCTTATTGCTCAGTACATTGGATAACATGGTCGCATAACAGATAGCGTAATGCTTTTCTGTGCCAGTGACCTGGGTTCAATTCCCAGCACTCAGTACATTTTACCCTTGACGCTGCGTGTTTCTTTTGGGTGCTCCTGTTTCCTCCTGCATTTCAAAGATGTAGAGTTAAGGTTCATGAGTAGTGGGCATGTTATTTTGGCAGTGGAGGCATAGCGACTCTGTCTGGGCTACCTCCAGCACATCCTTGGACTGTGTTGGTCATTTATGCAAACACACACTCACTGCATGATTTAATGTTTCATTCTGCATATGACAAATAAATAAACCTCAGATTAAAAACTTAGTTCTGTAGTTCCATTTAATAACAGAGAATGTATACAACATACAACCTGAAATTCTTGTTCTTCAGAGACATCCATAAAAGTAGAAGTGTGCCCTAAAGAATGAGTGACAGTCAAAAAGTTAGAACACCAAAGCGCACCCCTGCCCACACACACAGAAACAGCAGCAAGGCATGGACCCTCCCTTTCTCCCACTTGCTTCAGCAAAAAAAGCAGCAACACCCTGCACCCACCAAGTAAGCAACAGTAAAGGCCCACAAGAGAGACTATGATCTGCAGTACTGTCGAACAAAAACTAATCATTCACCCAACAATTTAGCATACTACAGGCGCTCTCTCTCCCTAATAAATGGGAAGAGTAGGGTCACTTCTCTGTGAGGTGCTACTTCAATTAAATTAGATTAGCTAATTAATATTTTGACAGTTTAAGAAATATTCTCAATCTAGTTGGATGAACTGGTATGAGTCAATACATTGTCTATTGCTCCAGAGGCCCTACGTTTGAGAGGTTGGCCTGGCCAGGACTTCACTCCTGGGAACATGAGAGACCGAAGGGCGACCTTATTGATGTGATTAAAATTATGAAAAATTATGGAGGCTGCAGGGTTGGGGAATCTAAAAAAGGCACATAGGTATAGGATGTGAGGGAAATGATTTTGTTAGGCACTCATTGGTGGGGATGATGCTGGAGTCAATTAAAAAAGATGAAATAGCGGCACACTTGGATAGCAGTACCAGGATCAGTCCGAGTGAGCATGGATTTACGAAGGGGAATCATGCTTGACTAATCTTCTGGAAATTTTTGAGGATGTACTTATGAAAATGGACAAGGGAGAGCCAGTGGATGTAGTGTACCTGGACTTACAGAAAGTCTTTGATAAGGTCCCACATAGGAGATTAATGGGCAAAATTAGAGCACATGGTATTGGGGGTAGGGTACTAACATGGATAGAAAATTGGTTGGCAGATAGGAAACAAAGAGTAGGGATTAACGGGTCCATTTCAGAATGGCAGGCAGTGACTAGTTGGGTACCGCAAGGCTCGGTGCTGGGACTGCAGCTATTTACAATATACATTAATAATTTAGATGAAGGGCTTAAAAGAACATAAGCAAATTTGCAGATGACACAAAGCTGGGTGGCAGTGTGAAATATGAGGAGGAAGTTAGGAGAATGCAGGGTGACTTGGACAGGTTAGGTGAGTGGGCAGATGCATGACAGATGCAGTTTAATGTGGATAAATGTGAGGTTATCCACTTTGGTGGTAAGAACAGGAAGGCAGATTACTATCTGAATGGTGTCAAGTTAGGAAAAGGGGAAGTACAACAAGATCTATGTGTTCGTGTACATCAGTCACTGAATGTAAGCATTCAGGTACAGCAGGCAGTGAAGAAAGCTTATGGCATGTTGGCCTTCATAACAAGGGGAGCTGAGTATAGGAGCAGAGGTCCTTCTGCAGTTATACAGGGCCCTGGTGAGACTACACCTAGAGTATTGTGTGCAGTTTTGGTCTCCAAATTTGAGGAAGGACATTCTTGCTATTGAGGGAGTGCAGCGTAGGTTCACAAGGTGAATTACCAGGATGGCGGGACTGTCATATGTTGAAAGATTGGAGCAACTGGGCTTGTATACATTGGAATTTAGAAGGATGAGTGGGTATGTGATTGAAACATACACGATTATTAAGGGATTGGACAAGCTAGTTGCAGGAAACATGTTCCCGATTTTGTGGGAGTCCAGAACCAGACGCCACAGTTTAAGAATAAGGGGTAGGCCATTTAGAACGGAATTGAGGAAAAACTTTTTCACCCAGATTGTTGTGGATCTATGGAATACTCTACCTCAGAAGGTAGTTGAGGCCAATTCTCTGGATGCATTCAAGAAAGAGTTAGATAAAGCTCTTAAAGACAGTGGAGTCAAGGGATATGGGGAAAGGTGGGAACGGGGTACTGATTGTGGATGATCAGCCAAGATCACATTGAATGGTGGTGCTGGCTCGAAGAACCACATGGCCTACTCCTGTACTCCTGCACCTATTGTCTATTGTCAAGGGCAACTTTATTATATGGAGGGTATTGAATAAATGAAATATGCTGCCAGAGGAAGTGAGTGAAGTGTGTATGATATCATTGAAGAAGCACCAATAGTTATATGGAGGGTAAGGTCCTGGAGGGAAATGGGCTAAACACAGACTACTGGAGCTGGCTTGATGTACAATACAGTAGGCATGGATTTCTGAGGCTAAATGGCCTGTGCCTGTGTTTTATTGCTGCCTAGTACTAATGTGACAATTGATGGTTTACTTCAACTGACACTTAATTTTCGGGTGGAGTGGGTAAATAAGATGAAACTTAAAGAAACAAATCATCAACAGTCCAGTCACTGTCCCTCATCTACCTTTAATTCATGGAACTTTTTGGTAACAGCTTAATGAACATACTTCCATCAGTAATGTCTTAATCTTTTCACTTTTTTCCACATTGAGCCACTATTGAATCTCAGAGAAAGTTGCCCTGAACAAACGAAGATATAGGAATATCTTATTTTGTGGGGGATCTTGGAGTCCACGTCCATAGATCCTGGAAAGTGACTGCAAAGTTCAGATGGCTCCAAGATCAAATTCACGTTAATGATTTTGAAGGAAATGGTTTTTGAGCTATTGCCCAAGTTGGGAGTGATCAAGAATAGTCATTGTAGCTTTACCAAAGAAACAGATTAATGGGCGAAGACACTGGTTTTGGCTGAATGTCTGAGACCTGTGGTGTTCATTAACAATCAGTGGGATTACGGTTAATACTTATACAGGAAGGGAAGTGCAAGACAAATAATCCAGACAAGTGTGCACTTGGCAGGGGTAGGGGGGTAAAATGAAAGGGAAATAGTACACAGTAAAATTCTTTAGCATAAGGAAAAATCAGGAAGCAGGAGAGGTGTGTCATCTGCAGATGGCATACTACAACAAAGCTACCAGAAGGACTGATCTCACTGGATAAAGTAACCTCATCTCATTTTTATGTATTAATGAACGCTTTGTAAACAGTATGTTGGAGGTCTCCTGTCATCCTGGATGGGAGGGAAGATGAACTGTCCTCTTGCAAGTAATCAAGGTGTGTGATAAAGATCTATTCAATGTTGGTATTGTGTTTTTGTGAGACTTAGTGGACAGAGAAACGACACTTCCCTACCACTGATATAAATTTCACCAATTTATTACCTACTTAATTACAGAACAACAACAGCTACTTGCCCATCCTCCAGGACTTTGCCTGGCTTAAGAAAACCTGCCGATCTGGATCAAGAACCCAGTAATCTCATCTCTCCCTTCTGTCAAAAATTTTAGATATATCCGATAAAGCTCTGGGAATGTATCCACCATGGCATTTCAACACCTCCGCCTCTCTCAAAATGCGCTAGCATATTAGTACATTCTGCACTGATCTCAGTAGTCATGAGCAGGTCACCATGCTTTTCTTAGCCAACAATAAAATAAAATAGATTCAGATGGGAAATTGAACTGCATGTTAATAAATGGTGAGCTTGGTAAAACAGTTCTACTTTAGGGCCTGGAAAAACCAGAAGGTGTAGGATACATAAAGTGTTACGAACCAGCAACAATAGATGTAGAATGAAGTCAGGGAATTATTGCAAAACAACTAAATTTATCAACATTTAAGCAGAAACATAGAAAATTAAACAAGCGACTAACTTAAAATGAAGTTAACAGTGCTGTGTGTCTATAACTCCCCAGCGGTTAAACTTAGAAACAATTCTTAACAGAGTCTTACTGAAGCATAGTCTCAATGTCAGTTCAGGAAGTTTCAGAGATTCATGGGGGAATTGATAGGAGAGACTTTTAGATTTAGACCGTAACTTTACTAATGTATTATGATCGGTGTAAACAATGAGTGGCTTCTGAGTTGTGCAGAGCCAAATTAAGCGATAATAATTCCTTTTCTATTGTTGAATAATTTTTTTGGTGCCCATTAAATTTCTCAGAAAAGTAATCTGGGTCAGCGGGAGACGCTCATGGAGTGAGTACTGTTTCAGATCCGCTCCATAATCTTTACTTTTTTTTAACCTTTGATCACCCTTATTCAACTTATTGTTACCTACACCAAAAGACTTTTGCTACTTTCTCGGGCTTATTGTTAAGATTTTATCGTGAATTTTGGAAGATATGCAAACAGAAATGGCTCTTAGATCCAAAGGACGAGAACCGGGGCGAAACCCGAACGGTAATGGAAAGAAGCCAGCTCAACCGCAACGCACTGAGTTAACTTATGAACTGCTTATGGAGCTTTTGGATAAAAAATTTGAGGAACAACGTCAGGCTTTTCAACGAGACATAAAGGTTTTTCAAGATTATATGGTTAAGACGGATTCAGTAATTAATCAGCAGCAAGCGCTTATCACATTGCTGCAAGAAGAAGCGCGGAAACGAGATTTGACAATTGAAAAATTGCAACAGGATTTAATTTCGACTATTAAATTGGTGGAGACACTTAAAGCCAAGAGTGTCGATTTGGAGAATCGGTCCAGAAGACAGAACCTACGCATACTTGGTCTCCCAGACGGCATAGAAAAAGGCGATCCTTCGAAATACTTTGCTCAATTTCTAAAAGATGCGTTTCCGTCGGTTTTTCCAGTAAACCCTCCGCTACTTGACCGAGCACATAGAATTTGGAGTCGATCACCGACGGTTTCAGATAAGCCCCCGGTGGTAATCGTCCGATTTCATTACGTACACGATAAAGAACAACTCATTCGTGAAGCTCGAAGGGCTGGGATGATTAAATTTCGTGATTATTGTTTTCGTTTGGTCCAGGATTTCAGCCCAGAAGTTATGAAAAAAAGGCTGCTTTTTAAACCTCTGATGTCTGAATGTTATGAGAAAAATCTAAAACCTGCGCTCTTATACCCGGCGAAGCTCAGGATCTCCCCCCCGAATGCTCCGCGTAAAGTATTTTTGTCTACCTTTGAAGCGAAAAAGTATTTGGAAGAGAACTTCCCTACTGATACAGTTACTACTCTCCATTAAATGAGTGATTCTGATCGTGAAAGATGGTTTTTGATTTTTTAAACCAGGGTTAGTCTCTGGTTATTGGTGTAGGTTTATCCTATACTTCATATTTAAGTTAAAGTGTGTTTTCGTTATATTAATCGCTCTGTCTTATACACTTTAACTATTATACTATATTTTTGTCTATTATTTTTGTTCCCTTGAAGGTATATTTTTAACCTTTCGAAGTGATTTTTTTTGTTTAATATCAAGATAATGGTTTTTTGTAAAGTATTGGTTTAGTTTAAGATGGCGTTATTGTTTCTTTTTTCGTCTTCTTCCTATAATGCATCGCTTATCATAGTTTAAATACTTCTTGATTTGTTTGGGTTATAACCCGATTTACAAACTTTTAATGATTTTATTCCCTTTTTCTTTACAACTCAGCATATTAAGAAGCGCAGTTTTTAGTACTGCGATCATAATTCTTAAAGTTCGGGTGGTTTTTTATATATATCCGTTAAACACGGAGTGGTCTGCCGCTGATATGGGGGTAGAGTTAGTTTCATTTTTTCTTTTTTCTAGCCATATTTTGGCTTTTTTTCTTTTTCATACGGGGGTGGGGGTTGGTCTGTTTTCTTTTTTAATTTTTCTCTTATCAATTTGTTTTAGTTTTTTTACTTGGGCAGTTCTTGAACTACAAATATGTCTACGATGTCGTCACTTCCGGGTCCGCTCCTTATTTTTGTCCCTCTTCCGGATGCATGAGTTTATAACATGGTTAACCCTTTATATACCAAAGGGATGACTTTAGAAACATGGCTCAAACCATTAACTTTGTGTCTTGGAATACTAATGGATTAAACCATCCGATTAAACGAAAGAAGATTTTCAAAGTATTCCAAAGACTTAATGCTCATATTATTTTTGTACAAGAAACTCATGTGAGGAAGGAGGACAAATATCGCTTTTTTAGGTCTTGGCGGGGTCAACAGTATCATTCGAATTCGAATGCCAAAGTTAAGGGAGTTTCAATTTTTATTGACTCCTCTATTGCATTTGTTCAACACGATAATCTTTCGGATCCGAATGGTAGATTTTTGTTAATTACGGGGTTACTCGGTAATAAAAAGGTTGCTATGGTTAATGTTTATGCCCCGAATGTGGATTGTCCTGACTTTTTTAAGTCCTTATTTACTTCTTTACCTAATTTAAATGAATATAAGTTAATAATGGGTGGTGACTTTAATTGTTGTTTAATTCCTTTGATGGACAAATCTACACCTATTCAGACTCTACCCAATAAGTCGGCCACTTGTATTAACTCCTTTTTGACTGATAATGGAGTTTTTGATATTTGGAGATTTCGTCATCCTAATGACAAAGAGTTTTCTTTTTTCTCACATGTTTATCACTCCTATTCGAGAATTGATTATTTTTTTATTGACTCTTGTTTTATTCCATCGGTAATTGGTTGTAATTATGATATTATAGCTATTTCTGACCATGCTCCATTAAAACTTTCTATTAATTTTACGGATACAGCTTTAAATGCTAGACAATGGCGATTTGACTCTACCTTATTGCAAGAACCGGACTTTATTAAATTTATGAAGGAACAGATTGATTTCTTCTTTTCAACTAATTCCACGGAGGATATCACATGCGGAACACTTTGGGACACTTTAAAAGCGTATATACGTGGACAGATTATCTCGTATTCTGCTGGTCTGAGAAAACGCATTAAGAAGGAAACTCTTTTACTGGTTGATAAAATTAAAGAGATTGACAAGAAATATTCGACTACTCCTAGTATGGAACTTTATAAACAAAGGGTTGAACTTCAAATGGAACATAGTTTATTACTTACATCTCCGATAGAAAATCAATTAATGAAAACCAGATCTGATTTCTATATACATAGTGATAAATCAGGAAAACTGTTAGCTAGTCAGCTGAAGAATGTTTCAGTTAAACGCCAGATTACTAAGGTTCGACAGCAGAATGGGGATTTGACAGTTAACCATGATGACATAAATAAGTCTTTTCATGACTTTTATACCTCCCTGTATAAATCTGAATTCCCTCAGGATCATAATAACATGTGTGATTTTCTCGGGAAATTGAATTTTCCAAAACTATCATCTGATGATATTTCAGTAATAGATACTCCGTTTACGGATGCGGAAATTAAAGGGGTTATTTCCTCAATGAATTCTGGGAAAGCACCAGGTCCAGATGGGTATACAGTAGAATTTTTTAAATGTTTTTCTGATACTCTATCTCCTTGGCTATGCAAGGTGTTTGAAGAAGCAATTAGATTGGGGAAGTTGCCACAATCTTTTTATAGAGCTTCCATTTCTTTAATACTGAAGAAAGATAAAGACCCTACTGATTGTGCATCCTACAGACCAATATCTTTATTGAATGTGGATTCTAAGATTTTTTCCAAGTTGCTGGCTTCTAGGTTGGAGAAGGTATTACCCCAAATTATTTCGGAAGACCAAACCGGTTTTATTAAAAATCGCTATTCTTTTTTCAATGTTAGGAGATTATTGAATATTGTTTATACTCCTTCACATAATACTTCAGAATGTGTTATATCATTAGATGCGGAAAAAGCATTTGATAGAGTTGAATGGCCCTACTTATTTTATGTGTTGGAGAAGTTTAATTTTAGTCCGACCTTCATTTCTTGGATTAAACTGATATATCAAACTCCAGTAGCCTCGGTGTTTACTAATAATCAAAGATCTCCATTTTTTCGTTTATTTCGGGGCACTAGACAAGGTTGTCCTCTTAGTCCATTACTATTTAACATCGCTTTAGAACCTTTGGCAATTGCCATCAGAGAATCACAGGATATTTTGGGTATTAATCGTGGAACAGATATTCATAAGGTATCTTTATATGCAGACGATTTATTATTATTCATCTCTAATCCTGAGAAATCTATTCCAGCAGTCTTATCATTGTTGGCTCAATTTAGTGAGTTTTCTGGGTATAAGTTAAATCTTAATAAGAGTGAATTGTTTCCTTTGAATAGACAGGTCCCAAATTATGGTATTTTACCTTTTAAATTAGCTAATATTCTTTTACTTATTTAGGGATTAAAATTACCAAAAACCATAAAGAATTATTTCGGTTTAATTTTTTACCCTTAATTGATCAGATTAAAGGTTTGTTTACTAAGTGGTCACCATTATCTTTATCTCTGATAGGTAGGATTAATGCTATTAAGATGGTTATTTTACCTAAATTTTTATATGTTTTTCAAGCCGTACCAATTTTTATTCCGAAATCCTTTTTTACTAATGTTGATTCAAAAATTTCTTCATATATATGGCAGAATAAAAATCCCAGGTTAGGTAAAATATACTTACAGAAGACAAAGAAGGATGGTGGGTTGGCATTACCCAATTTCAGATTTTATTATTGGGCAGTTAATATTAGATATTTGATATGTTGGTTGAAAGAATGGGATGGTCCTTTTGGCCCTCATTGGGTGAGTTTGGAAACCAAATCGGTTTCTGCTTATGCTCTGGGTTCTATCTTAGGGACATCTCTCCCTTTTGCTCTTTCTAAATTGCCGAAGCGAATTGACAACCCGATAGTTAAATATACCTTACGTATATGGTTTCAATTTCGGAAATTTTTCGGGTTGACTCAATTCGTGTTAAATAGTCCTATTGTATCTAATTGTTTTTTCCATCCCTCAATTATAGATCATGCTTTTTTGGCTTGGAAAACTAAGGGATTATTAAGATTTTCCAACTTATTTTTGGACAACTGTTTTATGTCCTTTGAGCAACTAGCTAATAAATATAATTTGCCTAGATTTCATTTTTTTAGATACTTACAGGTTAGGCATTTTTTAAGTACGGTACTTCCTTCGTTCCCAAATTCTCTGTCTTCAGATACTTTGGAAAGTTTGTTTGAATTAAACCCTTTTCAAAAAGGGCTTATATCAAAACTTTATAATATAATTATGAAGATACGTTCAGTGCCCTTTGATAAGACCAAAAATGATTGGGAAAGAGAACTTAATCTTATTATTCCTATTGAGAATTGGGATAGAATTCTTAAATTAGTTAATACATCATCTATATGTGCCAAACATTCATTATTACAATTTAAGGTTGTACATAGGGCCCATATGTCCAAGGATAAATTAGTTCATTTTTATTCTCATATAAACCCTATTTGTGACAGATGTCATTTAGAAATCGCTTCTTTAACTCATATGTTTTGGTCATGTCCACTTTTGAGTAAATATTGGAAAGATATTTTTGATATTATTTCGGCGGTATTGAACATTGATTTACAACCCCATCCTATTACCGCAATTTTTGGTTTACCGATGATGGACTTACTTCACTTATCTCCTTCCGCCTGTCGAATGATTGCTTTTCTCACTTTGATGGCTAGAAGATCTATTTTGTTGAATTGGAAGGAAATTAATCCTCCCACGGTATTTCATTGGCTTTCTCAAACTATGTTATGTCTAAATTTAGAAAAAATTAGAAGTGCTGTATTTGATACTTCTATTAAATTTGAAAAGATATGGAGACCATTTATTCAATATTTTCATATGATGTAATGGCCCTGTGCCGGGCTTATTGGTTTTTTTTCAGCTTTAATCGTATGTATGTTGAGAGGATCGGAGTTGACGTCATTGATGTTTATGTATACTCGTGAGATACTATGAACAGCCCTTTCTTTTTTTTTTCTCTTTTTAAAAGTTTTTTTTTTATTTTTTTTTCTTCTTTGTTTTTTTTTCTTTTTCTTGATACTAGATTAGTAGATTAGCTAACTTTCTTAGATAGATTTTTTTTTCTCTTTTTTATACTATATATTATGGAATATCTAAACTTACCTTGTTCATATATATACTATATGGTTTATGTTTTGGGAAACTTACTTATGCTGTATTCATTGTTTATGTATTTCTTTATGTATAATGGGAGTCTATATATTTGTAATCCCTTACCATTATTTGAATTGTATCTCATTCATAATATTCTAAATATTAATAAAAAGATTGAAAGAGAGAGAGAAAAGTAATCTACTGGATTAAGCTATGAAATTCATAGCCAACATTATCACAATTATCCCTTTGGAGTAACACTGCTCCTGCAGCCTCGTCACTGGCATCCACAGCTACGAAAAAGGACTTTCCAAAGTCTGGTGACCTGAGCACAGGTTGGTGACATAAGATAGTTTTCAATTTATCAAAGGCCTCCTGACAAGGATCTTTCCAAACAAATTTTTCATCTTACTTTAGGTTAGTCAGTGGGATAACAATCTCAGCAAAGTTCTTGCAGAACTTACGATAGTATCCCACCATTCCCAAGAATCTTCAGAGAGCCATCTTACCAGTTGGAGTGGGAACCTTCAAAATGGCCCGAACCTTTGCTTGCACCGGAGCCAACCTGCCTTTACCTACAATGTAACCCAGGTAGGTCACAGTGGCATGGACAAATTCACTTTTAGCTGGTTTAACCATAAGGTTGGCATTTGAGAGCCTCTCAAACTACTTTTCCACTGCCAAGATGTGGGTTTCCCAAGTGTCATTCACTGTGCCTATATCATCGATATAGGCATCTGTATGTTTTAACCCTTGGATTACCAAAGAAGTCATTTTTTGGAAGGCTCCTGGAGCACTCTTAATTCCAAATGGCAAGACATTATATTCATATAATCCAGATGGTGTTATGAATGCAGAGATTTCTCTACACTTATCCATTAGTGGGACACACCAATATCCCTTTAACAAATCGATCTTTGTGAGGAACCTAGCTTTTCCCACCTTGTCCATGCAATAATCCACCCTAAGGATTGCATATGCATCTGTTTTTGTTACAGCATTTACCTTCCAGTAATCCATACAAAACCAAACACGACCATCTGGTTTAGGGACCATGACACAAGGTGAACTCCAATCTGAAGTAGAGGCTCTAATATTATGTTCTAACATATATTCTATTTTCTGTACAGCCTTTCTACATTTTTTCAATGTCCATTCGATATGGATGTTGTTTTATGGGTTTGGCATTTCCAACATCTACCTCATGGGATGTTACCGTGGTTCTTTTTGAAAGGTCAGGAATTAAATCTCTAAATTTCATAATTAGCTGCTTCATTTCCTGCCTCTGCTGTGGCTGCAAATGAGCCAGTTTCTCATTAATATTTTCCTAAGTTGTTGAATTTATTAGTCTGGTGGAAATCATGTTTGGTTTGAAATAGGTTTCAGATGGATCAGCTACCAAGTTCCCAGGGAGGTCAAACTCATTGTTATTGACAATAGTCACCGTGGTGGGCTGTCTTGCATCATATGGTTTCAGCACATTCACATGACAGAGCTACAATGGTCTTTGTCGATCGAGTATTTTAACTACGTAGTCTACATTATTAACTTTAGATAAGAATTTCATAACGACCATGAAATTTGGCTTGTAGAGGGTTCGTTTGCACAGGGAAAAGAACCAACACTTTGACTCCTGGTTTAAATGACCTCTTTCTGGCTTCCTTGTCATACCAAGTTTTCATTCTTTCCTGAGCTGATTTTAAATTTTCTCTTGCTAAGCTGCAAGCTTTTTGCAGTCTTTCCTTAAATTGTAAGACATAATCCACTAAATTAGTATGTAGCTCTTTGTTAACCCACTGTTCTTTTAACAATGCTAACAGTCCTCAGACCCAATGCCCAAACACAAGTTCAAAGGGGCTTTGAAACCTAAGGACTTCTGCACTAATTCCCTTACCGGAAACAAAAGCAAATATACTCCCTCATCCCAAGCCTTTCTATTTTCCTACAGAAGGTCGTAATCAGTGTTTTTGGGGTGGAATGAAACCCTTCTAAGGCCCCTTGTGATTCTAAATGGAACATAGATGATGTAATCTGTTTAGCTTCCAGTTTGTAAACCAACTGCTGGAATAATCCGGACATAAGGTTACTGCATTGGTCAGATTGGATCTCCTTAGGCAATCCAAAGAAAGTAAAGAAGTTTATAAGAGCCTTGGACATAGTCTTAGCTTTTATATATCTGAGTGGGATGGCTTCTGGGAATGTAGATGCCGTACACATTACGGTTAACAAATATTGATGGCCAGTTTTAGTTATTGGCAATGGGCCAACACAATCAACAACAGCTTTAGAGAACGGGCTCACCAAATGCACCAAATGCAGTGGGGCCACTGGGGTAGCCTGATTAGATTTTCCCACAACCTGACGAGTGTGACAAGTTCAGCAAAATGTTCCCACATCTTTTCTTAACCCAGACCAGAAGAAGTGTTTAAAAACTTTGTTCACAGTCTTATTTACCACAAAATGGCCACCCAAGGACATACTATGTGCCAAAGTTAAAATCTCATTCCTGTAGATTTTAGGAACTACCACCTGGTGAACAACTGCCCACTCCTCACTTGCAGGAATCTTAGGGGGTCTCCACTTCCTCAACAGCACTCCACTTTTGAAATTATACCCTACTAGCACCTTCACAATCTCATTACCTGGAAGGGCTGTTTCACTCAAGGTTGCAATATCAGGGTCTCTGTTCTGCTCCACTATTAACTCCTTCCTAGACAGAGATAGATCTTCATTAACGGACTTACTGCAAGGAACTTGATCCAACAATGAAGGTAGGAAAGTTACTGACAAATCAGTAAAATGGGTAGAACCATGCTGCACCGAACCAACTGCATTGGCAGACTTCTTGGTCATTGCTCAGGTTACCTCACATGAGGGATAAATGCTGCAATCTGTCTTTGGATCATCTGAAATGGGTTTAGTTGTTAGCTGCTCTGCAGGAACAACATTACCACCTGCTAAGTCATTTCCTAACAGTAGAGAAACCCATCCACCGGTAAACTAGACCTCAGTCCTATTTTAACAAATCCTGAAGCCAACCCTGATTTCAAATTTACTCTGTGCAGAGGTACATACATAACATTGCCCCCAATACCTCGAATAAGATTTACATTACTGCTGTAAGTTTTGTCATTAAACTTTAGAACACTGTCTAATATAAGTGACTGAGAAGCCCTACTATCCCGAAGAACCTTTACTGGTGCAGGGGTGGACCCTTCATTCACTGACACTAATCCTTCTAACATAAAAGGAGTAAATTTCGTTCTGACTATGTCAGACATCTCTATCAGGGGTTGAACTTCCTTCACATATCCCAAACCTTGTGGGGTTTTGAATGTTTCAATGTTTTGCACACAGGCATCTGGAAGGGCCTCCTTTTCCTTCTTCAGATGGAAACAGTTAGCCATAACATGACCCAATTTTCTACAGCACTGGCAAATAAGACCAAAAGGTTTTCCCTTCACTTGACTCTCTTCCTTCTTACCTTTTCCACTAGTTCCCATGTTGATTTCCGGTTTACTCTTACTATCCCCGCTACTCTTTTGGAAAGAGTTAATTGGGGCAGACCTAACCGTGTGGGTTAGGGCATACTCATTTGCCAATTTAGCAGACTCTTGTAACGTGGCAGCATCCTTCTCCTCCAAATATGCCTTTATATCATTTGGGACCACCTTTTAAATTCCTCAATTTGAATCAACTCCTTTAAGTGGTCAAAATCATTTTCCACATTTTCAGCTGTGCACCACCTCTCAAAGCATACAGATTTGTCATAGGCAAATTCTACACAAGTCTGGTTCACAGATTTCTTTAGATTTCTAAGCCTTAATCTCTAATCTTCTGGAACAAGCTCATAAGCCTTAAGTATAACCTGCTTCACAAAATCATAATCAGCTGCCTGTTCAACAGATAAATCTGTATACACTTGCTGTGCTTCACCCTTAATTACACTTTGTATAAGGATTGGCCATCTATCTTTCAGCCATTGGGCACTCTGAGCAAATTTCGCAAAATATTGGAAGTACTTATCAACTTCTGCCTCATTAACTGCAGGAACCAATTTAACTTCGTCTAGCAACAAACAGTTTCCTAGAACCAGCAGTCTTATTTTTGAACCTTAACCTCACCATCACTAGCTCAAATTCCCTCTATTTGTTTGCTTCTCTTTCCACCACCTCCACTTTAAATTTCTCCGACTTCATTTGCTGCAATTGTAGCTGCATCTCAAGGTTACTTACTGGAAACTTCTCTAACACTTACTCATCAAACACATTCATAGCCACATAATGCTCATCTATCTTCCTTTTAATCGTCAGTTTTGTTGTAGCCATTGCTATCCCTGTAAGCTTCAATTTCTTGCCAATTTCCAGCACCTCACCCTTTTTTCCTTTTCCTAATGCCACAGGGGTTGGTGATTCCAGAAAACTCCCAACATCCATTGCTGCTGAATTACACACACACACACACACACACACACACACACACACACACACACACACACACACACACACACACACACACACACACACACACACACACCAATTAAACAAAAAGGATTGGGTGTTACCCATTTCCCAATTAGATCGTTATTTAACCAATAAGCTCCAAATTGGTCTGATCCAAGATGAGCCCCCAGTTTTTATGTTACCAACCAGCAACAATAGATGTAGAATGGAGTTAGGTAATTATTGCAAAATAACTAAATTTATTAGCATTAAACAATTTATTAAAATTAAACAATCGTCTAGCTTTAAACGAATTTAACAGCACTATGCATCTATAACTCCCAAATGGTTAAACTTAGAAACAATTCTTAAGAGAGTCTTACTGAAACAGAGTCTCAGAATGTCAGTTCAGAAATTTTCAGGGATTCACGGGGGTAATGATAGGACAGACTTTTAGATCTGAAGAGTAGCGAAGAGATGATCTTGAAGACGGAGATTCAATATACAGCGAAGAAGCAAGTCTCGCAGATATACGCCAAAAACTGCCACCCTACCTTTCCGAAGGCGAACCAGCAGAGACACAGAGTACTTCTTGATCGCTGATCTCACAAAGCAACCAGTGTACCTTTAAGTGGAAGTGAGTTCACGATGCAGTCTGTTTTGAAGAGTCCACAAAAAGTGAGAATTTCACCATGTAACTGACAGGAGATGTCCCTTTTCCAGGACTGGTCACCACACCCGAGACCTTGTAGGGGTTTCCCAAAGTGGGTGCCAAAAATCCATGTTTGGATTATGAAATGTCAGTACACCTCCAAAATGCACAGTGTTATCGACTACCCACTCCCTTTTGGGTTCAATCAAAGCTTGCACTCTTCACTCTCACTAATGACTCTGCTGTCCAAACGCAACAACTCTCCACCAAAGTGTCCCTCTACCAAAGTGTCTTTCTGGAGCAATCTGTGCTGCTCCTTTTATACTCTTGGTGTCAAAAGGGTGGCGCTGGTAGCAGACCAAAATGCAAGACACAGACACTGAAGTACTAGGAACAGGGCTAGGTGCGACAAGAAAGCAAGGGAAGTGGGGACGAAATAACACTGGACATTGGCACAGGCCCTGGATGAGACTAGGATTCAGGGCCTGGGTTAAGTCTAAGACTAGGAAAGCAGGACCTGGACAAGGAACTTGGAACTAGGAGCCTAGAATAGGACTCCGAGCGAGAGACTGGACAGGGACCCGGAACCTGGGTCTTGACTCAGATGCAGAACCCAGATCCAGGTGAGGACACAGGACTAGGATCTTGGCAAGGACAGGACATGGCTACAGGAGGTACCCCAGCACAGGATGAGGAATCGCCAGCACGGGGCTGGGCAAGGAACTGGAACTAGATGAGGACACGAAACTCAGATTTGGACAGGGAACACTGAACTCCCGAACAGAGCCTGGACAAGGACCCAGAACCTAGGTCTTGGTTGGAACTAGGAACCTGGGTCTTGACTCAGAACTCGAACCCAGGTCTAAGCTAGGACAAGACGTGGCTACGGGTCGTGGCGTGGCTGGGCTACAGGACTGGATGTGGCTAGGCTACAAGACAGGACGAGACACATGGACAGGACGAGACCACAAAGCCTTGACTAAGTCTTGGGAGACTGGATACACAGAGCCTAGGTCTTGGGAGACTGGAAACACAGGGCCTGGGTCTTGGGCAGGGCACGGGACTCCTGGGCAGGCAAGGCTTCAGGGATAGGCTGCAGAAGGGAGGGGAAGAGAACAGTCCAGCACTGAAGTTTCTCCTTCTTGTTTTACGGCAGCGGTACCCAGCTTAATGGTGCATTACCACCATCTTCTGATCTGGAGTGTGGATCAGACAGTAGACTTACATTCTAAATCCCTTCACCCACTCACACCCTAATCTAAACTTTACCTTTTCTTCTTTGGCCAACCTAATACCCTATTCCTGCTTATCCATCATATCCTATAATAAACCCCTGTATCCCTTAAGAAAAGCACCCTGACCTGTGCTCTCCCACCCATGCCCAGTAACCCTTCTAATGTGAAATCCTGCACCTTCAGTTCTCTTAGATTAATTCTCATCATTTCGCTCTGTATCCCATATTTCCTGCAACTCAAAATTATACGTTCTACTGACTCCTCTTGCTGACATTCCTCACACAATCCAGTGTGATGTTTCCCTATCATTTTCAATGTTTTGTTTAGTGCACAGTGTCCCAGCCTTAACCTAGTTCACAGTTTCCTCTCTTCTGTATCCATTGCTTACTCTAGTAACTGTAACACTCTTGTATTTGATATAAATACCTCCCTTTCCCCTCTCTGTCCCATCTTTCTTGCCACGTTTGGATAATTCTTTCCCAGATTATACACTTAGCCTCTGCTTTGCTGATACTAATGTGCATTTCTCTCTTCTCCAACTCATCCACACTCTCATTCCCCTTCACCCCTACATGAGCTGGAACCCATAGAATTTTAAAGTGACCTCCCTTATTTGCAACTCTTGTGACTGACTGAAGGACTTCATAACGTGCATCTTGCTGGCAGTTTGAGTGAAAAATGTTAAACTTCCTAGAACTGAGGATGAAACTGAGCATATCAACATTTTGACTAGTCTATCTTTTCCCACCAATAGCAATGCAACCAACACTGCCACCATCTCCACTGTATACACTTCTAACTTATTAGATATTTTTCTGCTGATTCCAATTTCTTTTGCTGGTATAACCACCCCAAACCTTGTCACTCCTGTTTCAGGTTGCTTAGCACCATCCTTATAAATCTGAGTATAACCACTATATTTTCCATCACATTATAGTTAAATGCACTTACCAAATCAGTTTTATTTTTTCCTTTCCTTTTAACCTCCAATAAATTCCAGTCTATGTCAGGCCATACAATTTTCCATGGAGCTACAACCAGATAAACTACTAAAGGACTTTTCCTTAGATCAAACAGTCCACACTCTTGAGCAATGTCATTCCTACCTGACTAAAGTTATCCCTCTGGAACTTCCCATTCTCCCAGCACTCCTGCAAAACTCCTTTTGCAAGGTGAGAATCATTGTGCCCCTGTAAATTAGCCCAGTAGTTTGCCGTCAACTGCTTCCTTCTTAGCTCCAAAGGCATTACTCCCAATTCTAGCTGTAGGGCCGCTATTGGTGATGTTTTAAAAGCCCCACTGCACATTCTCAAAGCCTGAGCCTAAATCACATCCAGTTTCCTTATAAGAGACCTAGCTGCTGATCCATATGCTACACTTTCATAGTCCAACACAGGTCTGACTAAAGCCACATACATTCTCTTCAATGCTGAACAACTTGCTCCCCATTCCTTACCAGTCAAACATCTCATCACATTACCTTTTTTTACATTTCTCCTCAAATTTCCTGATATGATATGGTCTGCCCATGTTAATCGTGAATCAAATACAACTCCCAGAAATTTAAATGATCCAACACTTTCTAATTCTATCCCATACATACTTAACTTTTTCCCTACCTCAATTATTTTTCTGGCAAAACATACAGTTTGAGTTTCTTTCTACTGAAAATTTACATCCCCAATCATAACCTCACTCCACCACTTCAGCAATTGCTTCTTGTAGCATCACGATTATATGTTCCAACCTCTTTTCCACAAGGCCCCATCATCTGCAAACAGTGACCTACCTATATCCACTGGTACATTTGTGAAGACATCATTGATCATAATGATGAAAAGTAACGGGCTAATCACACTACCTTGAGGTGTGCCATTTCCAACTATGTACTGATTTGATAACTGACCCAATCCGAACTTGAATTTTCCTACCAAACAAAAAATCTTTTATCCAATTAAAAACACTCCCACCAAGCCCCATCTTGTGAAGCTTAATTAACAATCCTTCCTTCCACATCATGTCATAGGCTTTTTTTTAATATGTCAAAGAACACTGCAACTACTGACTCTTTATTTGCCTGGGCCTTTCTTATTTCTGTCTCTAACCTTATCACTGAGTCCATGGAATTCCTTCCATTCCTAAAACCAGTCTGATAACTTGCCAGCATTCCCTCTTCTCAAGCTCATACGATAACCTTTCTGTTATCATCCTTTCCATTATCTTGCATATATTTGATGTTAATGCTATTGGCCTGTAACTAGTAGGTTTTGATGGATCCTTGCCAGGTTTCCTTATTGGAATTACTACTGCTTCTTTTCATGTACTTGGTAATCTTCCCTCCTCCCACACTCTGTTGTAAAGATGCAGCAACTTCAAAAGCGCTCCTTCTCCTAGACTTTTTATCATAACATATCGGATCTTTCCCTGAGGTGGTTGGTCTCAATCTCTTTATTGCTCTCATCATCTCTGCCAATGTAAATGGTTCATCAATTATATCAGTTTCTTCCCTCCTGTTTAACACACCTGGGTGTTGACTCATTGTTATTTCCCTTCTTCTCCATTCTTCAACCAAATCTTCTGAATTATGTATCTTTCCAAACGACTGGGCCATGATCTCAGCCTTATCGCTGCTGTAGACTGCTGCTTCCTCTTCAGGTATCATTACTGGGTATTCCCATACCCTTCTATTTCCTCTCAACTCTTTAATCATTCCCCTGATATGGTATGTCTCCAGCAACAATGAATGTAGAATTAAGTCAGGTTTTCAATAAACAAATAAACATCTTATTAAACTCTTCTCAATAAAAATAAGTAGTAAACAAACGACCAACTTAACCGGAAATTAACTGCCATAAGGCAACTCTAACAATTCTTAAAGTGGTAAATGTGAACACAGTCTTAAACGTGTTAAATATGACAGTTCAAGTGATTTATACAGTCAATTAGGAGAGACTTTCCTGATGTAACAAATTCCTCAACAACATGACGTTACTGCCGATTCCAGCCAAAATATGCCTTGCCCAAAAGATTCACGACAAAGGAAATAAAAATGACTTAAAGGAACTACCTTTTCTTGGTGAATGACCACTGCACAACCCTTTCTACTCTTACAGGTAGGAGTTATCTCAGATGCAGGTCACTATTTCCTGAACGAAGATCCAATAAGATCGATCCTGTATTAAATCACCAAATGACACCAACTTCACTCAATCCTTTGGGTTCCCGTACTTCAGTAAAGTCTTCACTCTCCAATACTTAGACATTAAAATTAAATCAAAGATTTAATCAAACAACTGGCAGCGACTAGCAAAACTGCCAGCACAACAACTTTATACCTTACAGTAGAAAGTAAATCTCCACTTTAAAACAAAACTGCGTCATGAGACCAAATACGCAGCATAACGGAGTAACCGACGTATTGAATGATGACTCAACACAAAACTCTTCCATCACAGCAGGCTTTCCTGTTTTATACCTGTTGGAACATGTCATCACGTGACCTCACACTGGCAGGAAAATTACATCACCCCACCATCACAAGACCATTACATCATGCTCACCAGATACACAGTTACATCATGGTCATAAGACAGTCACGAGAATCCCATGGTGTATGTAACACCTCCCTTCAAAAAAATAAAATATTGTTCTGCCATGAGCAAAATTTTAACAATTAACTAATTACATAAAAGAACACAAAAGTATAAAATCTACAGCATACACAGTATACATAGTATTATGTATAATCTCTGTAGAACAGAATGATCTAGGATTAATGGTGCATAGTTCCCTGAAGGTGGAATCTCATGTGGATAGGGTGGTGAAGAAAGCTTTTGGTATGTTGGCCTTTATAAATCAGAGCATTGAGTATAGGAGTTGGGATGTAATGTTAAAATTGTACAAGGCATTGGTAAGGCCGAATTTGGAGTATTGTGTACAGTTCTGGTCACCAAATTATAGGAAAGATGTCAACAAAATAGAGAGAGTACAGAGAAGATTTACCAGAATGTTACCTGGGTTTCAGCACCTAAGTTACAGGGAAAGATTGAACAAGTTAGGTCCTTATTCTTTGGAGCGTAGAAGGTTGAGGGGGGACTTGATAGAGGTATTCAAAATTATGAGGGGGATAGATAGAGTTGACGTGGATAGGATTTTTCCATTGAGAGTGGGGGAGATTCAAACAAGAGGACATGAGTTGAGAGTTAGGGGGCAAAAGTTTAAGCATAACATGAGGGGGAATTTCTTTACTCAGAGTAGCAGCTGTGTGGAGCGAGCTTCCAGTAGAAGTGGTAGAGGCAGGCTTGGTATTAACATTTAAAGTAAAATTGGATAGGTATATGGACAGAAAAGGAATGGAGGGTTATGGGCTGAGTGCGGGTCAGTGGGACTAGGTGAGGGTAAGCATTCGGCACGGACTAGAAGGGCCGAGATGGCCTGTTTCTGTCCTATAATTGTTAGATGGTTATATGGTTATATCATACAGCACCTTACAATTTAATATAAAGGAGTGTTACAAATGTTGACATCTGCGCCATAAAAAACTTACATTGTACATTCAACATCTAGATAGACAGTCAGCAATCACATTATCTTTGCCTTTAATATGAGCTATAAATATTATACTCCTGAAACATCAAACTCCAATTTAGTAACCTTCTATTTTTGTTTTTCATCTTACTCAAAAACACTAACGTATTATGATCGGTGTAAACTATGAGTGGTTTCTGAGTTGTACCAACATACATATCAAAATGTTGTAAAGCCAAAACAAGGGATAATAATTCCTTTTCTATAGCTGAACAGTTTATTTGATGCTCATTCAATTTCTTGGAAATGTAAGCTACTGGATGATCAAACCCATCACCCGCATTCCTTTGAAGTAATACTGCTCCTGCAGCCTCATCACTAGCATCTACAGCCAATGATAAAGGTTTTTCGAAGTCAGATGCTATGAGCACAGGCTGATGACATAGCATAGTTTTCAATTTCTCAAATGCTGCCTGACAAAGCACTGCCCACACACACTTTTCATTTTCCTTCAAGAGGTTAGTTAATGGAAGGGCAATATTAGTAAGATTTTTACAGAATTTTCCATAATATCCTACCATTCCCAAGAATCTTTGGAGAGTTTCTTTTTTTTTTAAACCAGTTGGAGTGGGGACCTCTAAAATTGCCCGAACTTTTGCCTGAACAGGAGCTAACTTACCTTGACTCACAACATAACCAAGGTAAGTCACAGCGGCATGACCAAATTCACTTTTAGCTAAATTAATAGTTAAGTTAGCTTTTGAAATCCTTTCAAATAATTTCTCCACCACAATAATATGTGCTTCCCAGGTAACACTTCCTGTGACCAAATCATCAATACAGGCATCTGTATCTTTTAACCCATGAATCACAGAATTAATCATCTGCTGGAAAGTATCTGGGGCATTCTTCATCCCAAATGGAAGAACATTATATTCATATAGCCCAGATGGGGTTACAAATGCAGAAACCTCTCTACCTCTATCCATCAATGGAACACACCAATACCTTTTAACAAATCAACCTTTGTAAGGAACTTTGCTGTGCCGACTTTATCCACATAATCATCCACTCTGGGGATTGGATATGCATCTGTATTTGTTACAGCATTCACCTTCCTGTAGTCAGTACAAATCCGAATATTACCGTCTGACTTAGGCACCATAACACAAGGTGAACTCCAATTCAAATTAGAATGTCTAATAATATTACTCTAACATATATTTAATTTCTTTCTCAGCAAGTTCACATTTTTTCATGTTCATCTGATATGGTTTTTGTTTTGAGTTTGGCATCTCCAACATCTACATCATGTGAAGCTACCGTGCATTCTTTTAGGAATGCCTGGAAATAAATCCCTATATTTAAAAATAAATTGCTTCATCTGCTGCTTCTGCTCTGGCTGTAAATGAGCTAATTTCTCATCAATATTTTCCAGAATTGTTGAGTTTGTTAATCTGGCAGAAATAATATTGGGTTTCAGATGAATCCCAATATGAGTTTCAGATGAATCATCCATTAAGTTCCTAGTGAGATCAGACTCATTATTATTGACCACAACAGTCGTAGTAGCAGACTGTTACTCATAATATGGTTTTAACATTTTTATATGACAAAGTTGTGTTGGTCTCTTTGATCTGATATCTTTATCACATAATCCACATCATTAACTTTAGACATAATTTCATAAGGACCATGAAATTTAGTTTGTAAAGGGCTCGTTTGCATTGGGAAAAGAACTAACACCTTACCTCCATGCTTAAATTACCTCATTCTAGCTTCTTTATCATACCAGGCTTTCATTTTTCCTGAGCCAATTTTAAATCTTCCCTGGCTAAGCTACAAGCTTTATGTAATCTATCCATAAATTTTAAAACATAATCCAGTAAGTTAGTGTGTACCTCTTTATTAATCCATTGTTCTTTTAATAAGGCCAAAGGTCCTCTAACTCTATGCCCAAATACAAGTTCAAATGGACTAGAACCTAATGAATTCCTGTACTGACTCTTGTACTGCAAATAGAAGTGTATGCCTTCCTCCCAATCATTTTCATTTTCCACACAATACATCCTCATCATAGTTTTGAGGGTAGAATGAAACCTGTCCAAGGCTCCTTGCGATTTTGGATGGTATGCAGACAAGGTAATCTGTTTAGCTTCCAGTTTATAAACTATCTGTTGAAGCAATCTGGACATAAAATTACTACCTTGATTAGGATGTATTTCCTTAGGCAATGCAAAATAAGTAAAGAATTTTATAAGAGCCTTTATTACAGTTTTAGCTGTTATGTTCCCAAGTGGCAATGCCTCTGGAAACCTAGATGCTGTGTACATGATGGTCAATAAATATTGATGGCCAGTTTTAGTTTTTGGTAACGGGCCTACACAATCTACAATAATTTTAGAAAACAGTTCACCAAATGCGGGATTAGGTTGCAGTGGGGCCACTGGAGTAACTTAATTAGGTTTAACCACAATTTGGCAAGGATGACACATTCTGCAAAACGTCACCACATCTTTTCTCAAACCAGGTCAGTAAAAATGTTTAAAAACCTTGTTCACAGTTTTCTTCACCCCTTGATGTCCACTCAAGGGCACGCTTCTTGGAGTCAGTACAAAACTGAATACTACCATCTGACAGTTTCACGGGTAAAGTTAAAGTCTCATTCCAATAAACTTCAGGAACTACTACCTTGTGAACAACCTTCCATTCATCACTTGCAGGAATTGTAGGTGATCTCCACTTCCTCATTAATACTCCTTTCTCAAAATAATATCCTACTAGCACCTTACCAATCTCACTATCTGGGAGAGCTTGTTCCTTTAATTCGATAATCTCAGGGTCTCTACTCTGCTCTGCTATCATCTCCTTCCGAGACAGAGACAAATCTTCATGGTTAGACTTACTCCAAGAATCTTGATCAATCAATGAAGGTAAGAAAGTTTCTGACACATCCTCAAAATTCGAATCCCGAGTTGAACAGTCATGGGTGACAAACTCATCCTGCACATCAAGCTTTTTAGCCATAGCTCAATTTACAACACAGAAGGAATCTGTGTTAGAAGCCATCCGTGGTTCCTCTGACTGTATTGTCAAATGCATCTCAGGAAAAACTTGTCCATCAACTAAGTCATTCCCTAACAATAGAGAAACATCATTCATGGGTAAGCTGGTTTGTAGTCCTACTTTAACAGGTCCTGTAACTAACAATGACCTTAAATTTACTCTATGCAAATGTACAGGCATAAGGGCACTCCCAACACCCTGTATATAGTTTACCTCACCAGTGTCAGACTCATCACTAAACTTTAACACACTGTCTAACATTAGTGTTTGAGAAGCTCTAGTATCCCTAAGGATTATTTTTTGACACCGGAGTGGATCTCTCTTTCAAAGATACAAATCCTTCAGTTATAAAATGATCATATCCCCTCTTAACTTGGTCAGACTTTGACAAAGCTTCATTTGCATTTATCGAACCCTGTGGATTTACAGGTGTTTCAATATGTTGCACACAAGTATCTGGGACCGCTTCCTTCTTTTCCCAATTGGAAACAGTTAGTTATTACGTGACCAGATTTCTTACAATAATTACAAATGGGACCAGACTGTCTTTCCTTCACATGTTTCCCTTTATCCTTACCTTTCTCACTAACTTCTGATTTATTTTCTGGTTTACCATGACTCTGTGCTATTTTTCCTTTTAAAAGTTCTACCCTGAGGAAATTTACTCTTATGGATTAAAGCATACTCATCAGCTAGTTTAGCAGACTCCTGCAATGTAGCAGTGTCCCTCTCATTTAAGTATGTCCTTACTTCAACAGGGATTCTCCTTTAAAAATTTCTCCATTGAAATCAACTCCTTTAATTTATTATACTCCCCATTCACATTTTTAGAGGAAACCCATCTCTCAAAACACACAGCTTTATCATAAGCAAATTCCACATAAGTTTTTTCCACGGATTTCTTTAAATTTCTGAATCTTTCTCTATAAGCTTCTGGAACCAGTTCATACACTTTCGGTATATGCTACTTTACAGTATCATAATCAAGTGTTTGCTCAGCCGTTAAAGCTGTATAAACTTGTTGTACCTTGTTTTTAATTACACTCCATAACATCACTGGCCATTTCTCTTTCGGCCACTCTGAAATCAGAGCAATAGTTTCAAAATGTTGGAAATGTTTATCCACTTCTGTTTCATTAAATGCAGGAGCTAATATAACTTCGACTAGCAACAAACTGTTTCTTTGAACCAGAGGACTGATTCTCGGACCTTAATTTCTCCATCACTAGCTCAAACTCCCTCTTTCTCTCTACTTCTTTAGCTTCAAATTCCCTGTTTCTATTTTCATCTTCTAATCGACATTGCTCCAAGTCCGCTTTACATTGTTCTAACATCATTTGTTTGATTTGAAACTGCATCTCCAGATCACTTATTCAAAACACATCTAACACTGCTTCACCAAAAATCCCCGAATCTACATAATGTGACACAATTTTTCTCTGAATTACTGGCTTTGTTGTAAACTTTGAAATACCTTTAAGATCTAACCTGCTAGCAATCTCATATACATCATTCTATTTCACCTTCACTCATAAACCGGGTCTGATGATGCCAGTAAGTCATCAATATTCATTGTGGCCAAATACCACCCACAAACCAATCAATCAAAAGAATCAGGTATTTCCCTTTTCCAAATCAGACTGATTATTAAACAAACACTTAAGCTCAAAAACGTAACATATCCTGGATGAGAGCCTCCAATTGTTTTGGTACGTCTCTGGCAACAATTAATATAGAATTAAGTAGGTTTTTTTTTATAAACAAATAATCATTTTATTGAACTCTGCTCAACAAAAATGAAAAGTAAACAAATGACTAACTTAACCAGAAATTAACTGCCATAAGGCAACTCTAACAATTCTTAAAGTGGTAAATGTGAACACAGTCTTAAATGTGTTAAATATGATAGTTCAAGTGATTTATACAGTCAATTAGGAGAGACTTTCCTGAAGTAAAAATTCCTCAATGACATGACATTACTGCTGATCCCAGCCAAAATATGCCCTGCCTAAAGGATTCACGATGAAAGAAATAAAAATGGCTTAAAGGACCTGAACTTTTCTTGGCGAATGAACCCTGCAAAACCCTTTCTACTCTTACAGGTAGAAGTTATCTCAGATGCAGGTCACTATTTCCTGAATGAAGATCCAATAAGGTTGATCCTGTAGTAAATCACTAAATGCCACCAACTTCACTCAATCATTTGGGTTCCTGTACTTCTGTAAAATCTTCACTCTCCAATACTTAGACATTAAAATTAAATCAAAGATACATCAAACAACTGGCAGCGATGAGCAAAACTGCCAGCACAACGATTCTGTACCTTACAGTAGAAAGTAAAACTTCACTTTAAAATGAAACTGTGTCATAAGGCCAAATATGCAGCATAACAGAGTAACTGATGCATTGAAAGACGACTCAACACAAAATTTTTGCATCACAGCAGGCTTTCCCATTTTATATCTGTTGGAACATGTCATCATGTGACCTCACACTGACGGAAAAATTACATCACTCTACCATCATGAGACCATTACATCATGCTCGCCAGATACTCAATTACATCATGGCCATAAGACAGTCACAAGATACCCACAGGGTATGTAAAACCCCATACCTCTCCCATAGGCATTGTTCTTCCTATTTTGTTGCAAAAACTCCTCCAACTTGCCCTTTTTGCTTGATGTATAGTTCTTCTCACCACTGCCTGTGCCTTCTTATATTGAATCAAATGCTGCATATTATGTGTTCATTTAACTAGTCTGAATGTTCTATTTCTGTTTTTTTACAACCTGACAACATTCCTCTGTCCACCACAGAACCATTTTTCTTTTCATCCTATTTTTACTCCTGGGTATAGATCCTTCTGCTGGCATAATAACTGCTGAAGTCAGCTGACTATTTAATTCATCCACATTTCCGGACATGTCATCCTTGTCTATGCTTCTTCACTCAACTTCTGGAACTTACCCAATCTGCTTTTCCAAACACTCACTTTGGGATTCCACCACCTGACCTTACTTCAGCTCTTTCACCCACTGAACATGAAGCTGGATAGTGATCACCACCTACTGTTGAAGCAGTCCAAACTCCCCAGGTACTAACTCCAGCCAAGGTATTAGACACTAAGGTAACATCTAATACTGACTCCATTTCTGTTGCTATGTTTATCCTTGCTCCTCTACCATCATTCATACACACCAAATCCTTTTCTTCCATCAAGTCTTAAATTACCTTTCTATTTGAATCTGTAAATGAATCCACCCATATTGTGCTGTGAGCATTGAAATCTGCACACCACACTAATTTATGTCTGTTTTGTCCTTGTATCCTTAGTAGGCTATCCAAATCTAACCTTTTACATAGATTATAGTAGTTAATCATAACCGCTTCCTCCCTTCTCTCCCACACTTCCACCACTATGTATTCCTGATCATCTCCTTTTCCAGTACCTTTTATGGTATACCTTGTTTGATTAATATAGCACAACCCCCTCCACCCCCTAGATTTTAATCTTTCCTTATCATTGTATATTCATATACCACAAAGTCTAAAGTTGGTTTCAACCAAGTCTCCTGAATACACATTACATCCAGTTTTACAACCATTTCTTTAATAAACTGCTTGAAATCCTGGCTATTGGCCAGCAAGCTCTGTGCATTCCATTGCAAAAGAATCACCATAATTAGTATTAACCAACCCATGACACTTCCTGGTTTGAGTGATTAGTGAGGTTCTCCCTCACTTCTTCACATGTCAGTCCTACTAACCCTAAATGGTTCACTGCTGCTTTGACCACCAGCTGATTATTTTTCCACTTTTTGACTTTACCTCAGCCGTACTATAAATTACTCCAGCAATGAATGAAATAGTCTTTTTGTCTACATAAATCCAGTCATTTGTTCTTTGTTGCATCTCTCACATCCCTCTTGCTCCCTGCTCATTAGCATTATTCTGTTCTCTTGACATTCTTACAGCTTCTGCATAAGTGATCTTTCTTTTCACTCTTATTTCTTGAATTTTATTCTCCTCTCATAACCTCACACACACTATATGCCATATCATGAGCTCCTCCACAATTACAGCATTTTGGTTGCAGTCCTGTTCAACACTTTCCTTACTCATGATCACCCCCACATCTAGCACATCTCCTCTACCTATTACAATCTTCAGCTGTGTCCAAACCTTTCACAATTATAGCACCTCAATGTCTTTGGCACATTCAGTCTTACTGGATAACTCATGAAACCCAGGAACACCTTCTCTGGCAATCTTTCTTCTTCAAATTAAATCAAAACTGTTTCACTTTCCTTTTTCACTCCAACCTTTGTTGTTTTCAGTATTTGAACATTCATTACTTTTCCTCCTTTTAAATTCCTCTTTACCTCCTCCATATTAATACACATTGGTATCCCCATGATCACTTCTTTACATCCACCACCATTTCATGCTCCCACCCTCCCTGTGTATTCCACCTTACATTTTCCTATTTCTCTTAATTTGAGTGCTTTCTCAAGCTATTCCTCATTCACACATCTTACCAATAGGTTGCCATCATTAAGGACTTTTGGAAATACTATTCCCCCTATCTTATTTCCCAATGTTGTTGTTAGCACAAACAGGTTAATTTTCTTAATGTTTCCTTGAGCCTTCTCATTAAACCTTATCATGACAACACCTCCTCTCTAAACTTGTTCATCTTCCTCACTTTCAGAGGTCTCTCCACTATCATTTCTTATTTTTTACTCCCTTTGCCTCAGTTTTCATTCATCCATCCCCTCATCATCTCCTCATTCCCTTAAATTCTCCCTTCACAACTATCCATTTCTCCCCAGCTGCCTCCACAAAGGCAGTAGTTCAGCAGCTTGCTCAGCCTCTCTGCTAACCTACACCAGAACCACAAGCATACACTCTCTGCTCTACTCCAACCCCTGTATTACTGAGTACTCTCAAACCAGGAAACAAATTTATCACAGCAGCCAACCCAGCAACTATTTATGTAGCCAGCCCAAAATGCGAAACAGGTGCCTCAGTTGAGACACCCCAATGGTACAAAGGGAAAACCGGAAAACCTGGAATAAGGATCGATGGACTGGACCGTGAACTGGAATGTGGACTTCACAGACCAGACCATGACACTTGGGGTAGGTTGTCGCATGACACTCACAGAAACAAAGTCACAGATTCCCTGTACATCTCGTACCATCCCAGGAATTGAAACAGGAATACATATCACACAGATTCCCAGTAAATCACATACCACCCCAGGAAATGAAACTGGGGTTCATAACAAAAGACACATCAAACTTTACAGAAGTAGCTGTAAACCACATGACTTAATGTAACTGATATCACAGTACATAAAACGCTGGCGACTAATTCAACCTCTGTCTCCCATGTGATGAGTGGGAATTCTTCCAATGAGTGACCAATAGTGATAAGTTAAAACAGTGTCCGTATCCCACTATCATCAGGGAAGCAGATACATCTGCAGTCAGAATCACGAAAGCAAACATTTCCAATAATACACTTTATAATACAGACCTTAAGCCCATGATATCGTGCCAACATTTTAACCTACGCTAAGATTAACCTGATCACTTCTTTCCACATAGCCCTGCATTTTTCTGTAATCCGTGCCCTTGCCTAAAAGTTTAATAAATGTCCCTAATATACCTGCATTTACCACCACAAACAGCAGTATGTCATGTGTTCTAACTACACTGTGTTCAAAGATAAATCTCACCACTTATCCACCATATACTTTTCTCCAATTGCCTTAAAATTGTGCCCCACTGTATTACTTACTTCCAGCCTGGGGGGATAAAAGTCTCTGACTATCCATTTGATCGATGCCTCTTATTATCTTGTACACGTCTATCAAAACACCTCTGGAACTCCTCGGCAAAGAGAAAAGCCCTAGCTCACTCAACTTTTCCTTGTATATGTTCTCTAATCCAGCAGCAGCCTGGTAAATCTCCTCTGCACAGTCTCTAAAGCTTCCACATCCTTCTTATATGAGGAGATCAGAAACATACACAATATTCCAATTGTCGTCTAACCAGGGCTCTATATGGTTACATCATGGCCCCTATACTTAATTCCCCAGCTGATGAAGACCAGCACACCAAACACTTTTTAACAATCTCCTCAAATTACAAGGCAATGTTAAGGGATCTATGGATATGGTCCACAAGATCCTTCAGTTCCTCCACACAATCAAGAATTCTGCCATGAACCCAATATACTGCCTTCAAATCCAACCTTCCAAAAGTGAATTACTTCACACATATCTGGTTTGAGTTCCATCTACCATTTCTCTGCCAGCTTTGTAACCTGTCCCTGCCTCATTGTTACCTGCGACTACATGATTCATAACTCCACCAACCTTCATCTCATCTTCAAGCTCAGTTACCCACTCTTTCACTTCCTCATCCAAGTCATTTATAAATATCACAAATGACAGGGATCCCAGAGCAGATGCCTGCAGAAACTCTGCTCGTCAGCAACCTCAAGGCAGCATACACTACATCTACGACCACCCTCTACCTTCACTGGACAAGCAAATTCTGAATCTGTGCAGCCAGATTCCCTTGGGTACCCTGTCTACTGATATTCTGAATGAGCCTACCATGGGAAACTTATCAAGTGCCTTCACGAAAACCAAGTACATCACATCCACTGCTCCACCTGTATCAGTGTGCTTTGTTACATCCTCAAAGTATTCAAACAGCTTCATGAGGCAAGAGCTATCCATCACAAAGCCATACAGAATATCCCTATGCTTCTCCAAATATTCAAATGTTCTATTTCTAAGAATCTTCTCCAATAATTTGCTCAACACTGAAGTAAGACTCGATGGTAAATAATTTCCTGGGTTATCCTTAATTCCTTTCTTGAAAAAAGCAATATCACCTGCCTCTCTCCAATCATTTGGTACTATTGCTGTGGCCAGTCATGATGCACAGATCATTGCCAAAGGTGCAGCAAACTCTTCCCTCACTACCGGCTGTAAGCTGGGGTATAGACAATCTGGTTTCCATGACATATCTGCCCTAATGTTTTTCAAACCTTCCAGCACATCCCCTTTCTTCATGTTGACATATTTTATCATACTGCCTGTTTTACGCTGTACGCACAAAGAACAAGATTGCTCACTTGAGAGAATATGGAAGAAAAGAATTTATTAAGAACCTTGAACCTTCTCTAACTACAGGCAGATGTCTTCTCTTCATTCTCCTGTTCTTCATGTAAGTGTAGAATGCATTGTGACTGTTGCGTACCCGTGACACGTGACAGTGGTACCCTTGTCACGTGACTGGGGTTGAAGTTATACTGGACATGAGGTAATGGTGGAGTGATGTCATTTTCCCGCCAGTAGAGGTCATGTGACAGGTTTTTCTACAGGGTATAAAAGGAAGACCCACCCTGTCAGGTGGGGCAGTTCGTGGCTGGATTTGCCAAGATGACTTCATATCACTGTGTGATTTAATGTGATGACGCAGTTTAGTTAAAAATGAAGTTTTATATAATGCCTAAAGTTTAAAAGGTCAGAGCCAACGGTTTCTTTGCTAATGGAGAGTGAAGTTTGGAAGACAAATCGAGAAGAATCGATTTTCGACGATGGATTGACTTCGACCTTGTGTGATCCTCATTCGGAAGGATTTCGTTTACTATTCTCACGATAGTCTCCGCTGGAAAAAGCGGCAGATTGAGAATATTGTGGAAGGAAGGTCAGTCACTTTAAGTTGTTATATTTAATAAAATTCGACGTGGGAGTTCGACGCTGGGAATCGAAGGACATCGACGTGGAAGAGAATTTACATCGCTTTAAAAAGCCTCTCCTTTTAAAAGTACCGTGAGCTTTTGAACTGTCGGCATATCGTTTTAAAGTCTGTTTTCTTTCGGCATACCGTTTTAACGAACTGAGTTCTTTTCAATACCGCTTTGAAGACTGTTTGGGACTGCAACGCTATTAAGGACTGTTTGAGCAGCTGAGCTCGGATCATTGTTTGGGTTTGTTTACATTTGAAGGGGGTTTGTTATCAGTGTTTAATAAACGTGTTATTCGTTATAAAACCCCTTGCCTAACTCATCTATATTATTGTTGCCCGAATACGTAACATAATTATGGGGGCTACGTTCGGAATTGAATTGTTTGAGTTTAATAAGCTTTTTGAATTTTGAGTCGGTGTTTTGGTAACGGGGATTGCTCGATTTTTTTTGTTTGATTGGCTTGTGAGTGGTATTCGGCAACGATGAATATTGATGAGTTTCTGGATTCGCCAGTCGCGGATTTGTTAGCGAAGGCGAAAAAAACTGAAGTCTCTGAACTTGCGAATCGGTTGCATCTTAAAGGGATTTTGCCAACTACATCAAAAGCTGTAATACAGAGAAAAATCGCGTCTCACTATGTGGCTTCGGGTCATTTTGAAGAATCGATTTTAGAATCGTTTCCAATAAGTAATCTGGAGATGCAGTTGCAAATTGAACAAATGAGGTTGGAACAAAGTAAAGCAGAGTTAGAGAGGTGTAAATTGGAATCTGAGCAGAAGAAAAGAGAATATGAATATGCAATTGTGAATTTAAGGTCTGAGAATCAGTCTTCTGATTCTAGAAAACCGTTTGTTGCTAGCCAAGAAATTAAATTGGTCCCTCTATTTAGTGAAACAGAAGTGGAGAGATATTTTCAACATTTTGAAACTATTGCTCGGATGTCAGAGTGGCCGAAAGATAAATGGTCAGTGTTATTACAGAGTGTAATCAAAGGCAAGGCACAACAGGTTTACACAGCTTTAACTGCTGTGCAAGCATTGGATTATGATATTGTGAAAGAAAATATTCTCAAATCGTATGAATTGGTCCCAGAAGCGTACAGGGAAAGATTCAGGAGTTTGAAAAAGTCCGTGGAAAAGACTTATGTGGAATTTGCCTATGATAAAGCTATGTGTTTTGAGAGATGGGTTTCTTCTAAAAATGTAAATGAGGACTATGATACATTGAGAGAGCTGATTTTGATGGAGGAATTTAAAAGAAGCATTCCTGTTGAAGTAAGGACCTACTTAAATGAGAGGGATACTGATAAATTGCAGGACTGTGCTAGATTAGCTGATGAGTATGTTTTAATCCATAAGAATAAATTTCCTCAGGGTAGAATTTTCAAGAGGAAAAATAATATGGAGACTCCAGGTAAATTAGAGATTAAATCAGAGGTTAATGAGAGAGATAAGGAGGAAGGAAAACCTGTGAAGGAAAGACAGTTTGGTCTTATTTGTAACTATTGTAAGAAGCCTGGCCATGTAATAGCTAACTGTTTCAAATTGAAAAAGAAAGAGAAGGAAGCAGTTCCGGATGCTTGTGTGCAACATACTGAAGCACCTGTAAAGTTACAGGGTTTGGTAAACACAAATGAGGATTTGTTAGAGTCTGACCAAGTTAGAAAGGGATATGATCATTTTATAACTGAAGGGTTTGTATCCTTGAAAGAAGGATCTACTCTGGTGCCAATAAAAATTCTTAGGGATACTGGAGCTTCTCAATCACTGATGTTAGATAGTGTGTTGAAGTTTAATGAAGAGAGTGATACTGGTGAGGTAAATTACATAAGAGGTGTTGGAAGTGATTTTATGCCTGTACGTTTACATGAAGTAAATTTGAAGTCAGGGTTAGTTACAGGATTTGTTAAGGTAGGATTACAGCATAGCTTACCTGTGAAGGGTATTTCTTTATTGTTAGGTAATGACTTGGCAGGTGGACAAGTTTTTCCTGAAGTGCATTTGACAATGGAGTCAGAGGAACCAGAGGTGAATTCTAACACAGATTTTTCTTGTGTTGTGACTAGAGCTATGGCTAAAAAAATTGATGTGCAGAATGAGGTTGTTACTCATGACTGTTCAACTCAGGATTTGAGTTTTGAGGATGTGTCGGAGACTTTCTTACCTTCGTTGTTTGAACAAGATTCTGGGAGTAAGTCTGACTATGAAGATTTATCTCTGTCTCGGAAGGAGATGATAGCAGAGCAGAATAGAGATCCTGAGATTATAAAATTAAGGGAACAAGCTTTACTAGGTAGTGAAATTGAGAAGGTGTCAGTAGGATATTACTTGGAAAAAGGAGTGCTGATGAGGAAGTGGAGGTTGCCTACAATTCCTGCAAGTGAGGAATGGAATGTTGTTTATCAGGTGGTTGTTCCTAAAGTTTATCAGAATGAGATTTTGACTTTAGCTCATAGTGTGCCTTTAGGTGGACATCAAGGGGTAAGGAAAACTGTGGACAAGATTTTAAAACATTTTTACTGGCCTGGTTTAAGAAAAGATGTGGCGATGTTTTGTAAGACGTGCCATACTTGTCAAATTGTGGGTAAACCAAATCAGGTTACACCAGTAGCTCCATTACAACCTATTCCAGCATTTGGTGAACCGTTTTCTAAAGTTATTGTAGATTGTGTTGGTCCATTACCAAAGACAAAAACTGGTTATCAGTATTTGTTGACTATCATGTGTACTTCGTCTAGGTTTCCAGAGGCAGTACCACTTAGGAATATAAAAGCTAAAACTGTGACGAAGGCTCTTATAAAATTCTTTACTTATTTTGGATTGCCTAAGGAAATACAAACTGATCAAGGTAGTAATTTTATGTCTGGATTGTTTCAACAGATAGTTTATAAATTGGGAGCTAAGCAAATTACTTCGTCTGCATACCATCCAGAATCGCAAGGTGCTTTGGAGAGGTTTCATTCTACTCTCAAGAATATGATTAGGACATATTGTGTGGAGAATGAAAGTGACTGGGATGAGAGTATAAACTTACTTTTATTTGCAGTAAGGGAATCGGTACAGGAATCTTTAGGGTTTAGTCCATTTGAACTTGTGTTTGGACATAGAGTTAGAGGACCTTTAGCTTTATTGAAGGAACAGTGGATTAGTAAGGAAGTGCATACTAATTTGTTGGACTATGTTTTGAAATTTAAGGACAGGTTACATAAAGCTTGTAGCTTAGCCAAGGAAAATTTGAAGTTGGCTCAGGAGAAAATGAAAACTTGGTATGATAAGGAAGCTAGGATGAGGATGTTTAAGCCTGGAGATAAGGTGTTGGTTCTTTTCCCAGTGCAGACAAATCCTTTACAAGCTAGATTTCATGGACCTTATGAAATTGTGTCTAGAGTTAATGATGTGGATTATGTAATAAAAACTCCAGATCGTAGAAGGTCAACACAACTTTGCCACATAAATATGATTAAACCATATTTTGAGAAACAATCTGATACTGTGACTGTTGTGGTTAGTGAGAATGAGTTGGATTTAACTAGGAACATGATAGATGATTCATCTGACTTTCATTCTAAATCTAACATTGTTTCTGTTAGGTTACCTAATTCGACTATTTTGGAAAATATGGATGAGAAATTAGCACATTTACAGCTAGAGCAGAAACAACAGATGAAGGAATTGATTTTTAAGTATAAGGATTTGTTTCCAGATGTTCCGAGAAGGACTACTATAGCTTCACATGATGTAGATGTTGGAGATGCCAAACCTATTAAACAACATCCATATAGGATGAACATGGAAAAATGTGAACTTGCTGAGAAAGAAATTGAATACATGTTAGAGAATGATATTATTAGACATTCTAACTCGAATTGGAGTTCGCCATGTGTTATGGTGCCAAAACCTGATGGTAGTATTAGGTTTTGTACGGACTATAGGAAGGTGAATGCTGTAACGAAAACAGATGCATATCCAATTCCTAGAGTAGATGATTGTGTAGATAAGGTTGGAAAAGCAAAGTTCCTTACAAAGATTGATTTATTGAAAGGGTATTGGTGTGTTCCATTAACGGACAGAGGTAGAGAGATTTCTGCATTTGTAACTCCATCTGGGTTATATGAGTATAATGTTCTTCCATTTGGGATGAAGAATGCCCCAGGTACTTTTCAGAGGATGATTAATTCTGTGATTCAGGGATTGAAAGATACTGATGCTTATATTGATGATTTAGTGACAGGAAATGATACTTGGGAAGCACACATTATTGCGGTGGAGAAATTGTTTGAAAAGCTTTCAAAAGCTAACTTGACTATTAATTTAGCCAAGAGTGAATTTGGACATGCTACTGTGACTTACCTTGGTTATGTTGTAGGTCAAGGTAAGGTAGCTCCTGTTCAGGCAAAAGTTCAGGCAATTTTAGAAATTCCCACTCCGACGGGGAAAAAAACTCTCAGAAGATTTTTGGGAATGGTAGGATATTATCGAAAATTTTGTAAGAATTTTGCTAATGTTGCCCTTCCATTAACTAATCTTCTGCAGAAGAATGTAAAGTTTGTATGGACAGTGTTTTGTCAGGAAGCATTTGAAAAATTGAAAACAATGATATGTCAACAACCTGTGCTTAAGGCACCTGACTTTGAAAAACCTTTTTCATTAGCTGTAGATGCTAGTGATGAAGCTGCGGGAGCAGTATTGATGCAGAGGAATGAGGGTGATGAGGTTGATCATCCAGTAGCTTACTTTTCTAAGAAATTTAATAAGCATCAAAGAAACTATTCAACAATAGAGAAAGAATTGTTATCTCTTGTTTTAGCTTTGGAATATTTTGAGGTATATGTTGGTACAACTCAAAAACCACTTATTGTTTACACTGATCATAATCCGTTAGTTTTTCTGAGTAAGATGAAAAACAAAAACAGAAGATTGTTAAATTGGAGTTTGATGTTACAAGAGTACAATATTGTGATAACTCATATTAAAGGTAGAGATAATGTGGTTGCTGATTGTCTATCTCGATATTGAATGTACAATTTTTTTTTTTGGAGTGGTTTTTTTTTATTGTAACACTCCTACTGTATTGTATATTGTATATGTTATATAATTTATACATTTGTTTTTTTTTGTAAGAAATTGTTAAAATTTTTGTTCTTGACAGACCAAAAATGTTTTTTTTGGAGGGAGGTGTTACGTATCCGTGACACGTGACAGTGGTACCCTTGTCACGTGACTGGGGTTGAAGTTATACTGGACATGAGGTAATGGTGGAGTGATGTCATTTTCCCGCCAGTAGAGGTCATGTGACAGGTTTTTTCTACAGGGTATAAAAGGAAGACCCACCCTGTCAGGTGGGGCAGTTCGTGGCTGGATTTGCCAAGATGACTTCATATCACTGTGTGATTTAATGTGATGACGCAGTTTAGTTAAAAATGAAGTTTTATATAATGCCTAAAGTTTAAAAGGTCAGAGCCAACGGTTTCTTTGCTAATGGAGAGTGAAGTTTGGAAGACAAATCGAGAAGAATCGATTTTCGACGATGGATTGACTTCGACCTTGTGTGATCCTCATTCGGAAGGATTTCGTTTACTATTCTCACGATAGTCTCCGCTGGAAAAAGCGGGAGATTGAGAATATTGTGGAAGGAAGGTCAGTCACTTTAAGTTGTTATATTTAATAAAATTCGACGTGGGAGTTCGACGCTGGGAATCGAAGGACATCGACGTGGAAGAGAATTTACATCGCTTTAAAAAGCCTCTCCTTTTAAAAGTACCATGAGCTTTTGAACTGTCGGCATATCGTTTTAAAGTCTGTTTTCTTTCGGCATACCGTTTTAACGAACTGAGTTCTTTTCAATACCGCTTTGAAGACTGTTTGGGACTGCAACGCTATTAAGGACTGTTTGAGCAGCTGAGCTCAGATCATTGTTTGGGTTTGTTTACATTTGAAGGGGGTTTGTTATCAGTGTTTAATAAACGTGTTATTCGTTATAAAACCCCTTGCCTAACTCATCTATATTATTGTTGCCCGAATACGTAACAGACATATCTTAATCCTTCTCACAAAGGCTTCTTGTGGCACCTTCTTGCTCTCCTAAATCTGTTCCTCAGCTGCTTCCTGGCTACTTCGTTAATCTATAGAGTCTTGTCTGATCCTTGATTTCTAAACCTTACAGTAATTTTTTTTCTCTCTATCCTTCCTTACAGTGTTGCTGCTCATGCCATGTAACTGCCTACCCTGAAGAAGTTTTAGGTTCAATCCTTTCATTCTCTGTTATGCTTCCTTTTTCCTCCTAATGTAGTTTTAACACTCCCAGATAGCAGCAGGGAGCCTCACTGCCTGGATTTTGGTCCCCCTCAAGTCTATCCCTCTTGTACAGCCCACGCCTATCTAAGAAGAGATTCCATGATACAGAATCCTGAAACCCTGTCCACAGCAGCAGATCCTCATCCAGTGGCTCTAAAGTTCTGTTCCCACCCTCATTTGCACATGACACTGGGAGTAATCCATCAATTACTGCATGAGGTCCTCTTCATTATTTCTGTTAATTCCATGTATTCACCTCAGCCCTCTTTTTATTTCTCTCATTGATTCCAACATGTTCCACAACTTCTGACTGCACACTTGCCCCCTTAAGAACATTCTTTAGCCACACTGAGAAATCCCTGATCATAAAGAATGAGAGACAATAGACAATAGACAGTAGGTGCAGGAGTAGGCCATTCGGCCCTTCTAGCCAGCACCACCATTCATTGTGATCATGGCTGATCATACACAATCAGTACCCTGTTCCTGCCCTCTCCCCATATCCCTTGACCCCGCTATCTATAAGAGCTCTATCTAACTCTCTCTTGAATGCGTTCAGAGACTTGGCCTCCACTGCCTTCTGGGGCAGAGCATTCCACAGATCCACCACTCTCTGGGTGAAAAAGTTTTTCTGCATCTGTGTTCTAAATGGCCTAACCCTTATTCTTAAACTGTGGCCTCTAGTTCTGGACTCACCCATCAGCGGGAACAAGCTTCCTGCCTCCAGTGTGTCCAATCCCTTAATAATCTCATATGTTTCAATCAGATCCCCTCTCATCCTTCTAAATTCCAGTGTATACATGCCCAGTTGCTCCAATCTTTCAACATATGACAGTCCTGCCATTCCGGGAATTAACCTTGTGAACCTATGCTGCACTCCCTCAATAGCAAGAATGTCCTTCCTCAAATTGGGAGACCAAAACTGCACACAATACTTCAGGTGTAGTCTCACCAGGGCCCTGTACAGCTGCAGAAGGACCTCTTCACTCCTATACTCAATTCCTCTTGTTATAAAAGCCAGCATGCCATTAGCTTTCTTCACTGCCTGCTGTACCTGCATGCTTGCTTTCATTGACTGATGTACAAGAACACCTAGATCTCATTGTACTTCCCCTTTTCCTAACTTGACTCCATTTAGATAGTAATCTGCCTTCCTGTTCTTGCCACCAAAGTGGATAACCTCACATTTATCCACATTAAACTGCATCTGCCATACATTTGCCCACTCACCCAACCTGTCCAAGTCACCCTGCATTCTCATAACATCCTCACCATCCTGGGAAAGTACTGCTGTTATTTCAGCACCAGAATAGCATTCCCATTATCAATAACTATTACAGTACACCTTTGGAATGTGGGAGGAAACTGGAATATCCAGGAGGAACCCGCACTCTTATTGCAGAGAATGAACAAACTCCTTGCATACAGAGGCAGTAATCGAACCCGGGCCACTGGTGATGTAAACTGTTACTCTGTCTGCTACACTTCCACATTGTGCACTACCAGGATAGTGAGGAAGCAAGGGGAATGTGTGTCATCATTTGCCAAAACATAGGCAATATTATTGGAGGGAGATCATAGTATAACTTCATAAAGGTTGGTCATTGCAGGAATATTTTGTGTAGTTCCAGTTGTTACATCAAAGGGAGGGTATGCTTGCACAGCAGAGGGTGCCATTTTAAAGGTTCAAAGATTCATTTTATTGACAATGCTTGTATTGAATTGAACTGGATTGATTTTGAATGTATTGCATACATTCTCCATGTCCATGAGTAGTAAAAATATTTACATCTGTCTAAATGTGCAATGTAGGTTAATTTATAATAAATGGTCTGTACAACAATATAACATAGAAATGCCATTGTGTCAGCATGAATTAATCAGTCTGATGGCCTGGTGGAAGAAGCTGTCCCAGAGCCTGTTGGTCTTGGCTTTTATGGTGTGGTACAGCTTCCCAGATGGTAGCAGCTGGAATAGATTGTGTTTGGGGTGACTCAAGTACCCAATGATCCTTTGGGCCTTTTTTCACACACCTGTCTTTCTAAATGTCCTGAATAGTCAGACGTTCCCATCTACAGATGTGCTGGGCTGTCTGCACCACTCTTCGCAGTATCTGGCAATTGAGGGAAGTACAGTTCCCATATAAGGCAGTGATGCAGCCTGTCAGGATTCTCTCAATTGTGCCCCTGTAGAAAGTTCTTAAGATTTGGGGACCTATACCAAACTTCTTCAAATGTCTGAGGTGAAAGAGGTGTTGTTGTGCCTTTTCCACTGCACAGCTGGTATGTACAGAGCACTTGAGATCCTCACTGTGCCACGAGGTGGGGACAAGGGTGCTGGGAGAGGACCCACACGCAGGACACAAACACTTCTTTCTTAGTTACAATAAAATAGCTTTTATTACTCGCTACACAGAAGATCGGGGGATCGAGGACAAAGAGGAACACGGACCTTGGACTTGGACAGTGGGAGCATGGACAGCCGCGGACCTTGGACTTGGACAGGGGGAGCATGGACAGCCGCGGACCTTGGACTTGGACAGGGGGAGCATGGACAGCCGCGGACCTTGGACTTGGACAGAGGGAGCATGGACAGCCACGGACCTTAGACTTGGACAGGGGGACCTTGATTCACCGCCGCCAGACACTTGGATACCATGGATCGCTGCAGCCAGAAACGTGGACACCAAAACACAGGACAAGGAATCTTGAACCAGGACTCCTCCTTCAGATCAGGCATAGAGCCGGGACTCTTCTTCAGGAGGTAGACATGGACAAGTGGCATGAATGTTGAGTGAGGACTCCGTCTTCAGCTCACCCCTGGTAGATTGACCTTGCCCAGACCCACTCTAGCGACAGAAGGCGAATTGCTGGTACTCCGATGAGGGCTGGATCACTCTGGCTTGTCGTGATGGCAGCGACTTGCGAAGGCTTCTTAACACTCTCGCCCCGAACGGCTAAAGCCAAGCTCAAGGGTCGCATGAAACGGAATTAGAAGGGAACAAGGCGTCAATGGTCTGGATCGCAACCTAACTAAATTTAATGGGGAACCGATCCGGACCACGACACACTGATGTGTATGCCAAGGAATGTAAGGCTGTTCACCATCTCAATCCCAGATCCATTGATGGCAATAGGGGTTAGCCTGTCTTAATTCCTCTTGTATTGCACAATCAGCTCCTTTGTTTTTGCGACATTGAGAGAGAGGTTGTTTTCTTCACACCAATGTATCAGGGTGATGACGTCTTGCCTGTAGGTCTCCTCATCATTATTTGAGATTTAGCCAATCTGTGTAGTTAGATCTGATATTTGACTATTCCAGATAGTCATTAATTACAGAATGATAAAGGATCATGAAAGAAAAGGCATTGACTAATCCACCTTTCCCCACCCACCACGTCCGTGGCATGAAAAATAACAATTTAATAACAATTTCAGTTGTGAGGATAGACTGAACAAACTGTGCTTATTTTCTTTAATGGGGGGAAGCAGATGAGGGTTCTGACTGAGGCATACAATGTTATAAGGGACATTATTAGAGTTTATGGTAATAAAAAACTTCAGCAGATCAAGATCCCACCCATATACACAGGTAAATGGAGGTTAAGTCAGATGTGCAAACTGTAATACTTTTGGAAAGTAAAACCCAGGAAGGCTTTTACAGTAAATGGCAGTGATCTGCAGAGTGTTGTAGAAAAAAGCAGCTTTGGTGTGCAAGTATGTCTTTTGCTGAAAGTGGAATCAGAAGTTGTCACGTAAGTGAAAACGTCTTTTGAAATGCTGGCCGCCATAAGTCAGGGCATTGGTACAGAAGTTGGGCATCATGTACAGGACTATGGTGATACCACACTTAAGTATCTTGCTCTGCTGTGGTCATCTTGGTATTGGAAAGGTTTTATTGAACTGGAAAGTGTAACCGAAATCTGCTCTTTTCACCCTTTTCACATTGAGCAACTATTGAAATTCAGAAGAAGTTGCCCTGAACAAATGAAAATATAGGAATAACTTATTTTGTGGGGGATCTTGGAGTCTAAGTCCATAGATCCTGGAAATTGATGGCAAAGTTCAGATGTCTCTGAGATCAAATTCACATTAATGATTTGAGCGACAAGGTTTTTGAGCTATTGTGATTAAGATTTCATTGAACTGGAAAGTGTACAGAAAATACTTACAAGCATGTTTCCATGACTTGAGTGATTGGGATATAGAGAGAGGTTGGAGACATTAGGATTGCTTGGTGTGTAGGAGAATGACAGGTGATATTATAGATGTCTAAACAATCATGAGGGACATAGAGTGAAGTCATTCTGTCCTTTTCACAAGGTGGGGAAATCAGGAATTTAAAGGGCATAGGTTTAAGGGAAGAGGGAAAAGATTTCATAAGAACTCGAAGAACAATAATTTTCAACAAACAGTGGTATCTACGGTGAAGGAACTGTCTGAGAAAGTGAGTAATAATGCTTTTAAAAGACACACACAGAATGCTGGAAGAACTCAGCATCTATGGAACAAAGTACAGTTGGTGCTTCGGGCTGAAACCCTTCAGCAGGGCTAGAGATAAAATGCTAGGAAGTTGATTGATAAAAGAGACAAAAGGCCATGGAAAAATGAAGAAAAAGAGATGGGGGAAGAGCACCAGAGGGAGGTAATGGGTAAGCAAAGAGGTAAGATAAGAGAGGGAGAAGGGGATGGAAAATGGTGAAGTGGGGTTGGTGGTGGAGGCATTACTCGAAGCTTCAGAAATTGTTACTCATGCTATCAGGTTGGAGGCTACCCAAATGGAATATAAGTTGTTGTTCCTCCAACCTAAGTGTGGGCTTATCTTGGCAGGGGAGGAGAATATGGATGGTCATATTGTCTCCTTTCTGTTTTGCTGCTCTCCAACACTTTTAAAAGACAGTTGGAATGGCAATATTTAGAAGGATATACATTAAACATTGGAAAATAGGAGGAGCTTGGATCAGAAATAAGGTCAGCATGGGTTAGTTGAGCCAAAGAGCAATTTCCACCTGAAATGATTCTACCCTCAATATCGGTATGTGAATCAGGTTAATGTGAGGATTTGGAGATTTTGAGAGTATCTGAGGAAGATTTTTCTTCACTCAGAGGATTGTTGCACACTGGAGGGCATTGTACCAGTGGGGTGGTTGAGGCAGGTTCTCTCACAATGGTGAAGACCATCTTTATAAATACTTGAAACACTGGTACATTGTAGGCTGAGTGCAGGTACATAGGATTAATGTGGATGTGGATTTGATGGTAGACATAGACATAATGCATCAAAGGACCTGTTCCTGTGCTGAGTGACTCTGTGACTCTACGTACTTGCACTAAATGTATTGGTGAAATCTCAGTTTATGTCCTGAAATCTTCCTGCAACTAAGCCAAAACTAATTTCCATTACCGATTATATGTTGGATCTCTGTATAGACTTTCTGAAACAGGTATATACAGGCACACAGCTTCCTCTGTAAACAAGGCTATTGCATCTTATCACGTTGGTATATTAAACTGAAATCCTTTTCAAGTTCAATATGGGGGATCAACATTTATCCACCTCCTCTGCCATCTACCACATAGTCACCATCTGTTGTAGGTATACTCCACGAAGGCTTTCAGCATCCTCCTTGAGATCCCATTAATGCAAACCTAGAGAAAGTATCTCAAGAAACTGGTTTGTACTGATCTTCTGAATCAAGTCATGGGCATAAACAGCTGAAGCACATTACAAATCACTATCTCACAAGAAAATTATCTATTATTTCCAACTCGATTTTCTCTAGTTTCACCACATCGCAATACTATTCGAATATAATGAGTTCCAGTTTCTTTTGATAATCTCCAGTGTGGAAATGTGCTGAAGGTCTTCCTAAAGTTTATTTAGTCATAGCCACCCTTAGATGTGCTGCAAGCTACAACTTCAAAATAACAACAAACAGTTTGCTGATAGTAGTTCAGTTTCATAAATCCTTATTGAATCAACCCAAGTCTGCTCTTATCACCATAATTTACTGTTAAAGATTCTTTTACATCAGAATCTATTTTTTCCCAATTCGTGAAGCCAGTAAAGTTTAACTGAGTTTCAGGGGTTTTGCTCTCCAATATTAAGCTGTGTTGAGACATTTATATCCTATTTATTTATTGCAATATTGAGACTCAGAGTGAAACAGGCCATTCCAGCACTTTGATCCATGCTGCCCACAACCCCCAGTTTAACTCTAGCCTAAATCATAGGACAATTTACAATGACCCATTAAACCGCTAACCCATATGTCTTCAGACTATGGGAGGAAATCAGCGCACCCAGCAGAAACCCATGCTTTCAAGGCAGAACATACAGATATCTGATTTGCAGGTATGGGAAACCATTTGGAAGCAATGGAATTTTGATTATGAAGTCTTGATATGATCAGTCCTGCTGACTGTGCCTGAATTTTCCCCTCTCTCTGGATAAAAAGGCTGACATCCAATATCCCTGCTGACTGCTCTCTGCTCCTTTTGAGAAAGCCTTCTGCATATAAGGGATTCAGCTATTTGTTCATTACCTGCAATTAAAGTCAGTCTCCAAGGAGCTGGATTGTGTCACTGATGCGTCTTCCTTCTGTATTAATGAGGGTTCCTTTAAATTTTTGTTTGCAACATCAGTAACAGCAGCTTCTCTACAACCAGCAGAAATTAGTAACACATGCAAGAGAGAGGGCGAATTCTGTGAACAGTAGAGTGGAACAGGAAAGAGATTTATCAGAAGATGGGAACAGATGTGCCGAATATTCCAGAAATGGGGAGAAATGTATTCTGGGCAGCTTACTATATATTTGCAGATGTGGACTGGCTGACACTGGATGACCGGATCTACTATGCACTCGTGACAATTCAACAAATTTACCTTCCTGTTCTTGCTATTGTTGCTGTTCCTGGTGAGTCTCTCAATCCATCTACTCATTCCAAAATGTGCCTAACTAGCTCAGTCTTCATGAAGGTCATTATCCCTTCCTTACTGGTGTTACAGTTATTAATTAAGTAAACTCTTGCAATTCTCTTAAGTTACTTACACACCACTGCTACGTTGGGTCTTTCAATTAAATTATCTGAACAGTAAATTTCAATTGTGCTTTGGTGTTTGTCATTTCAATACTTGGAAGTTTGTGGACTATTTTCAGAGTATAAACTCTTGATTCCCGTCCACTAACTCCACACTCCCCTGTGAATGAAGGCAACAGTTTTGCACTCAATTTTCTTCTGCAAATTTAGCCATTACACATTGTTTACATTAGCAACAACTCTGAAAGCCACCCTATTCCATTCTGGACATGTGCATTGAAAGTTTCCATTATGCTATTATCTTCTCTAGCAGCTCTTGTTTAGAGGCTTCATAAACAAGAACTCCTCCCAGAATCTGCAATGTTTTGCAAAATTTCGATCCAGTAGTTGTTAACATTTATTATCAAACTTTTGATTCTGAGCATATTGCAAAACCTTTCAGAGAGACCCATTTCCCTATATGATCACTACAACTTCATAGATGTGCTGTTTTCCTGTATTCTGTCTCTCTCTGAACCTCTCTTTCTCTTTCATCTTTCTCTATATCACACACTCCCTAGCTATCTCCCTCCCCTGCTCCCTCCCTTGCTCCTTCCCTCATTACCTCTCTCGCTCCCTTCCTGATCCCTTCTTTCAGTCAAAGTAAAAAGACGATAACATACAGCAGAGAAAGGCACACAGCCAATTTTTAAAATCTGCTATTGAGTAGAAAGAACCATCACTTTATTATTGCTTTCTCTTCTGTTTCAATGTCTTTGATCTCCAAAATCAGTCTTTTCCAAGGAATTACCTTGATTGATTACAACAAAAGTACTTATGAGCTGGAATTCTGCATTAAATATCATTGCCCGGTTCTGAACGTAGGAAAAACAAAGTTTTTTATCCATAATTAAATCTCTCGTCTCCCTTGTTCATCTTCCTCTGTCTCTTCTCTGAATGTTTGATGTGACTGCCAATGTCCTTGGCTCTAAAATGGATACAGTGGTCAAACAGTGTTCACTACCTTAATAAAAATCATTCCTGGAATTTTATGTCCCAGGGTTTGTTTTTGCATTAAAGATGTAATTCCAAAATATAACACGAAACCAATCAGCAAAGAAACAGGTCCCATGGGCCACTATGTTGTGCCAAACTAATTAAACTAAGATATCTAACTAAACTAAATCTAATCGAAAATTTCTAACTGAACTGAATTTAATCTAAAATGTCTAACTAAACTCATCCCATCTGCCTGCATAACATCTATATGACTCCAATCTTGTAGATTCATGTGTCTATCTAAAAGTATCTTAAATGACTCTCTTCTGTTGTATTTGTTTCCACTGTCACTCCTGGCAGCACGTTCAGACACTCACCATTCTTTTAAAAAAATGCCCACACATCTCATTTAAACTTATCCCTCCAACTTGATTTAAATGCCCTTGAGTATCAAACATTTTGAGCCTGGGAGAATGATGCCCAATATCTACTCTATCTATGCCATTTATAATCTAGTAAATTTCTGTCAGATCTTCCCTAAGCTCAACCACTCCAGAGAGAACAACCTAAGTTTGTTGATGCCTCTTCTAATACTACAGGCCCTCTAATTCATACAGCACCCTGGTAAGTCTCTTCTGCACCTCCTGCACAGTTCCACATGCTTATGGGGTGACCAGAACTGAACGCATACTCCAAATCAGGCCTAATCAAAGTTTTATGAAATAAAACAGAATGTGTTGGAAAAGTTTGGAGCAGTAGATTGATCAGCAGTGGTGTGGGAAAGAACCACTGTCTTTGTTACAGGTTCATGAACTGGCAGGAGAACAGGAAATCACATTTACCAAGGCATGGATGAATATGGGAGAGAAGGATTGAAGAGTGAGAAATATGTTAAAGTGTACAAGCTGAAGTCAAAGATGGCAATCAAAATCAGTGAATGTTAAAGACATGATAGGTCAAATGCTGACCAGGTCAATCTGGTGATGTCACTGGTTCATCAGCTAATGACCAGGGTCAAGACTGATTATCTGATATGAGTATACCATGGTCAGGGGCAGTGTATAATTGCATAAGCTTGATCTGACAGCACCAACACACTCAGGATTAGTGCACAACAAAAGAGCAAGAAAGATTTGGACTGATTTCTCCCACTCCCTATATTATACCCAGGCCCCCTCCCCACACTCACATTAGTGACCCAGGATCACTAGATAAAGTTCAAAAGATGAAGCAGGCAACCTTACTCCTCACAAGCCCATAACTTTCATATAATAATTAGGAACACAAAGCTGGACTGAGTCCATCACATTTGCCCAAGGTCTTTGGGTGATGCTCAAAAGTTGGAACAATTATTCCAACTTTGACACCAGCCAAGGGTACTTGCACATGCTTGTCAGTGGAAACCTATATTGATTACCTGAAGTTGCTATTAATAGCCAGAGTTACACTGGTAAACTACATGAAAGTCAGGAACAGAAACTTTGGCCCTCTCCACTTCACCAGTCCAGGAGCAGAGTCACTGAGGCTTGGGTGGTGAGAGGGACAACACCGACATCTCTGTGTTCCAGGATTTTGATGTTTCCAATGTGATAAAAGGGAGGTAAGAGAGGGAAAATATTACTAGCTGAACTCAGAAAGAATATACTGGAGGACTCATCTACTGAGGCAGAATGGGCTGAGCTCAAAGATAGTACAAATAGAATAACTGTGATGGGATTTACCTATACTGTATGCCTTCTAAAAGCCTCTTGGAGACAGAGGAATAATGTAAAAATAAAGGGACTGTTGTAATGGGTAATATTAACTACCCTAAGATTGACTGCGGCTTCCATTGTGTCAGACGCTTAGATAGGACAATATATTTTTGCAGAAACAGTAAATAGCTAGTCTAAAAGGAAAAGCTATATTAGGCCTGACATGTTCCAGTAATGAGGATGGACAGGGATGGCAAGGTAAAGCAAACTTCGATGCAGACAGAGGTTGTGTATTTCATTGAGATGTAAAAGGCCACCTAAGTAAGGTTTAAGAAGCTGAAATTGTGTTACTCACAAAAATGGCTAGAGGGCTGTGACCAGTCATGTTCCACATATAAATACATTACAGGCATCTACTGTCTGTGACAGATATAAATGAATTGGACGAAAACATGGTCAGTGGTACAGATGATACAAAGATTAGAGGGATTGTGGGGAATGTCAATATTTGCCAAAAATTACAGATTAGTTGCAGATAGGGACAGCAAAGATATAGATAGATTTTCATCCAGCTAAGTATTTCAATTTGGAAGATCAAATGTGAAGGGACAGTATGCAGTTAATGGCAGGATCCTTAACAGAGGTGATATACAGGGGATCTTGGGGTGTAACTCAAAAGCTCCCTGCACAGGTTGATAGGCTGGTAAAGAGGAGATATGGAATGCTTGCCTTCTCAGTCAAGCATTGAGTTCAAGAAGCGGGATGTTACAGCTTTATAAAAAATCAGCTGAATTCATCTTGAGTATTATATTAAGTTCTGATCATCCCATCAAGGGAAGGATGTAGAGGGTTTGGATAAGGTGCAGAAAAGGATTACTCAGATACTCTCTGGATTGAAGCCAAGTAATATAAAGAGAGTTTTGACAAGCTTGGCATGTGTTCACTGGAGCAAAGGATTTTGTAAGATTATGAAAGGCATAACTTCAAGAATCCGAGGTGATGATGAGTCAGTTATTGGTGTGAGATAGTACACCTAAGTAGGTGATCCCACAATAAGTAATTCACCACCAGAAAAACTAAGGACATGATTGGTGAATTCAGGAGGGTGACGGAGAGTGAATATGCAGCAGTCTGCATTGGAGGTTTGGCAGATGGGACAGTTAGCAGCTTTAAATTTTAGGGCATTAATATAACAGAAAAAAAAGACATTTGATTATCCTGACATTCTCAGTGAATCTGTTATCTTATTCTTTGGTCTCATGTGTAATCCTCATGTTTGTTTCCCTTCCCATAGTGAACATTGTGACGATTGCGATTCTATCCCGGAGGAAGTGTGGACTCTCCAAAGTTGTCACTCACTACCTGGTTGCCATGGCAGCGGCAGATCTTCTGGTCGTTTTTCTCGACCTGATTTTAAGGCAGATTCCAGTTGTTTATAAGAAGTACTTCAGTTTCCTGTTTTCACTACGCATGTGTAACAGCCAGGCGGGCATGATTTACGCAGCCACCGACTGTTCGGTTTGGTTTACCGTCTCTTTCACATTTGATCGATGTGTGGCCATTTATTACCAGAGGCTGAAGAATAAATACTGCACTGAGAGAACGGCGGCAGTGGTCCTGGGGACAGTGACTGCTGTAAGCTGTTCAAAGAACATTTTCTGGTATTTTATTCTCACAGGTATGTATTTAATTAATGATAACCCCAGATTTTGCGGGACAAGAAATGGTGATCTGAGTTCTCCAGTCTGGGAAACAATTGCTATCCTCCATTACCTGCTCACCCCCGTGGTCCCATTTTTCCTGGTTCTGCTGTTCAACGCAGTGACCATCAGACACGTTTTGGTGGCCAGCAGAGCCCGCAAGAGACTCCGAAGTTCCGGCACTGGGGAAACTCACAAGGACTCAGAGATGGAGAGCCGCAGAAAATCCCTCATCCTATTGCTGGCAATTTCGGGGAACTTCATTTCATTATGGGCATTGTTTACAGTAAATTATATATGGGTCCGACTGTGTTACCTGGTGCGAGGGACAGAATTTCCACCTTATTCAATGCAGGAGGTGGCTTACATGCTGCAGCTCCTTAGCTGCTGCACGAATACGGCTCTTTACGCTGTGACCCAGTCGCTCTTTAGGGAGCAGCTGAAAGATGTTGTGAAATATCCTCTCACTCTCATTATAAAACACACCCAGTTCCAATGAGGGCCAAGCAATCCACTGCCTCGTTCTGCCCAACATGCCTAGTTTCCCCACATCCCCTTCTACTTTAACACACTCTCCGTTCCACTGATACTTGACAAGGTCCGTGTCACAAGCTGTTCCTACAGTTCATGACCCTCATCGACCAGATTCAGAGTGGACAATGTGCTGGGCTGCTGCTCATCCTGTTTGTGAATCAGCTATTTCTATTTAAACACCATCTTTTCACTGCCAGCTGATGGATAATTGTACTCCTGTGTCTAACACAATTAAAGCTACAAATTATTGTAGATATTGTAGATTAATAAAGGACTTTAAACTGGAGGAGCCATAAACCTTCTCCAGTTAATTCCAAACTTCCTTCTTTCCAATGCAAAAGTGGTTGAAGAATGACTTGAGGGAGATTTTTACAGTGGCATGCTGAAGTTTAGGCACCCCGTTCAAAATTTCTGTTACTGTGAATAGTTAAGTGAGTAGAAGATGAACTGATCTCTAAAAGTCATAAAGTTAAAGATGAAACATCCTTTTTGACATTTTAATCAAGATTAGTGTATTATTTTTGTTATGTACAATTTTAGAATGAAAAACAGGAAAGGAGCACTATGCAAAAGTTTGGGCTCCCCAAGAGATTTGAACTCTCACATAACTTTTACCAAGTTCTCAGACCTTAATTAGATTGTTAGGGCTGTGGCTTGTTCACAGTCATCATTAGGAAAGGCCAGGTGATGCAAATTTCAAAGCTTTATAAATACCCTGAATCCTCAGACCTTGTCCCAACAATCAGCAGCCATGGGCTCCTCTAAACAGCTGCCTAGCACTCTGAAAATTAGAATACATGATGTCCACAAAGTAGGGAAGGCTATAAGAAGATAGCAAAGCGTTTTCAGGTAGCAGTTTTCTCAATTCTTAATGTAATTAAGAAATGGTAGTTAACAGGAACGATGGAGGTCAAGTTGTGGTCTGGAAGACCCAGAAAACTTTCTGATAGAACTGCTCATAGGATTGCTAGAAAGGCAAATCAAAACCCCCGTATGACTGCAAAAGACCTTCAGGAAGATTTAGCTACACTGGAGTGGTGGTGCACTGTTCTACTTTGCAGCGACTTCTGCACAAATATGACTGTCATGGAAGATTCATCAGAATAAAACATTTCCTGCATCCTCACCACAAAATTCAGTGTCAGAAGTCTGCAAAGGAACATCTATATAAGCCTAATGCATTTTGGAAACAAGTCCTGCGGACTGATGAAGTTAAAATATAAAATTTTGCCCGCAGTGACAAAAGGTATGTTCGGAGAAAAAAGGGTGCAGAATTTCATGAAAAGAACACCTTTCCAACTGTTAAGCACAGGGGTGGATCAATTAACCTTTGGGCTTGTGTTGCAGCTAATGGCACGGGAAACATTTCATTGGTAAATGGAAGAATGCATTCAATTAAATGCCAGCAAATTCTGGAAGCAAACATCACACTGTCTGTAAAAAAAAGCTGAAGATGAAAAGAGGATGGCTTCTGCAACAGGATAGTGATCCTAAACACACCTCAAAACCCACAATGGACTACCTCAAGAGGCGCAAACTGAAGGTTTTCCCATGGCCCTCACAGTACCCCAACCTAACCATCATTAAAAATCTGCAGATAGACCTCAAAAGAGCAGTGCATGCAAGACCGCCCAAGAATGTCACAGAACTAGAAGCCTTTTGCAAGGAAGAATGGGCAAAAATCACCCAAAGAAGAATTGAAAAACTCTTAGCTGGCTGCAGAAAGTGTTTACAAGCTGTGATACTTGCCAAAGTGGGTGTTACTATGTACTGACCATGCAGGGTGCCTAAACTTTGCTTCAGGTCCTTTTTCTTTTTCTGTTAATTTGAAATTGTAAACAATGGAAATAAAGAAGTATCCTTGCTTAAAATATTAAAGAAATGTGTCATCTTTGACTTTATGCCTTTTGGAAATCAGGTCATCTTTTACTCACTTAGTTATTCACAGTAACATAAATTTTGACCGGGGTGCCAAAATTTTTGAGTGCCACAGTATATTATCAAAGTACATTATTTTTCATGGTTGGTTCTGAACCAAGTAGGGTAAGGCGAGGGGAAGGAATTGAAAAGAGGATTGGAGGGGTTTCAGCTGAAGAAAGGAACCAAGGATAAAATGGAACATTGCTGAGAGGATGGTTGTGAGACACCACAACATTTACAAAATAAAAACAAATGAATCACTTAAGCTTCAAAGGCTTAAGTGCTGGTAAGTGGTAATAGGATAGATAAGTATTTGATTATCATCATAGAAATTGGTGGGGGGGAGAGACATTGAGTCACACAACAGAGTAAAAGGCCCTATGATAAGATGATCCAGCTGACTCTCTTTAATGTTGTATGCTGGAAATAGCGAGTGCAAGTATGACAGGTATATCTGATCAAAATATTAACAGGTATTGTGCTCACATTATACAGTGCTTTCTCTGGTTTGATGAACCTTGTCATCCTTTATTGATTATTTAACCCATTTTCTTTGCCATCTCAACTACAAGACTGATGAGCTTTGCAAAATGGAGTCTTATAACATGTTCACCAGTTGTGAACAACATAAGATTGCTTCTACCCTTAATTTCATTGTTACTAATGTTGCTCTATTATAAACGGTTCAAGCCTCAATAAATCATTTTGTGCAGTTAAATAATTTTTCAACCTTTTCTATCCCGTACCTCTTTCTGATCAAGGAAGCATATCATGTTTCCATTCAAGCTGAAGGTGCTAAAATTTCAATTCCCATTAAACACCCAAAATCACATCAATTTAGCTCAGTTGTTGCCACACCAATTTGGCAGTTTCATTTTGGTCAAAATCAAAACAAATAGCATTGACCTATACCCCAAATTGTCTTGTACTGTCTATTTCAAGTACCACCTGATCAATAGGGACCAAACACAATAATGTTTTTATTACTCAGTACATCTGTCCTGGCAGATTGGGCAGTATGGTAGCATAACATTTAGCAAAATGCTTTACAGTGCCAGTAACCTGGGTTCAACTCCCATCATTGTAAGTACATTTTCCACTTGATGCCATGGGTTTGCTTTGGGTGCTCGTGCTTCCTCCAACTTTCCAAATATTTAGGGTTAGGGTTAGTGAGTTGTGGGCATATTATTTTGGCATTGTAAGTATGGTGACACTGGCTGGGCTACCAGCACACGCTTAGACTCTGCTGGTCATTGATACAGATGACACACTCACTGTATTTTTTTTTTTGATATTTGATAGTGCATGTGACAAATAAGTGAACCTCAGATAAAAAAACAAATTCGTTCAATAGTTATACTTAATATCAGAGAATGCATGCAATATGCAACTTGAAATTCTTGTTCTTCACAGACAACAATGAAAACAGAAGTGTGATACAAAGAATGAGTGACAGTTAAAATGTTAGACCCCCCAAGTCCCCCACATGCACAAGCAGCAGTAAAGCATTGACCATCCCCATCCCCATCTATTTCAGCAAAAAAGCATCAACACCCTCCACCCATCAAGCAATATCAAAGCCCCCAAGAAAGATCATGATCTGCAGTAAAAAAAACTCATTGTTCTCCTGATAATTTGACATACCACAGGCTCTCTTTCTCCTTCATAAAGTAGCAGAGAGGTGTCACTTCTCTGTGAGGTGCTAGTTCACTTAAATTAGATTAGCTAATCTAATTTGTTTTGACAGTTTAAGAAATGTTCTCACTCTATTTGGGTGATTTGTTATGAACTAATACATTGTGTATTGCTCCAGAGACCCTGAGTTCTGGTGGTTAGCCAGGCTAGGTCTTCACTCTTTGGAACTTAGCAGGCTAAGGGACGACCTTAGAGATGTGTTTAAAAATATGAGAAACAGTTAAGGTGGATGGCAACAGTATTTTCCCCAGGGTAGGGGAATCAAAAAAGGAGCATCAATTTAGGATGTGAGGGAAATGATTCTGAAAGACCCACAAGGGGCAACATTTTCATGTAGACAGTGATGATTAAATGGAATGTTCTGCCAGAGAAAGTGGGTGAAGCATGGACAATAACATAATTTAGGGCCTTGAGGGAAATGAACTGAACACAGGCAATTGGGACTGGGGTGATGGACAAAATGGTATGCATGGACTCTTTTTGGCAAAAGGGCCTGTACCAATGCTGTATTGCTCTCTGCCTCTATTATGACAATTCAATTGTCTGCTTAAGTGGACACTTAATTCTGCTGCTTTGTTCTCAAATGAACTATACAGTCGAAATATTCATTTTGTCATTTAACACTGACTGAATGATTGATTTTATGCACCAAAACTAATGATCTTTTGCATCTTGTTTTCCCTAGATTAGATATTAGAAGCATGATACATTCTAGAGTATTTACCAACTTTATTCTCTACAGGTAATTGACATAAATTAAAAGATTCAAAGTAGATTTATTATCTAATTTTGTATGTAGGATACAGCCCTGAGATTCATCTTCCCACAGACTGCCACGAGACAAAAATCATGGAAACCATTCAAAGAAATATATCAAAAAACTATGTTCCAAAAACTGATCAAATCACACAAACATTAAAAAGTGACATACACAGAATACAAAACACAGACTGATAGATCAAGCATATTCTGTTCAATTCAATCCAGTACCATATCTCTCAATATCTTTGTCTATCTGTGTCATTCAGGTCTGGCAACCCAGGCCTGTACCAGAAAACCAGATATGATTTGTGGAGGGCTATTTCAAGGGCAAAAGACAATTTTGAATGAGTTTGGAGGCAATATCAGATGCACAGCAACCCTGCCAGGGTCTTCAAAACATTACTTCCTACAAAGCGAAACCCAATAGTATGAATGGCAGCGATGCTTCACTACCAGATGAACTCAACTCCTTCTATACATGCTTTGAATGTGAAAACACAACTACAGCTGTGAAGATCCCTGCTGCACCTGATGACCCTGTGATCTCTCTCTCAGAGGCCAACGCTAGACTATCTTTAAAGAGAGTGAACTCTGAACTCTCAAAAGGCAGAAGATCCCAATGGTGTACCTGGTAAGGCTCTGAAAACCTGTGCTGGCCAACTAGCTGGAATATTCAAGGACATTTTCAACCTCTCACTGCTACAGGAAGAAGTTCCCACTTGCTTCAAAAAGGCAACAATTATATAAGTGCCTAAGAAAGAATAACGTGGGCTGCCTTAATGACTATTGCCCAGTAATACTCACATCGACAGTAATGAAATGCTTAGTCAAAAAAACAAGGATATTCTGAAATAAATATAGAAAATTTGGTAAAATCATCATTTTGACTATATGGATGCGACCAGCAAGTGAAAATGTAAGTGGGTTCAATCTACTAAATAAATACCTCATAGAATCTACCAAGGGAACAAAATTAGCTTTATAAAGATCCTTATATTTTTAGTGATTGTAATGCCTAAATATCTAAAGGAATCCGTAACTTTGAAAGGAGTATTATCATATATAGAAACAGATTCATTTAAAGGATATAGTTCACTTTTATTAAAATTTATTTTATATCCGGAAAAATTTCCAAGTTCATTAAATAATTTTAGCAAGGCAGGGATAGATTCCTTGGGATTAGGTATATAAACCAGTAAATCGTCAGCATAAAGAGAAATCTTATGAATGGTCTCATTCACAAGAATCCCATGAATATCTTTAGCTTCACGAAGAGTGATAGCAAGGGGTTCTAATATTAAGTTAAATAACAAAGGACTTAATGGACAACCTTGTTTTGTCCCCCGTGAAAGCTGAAAAAAGGGGATCTACAGTTATTAGTAATAACAGTAGCAATAGGAGTTTTATATATCATTCTAATCCAATTATTAAAATTAACACCAAAACCAAATTTCTTAAAAACTTTAAATAAATATTTCTATTCGACTTGATCGAATGCTTTTTCAGCATCCAAAGAGACGATGCATTGTGGAGTTTTAAAAGAAGACAAGGTTATAATGTTAAATAACCTCCGAACATTTGAAAAGGAATAATGACCCTTTATAAGTACTGTTTGATATTTAAAAATAATTTTACCCAAAATATTTTCCAACCGATTGGCCATTATCTTTGACAGGATCCTAGCATCAACATTCATTAATGAAATAGGTCTATATGAGGCATAATCAGTAGGATCTTTATCCTTTTTAAAAATTAAAGAAATAGAAGCCTCATAAAAAGTAGAGGCTAAATCACCTTTCACAAAAGAGTCCTTAAATATTTCCAAGATACAGAGAGAGCAATTTTCCAAACTTTTTATAGAATTCTACAGGGCAGCCATCAAGTCCAGGGGCCTTACCAGATTGCATTGAAAAAATAGCTTTATGAATTTGGGCTTCAGTAATTTGGGCATCAAGAATATTTTGATCCTCAACAGAAATTTGAGGAAAAGCAATCTTTCGTTAAAAAAAAACATTCATTTTAGAAGAACCAACTGGAAATTGAGATTTTTAAAGTTCAGTATAAAAACCTTGAAAAATCTTATTAATATCTTAATATTCCCAAGCCAGGGTACCATCTTTCCTATGGATTTTCAAAATTTGCCTTTTGGCTCTGGCCGTTTTTAATTGAGATGCAAGCAGTTCGTTATTTTTATCTCCAAACATGTAAAATTGACTTTTTAGCTTAAGCAAGTAGACTTCAATAGGATAAGTTAATAACAAATTATATTGTGATTGAAGTTTCACCCTTTGTTTAAGTAAGTCAATATTAGGGGAAATAGCATAAATATTATCTAAGTCATTAATTTGTTTTGAAATCTTACCTAATTCAACTTTAGTCTGTTTTTTTAAGCTTAGCTGAATAAGAAATGATCTGACCACGTAAAAATGCTTTAAATGTATCCTATATGATTAATTTAGACTTATCCCTTATATCATTAAAAAGAAAAAAATAATTTATTTGGGTTTCAATGAAGCTAACAAAGTCAAAATTCTGCAATAATGTCTGAGATAGTCACCAAGGTGAGCGAGCAAGGATGACATCATCGAATTCGAAAGACAAACTCAAAGGCGCATGATCAGATACAGCAATAGCGTCATATTCACAATTCTTAATACTAGACAAGAAGTGAGGGTCGACTATAATATAATAGATCCTCGAATATTTTCTATAAACATGTGAAAATAAAGAATATTCTCTGTTATCAGGGTGTAAATAGCCCCATAGTTCAATCAATCCAAAATCAGTCAAAAACGAATTAATAAGTGACACAGTGCGATTTGGAAGTCGCTGGTTGGTTGAGCTCTCATCAATCAAGGGATTTAAGCAACAGTTAAAATCCCCGCCCATTATCAACATATATTTATTTAAATCAGGCAGAAAAGCAAATACATTTTTTTAAAAAGAAGGATCATCTAAGTTAGGACCGTACAAATTGATCAAGACAACCTTTCTGTTACAAATTACTCCTTTAACAATTAAAAATCTACCATTAAAATCTCACTTATTATCCTCCTGAAGGAATAAAATATTGGACTTAATAAAAATAGACACTCTCCACACGGCTTTAGACCACCTAAACAGCACAAACACCTACATCAGGATGCTGTTCATTGACTATAGTTCAGCATTTAATACCATCATTCTCTCAATCCTGATTGAGAAATTCCTGAACCTTAGCCTCTGTACCACCCTCCACAATTGGATCCTCGACTTCCTAACTGGAAGACTACAGTCTGTGCTGATTGGTGATAACATCCTCCTCACTGATGATCAACACGGGCGCACCTCAGTGGTGTGTGCTGAGCCCACTGCTCGAAAATATTTCTGTTTTTTCACATTTTTTAAAAACTATTCAAAATATGTAATTGACTTGTTTATTTATTATTATGTTTTATTTCATTTATTATTATTATTTTTCTCGGTCTGCTAGATTATGAATTGAACTGCTGCTGCTAAGTTAATAAATTTCACGTCACATGTTGGCCATAATAAACTGATTCTGATTCTGATATCTGCAGGCCACAGAGCCAGTCCAGCCTGATGAAAATCTCACAAAACAGCAACAAAACAAGGAGTGACCAGAAACTAGAAGTACATCATAATGTGAACTACAAAGTGCGATCCACAAACCACATCAACTAACCTTGCCCAAGACTCCAGCAGCATCAAGCAAGAGGGAGGAAGAAGTCCATTCATGTGTAAGCACCTTCTACTCTTTTCCTCATTGATTTCAATCTTCCTCAATGCTTTAATCAGTGAGATCGGAAAGAAATGGCGTCAATCATGGGCTCATGCCTCATCACCAGGCCGCTTGGCATCCAGGCCATACACATCACTTGAAACCTCACTGGACACTCTCAGGGACAGCAAAGCACCAGATTGCTTGATCAGCCTGAAAACACACCACCAAAATGTAGATTACTGGCTCCAATAGTAGCAGCACCACATTTGAAAGAAAAAGATGAAGTAAATGAAGTGAGGTGCAATCTTCAATAATGAGCACCAATCAGATTTATCGGATGTAACTGGCTTCCTCGTCAGGGTTTTACTCTGTCTTGGGTTCGCCTAGCTCATTCCAAATACAATAAACATTTAAATACAACACCTTTAGTTCTGTCTTCTTCATCCTTTTAAAAGTTGCCTCTGTGCAGCAAGTGTTGACTACTCGAGGAACTCAAGCTCAAAGTTGATGACCTGGAATCTGAGCTTCAAACACTGCAGCACATCAGGGAGGGGGAGAGTTACCTGGATTCTATGTTTCAGGAAGTAGTCACACCCAATAGATTAGCTGGTTCAAATTTGGTCTGTGGTCAGGGACAAGACAGTGTGAATGCAAGTAAGATGAGTAGTGGGATCGAAGAGACAGTGCTGGAGGAGCCTCAGCCCTTGAGCTAGTCCAACAGGTCTAAAATTCTTGCTCCCTGTGTGGATGAGTCTGAGGACTGTAGGAAGGATGATCAATCTAACTGTGGCACTATAGTTCAGGGAGCCATTCAAGAGGGGGGAAGAAAAGAAATGTATTGGTAATTGGGGATAATATAGTCAATCGAATGGAGCAGAGTTCTCTGTCACAAACATAAAGTGTCCTGAAGGCTGTGTTGCCTGCCTGGTGCCTGGGTTCGAGCATCTTATCTGACCTGCAGAACAATTTGGAGTGGGAGGGGAAAGATCCAGTTGCCATGGCCCATGTGGGTACCAATGCAATAGGTAGAACAAGGAAAGAGGTTCTGCTGAGGGAATTTGAGCAGTTAGGGACTAAATGAAAAAGCAAAATGAAAAAGGTGGAAATTTCTGGGTTACTACCTGAGCCACGTGCAAATTGACATAGGGTCAAGAAGATGATAGAGTTAAATGTGTGGCTGAAGGATTGGTTTGGGAGAAGTGGATCTGAATTCATGCGAAATTGGCACCAGTATTGGAGTAGGAGGGAACTGTACCAATGGGTCTTGCGCCACCTGAACACTGATGGGACCTGGATCTTAGTGAATTGCAAAATTAGGGCTGTGAATAGTGCTTTAAAATAAATGGTGGGGGAGGGAGTTTCAACAGATTGGAGAAGAACGTACATAGTAAAAAAAGAAAAGTGTGGACAAAGAAAAAGCAAAAGATAGAAAGAGAAAAGTAAGAGTGGAGTGGAGAAAAATGATGTGCATAAGAGTCAAAGATTATAAGATTTTAAAAGCACAGTAAGTGTAAGGACACTATTTGAATGCCTGTAGTGTTCAAAACAAGGCCAGTGAACTTGTGGGACAAATCAGTACAAAGGAGTATCTCACAAAACTAAATGATCCATTATTTCCAAATCAATTTTCTTTCATTTCACCACATTGTAACACTCTCCGAATACAGTGAGTTCCAGTTTCTTTTGATAATCTCCTGTGTGGAAATATGTTGAAGGTCTTCCTAAAGTTTATTTAGTAATAGCCATTGTTTTAGATGTGCTGCAAGCTACAACATCAAAACACCAGCAAACAGTTTGTCGATAGTGGCTCAGTTTCATAAATCCCTGTTGAGTCAATCCAAATCCACTTTTATCACCATAATTTACTGTTACAGATTCTTTCACAACAGAATCTATTTTTCCCAATTAGTGAAGCCAGTCAAACTTGACTAAGTTTCAATGGCTCCACTTTCTGATATTAAATTGTGCTGAGACAGTTGCATTCTATTTATTTATATTATTATTGAGTTACCACATCAGTGTATGTACAGGTATCTGATTTCAGGTGCTGGGAACCATTTAGATGCAATGCAATTTTGATTACGAAGTGTTGATATCATTTCTCCTGCTGACTGTGACTGAATGTTTAACTCTCTGGATAGAAAGGCTGACATTGATTGGCCTGCTGACTGCTGTCTGCTCCTGTTGTGAAAGCCTCCAAAACAGAAAGGGATTCACCTATTTGCTCCTTAGCTGCAATTAAAGATGTTCTCCATGGAGTTGGATTGTGTCACTGTGTGTCTCTCTCCTGTATTAATAAGGGTTTCATTCCACACTTGTTTGCAACAGCATTTCCTCTAGTACCAGCAGAAATTAGTAGTACATTAAGGAGGGAGGGTGAACTCTGTGAACAGTAGAGTGGAAGAGGAAAGAGATCCCTCAGAATATGGGAACAGAGGTGTCAAATATTCCGGGAATGGGAAGAAATGTATTCTGGGCAGCTCACTATATATTTGCAGATGCAGACTGGCTGACACTGGATGACCGGATCTACTATGCACTCGTGACTATTCAACAAATTTACTTTCCCATCCTTGCTATTGTTGCTGTTCCTGGTGAGTCTCTCAACTCATTGACTAATTCCAAGATGTGCTTAAATGCCTCACTCTTCCTGAGGGGTATTATACCTTCTTACTTTGTGTTACAGGTGTTAATTAAGAAAACCCTTGCGGGTCTTGTAATTTACTTACTCAACACTGCTACTTTTGGTGTGGGTGTTTCAATGAAGTCACCATTTCCAGTTATTGCAACTGTAAATTTATATTGTGTTTTAGTTACTGTATTTTAAATATTTGAAAGTTTGTGGACTATTTTCAAGGTATAAACTTATAATTCCTGTTCACTAACTCCACTCTTTACGGGACAATATCTGTCAGTGCAGGAGAGTGTTTTGTCACTCAGTTTTCTTCTGGAAATTTAGCCACTTCACATTGTCAGCATTACCAACAACTCTGATAGCCCTCCCACTCCATTCTGGACATGTGTATTTGACCTCTCCATTATGCCATCATCTTCCCCTGGCATCTCTTGATAAGAGGTTTGACAAACAAGAACTCTTCCCAGAATCTGCTGCTATTTACAAATTTCAATCCAGTGTCATTAACCCCTTCTTATCAATTTTATCATTCTTAGCACATTAAGAAATAAACTCATCCTTCAGAGAGACCCATGTCCCTATATGTTCACTGCAGCCTTTTCAATTTCCTGCCTTCCTCCATCTCTCAACCCCTCCCTCTGTATCTACCTATTTCTCTTTCACCTTTCTCCATGTCAATGCTCCCCCTCTTGTTATCCTCCTCCCTTCATCCCTTGCTCCTTCTGTCCCTCATTGCTCCCTCCTCCTTCACTCTATCCATCCCTCAGTCAGACTAAAAACAGGATAACACACAGGAAAGGCACACAGCTATATTTTTAACTGGCATTGAGTAGAAATAGCTATCTCTTCAGTATCTTTCTCTCTCTCTTCTGTTCCAATGTTTTTTGTCTCCAATATCTGTCTCTGCCAAGAAATCAACTCGACAGATTACAACAAAAACCTTTATGAGCTGGAGCTGCATAAAATATCATTACTGTTCTCTGAACAGAGAAATAACAAAGTTCTTCATTCGTCCCACTTGTTCATTTTCCTCAGCATTTTCTCTGAGTGTTTGATGCAACTGCCGCTGTCCTTGGGCCTGAAATGAATACAGCAGTCAAACCAGTGTTCACTGGCTTAAAAAACTAATTCCTGGCATTTACTTCTGAATGCCAGTATGTGAATCTAATTACAAGGGATTGTTTTTGCCTTAAAGATGGAATTTAAATATATAAATTGGAAACAAATAGCACAGAAACAGGTCCCATGGCTTACTATATTGTGTCAAACTAATTAGACTAGAAAGTAAATGTCTAACCAAACTAATCCCCTCTGTCTACACAAGATCCATATCCATCTAATCTCGTACATTCATGTGTCTATCTAATAGTTTCTTAAATGCCTCTGCTCTACCATATTTGTTTCCACTGTCACTCCAAGCAGTGCATTCCGGGCACCCACCGTTCCATGTTTTAAAAATGCCCACTCATGTCCTTCAAGATAACTCCCACACCTGATTTGCATGTCCTAGAGTATCAGATATTTTGAATCTGGGAGAACAATGTACATTATCTACTCTATTTATGCCTCATAATCTAGTTAATTTCTATTAGATCTCCCCTTGGCCTCAACACTCTAGAGAGAACAACCCAAGTATGTCCATCTATTTCGTAATGGTGTTGGCCATTTAAACCAGACAACATCCTGGTAAGCCGCTTCTGCACGTCGTACAAAATTCCATATGATCCTATTATGGGGTGACCAGATATGAATGCAATACTCCAAATGGGCCCTAATCAAAGTTTTATGAAATAAAGCAGAAAATGTTGGAAAGAATTGGATCTGCAAATTTGTCTGCAACAGTGTGGGAAAGAAGAACTATCTTTGTTACAGGTTCATTAACTGGCATCAGAACAGGTAGTTCATATTTACTAACATAGGGATGAATATGGGAGAGAAGGATTGAAAAATGAGCAATCTGTTAAAGTGTACAAGGTGCAGTCAAAGATGGGAATCAAAATCAGTGAATGTTAAGGACATGGCAGGTCCAATGGCAACCTGGTCAAAATGATGATGAGTTTGATAGGACATCGGAGTCTGAGGAAGGAGATCACAGTGGAGAGAAGTATCAAAATCCAGTGGGACAGAGAGACCAGGTCAAGTTTGTCTACTGAACAGTCAAAGTAAATTTATTATCAACGTATGTGGATGTCACCATATACAAACTTGAGATGCATTTTCTTGCAGTAATTTACAGGAAACTAAAGAAATACAACACTATGAACACAATATGTCAACGAGAATAGAACATAATGATGTGCAGAAGAAGAAAATGGCAGAAAAAGAGAAAAAAAACAAATAATACTGAGAATATGAGTTGTAGACTCCTTCAAGGTGAGTCTGTAGGTAGTCTGGGTGCTGCCTTCTCGTGCCAACAATCCTTGTAGGTATGCTCAACAGTATGGATGACTTTGTCTGTGATGGACTGAGCAGTATTCACTACTTTTTGTAGATAGAACAGCAGCGATCATTGCACTTGCCTCACGTTCACATCACTTACACGGTAAAGAAGAGGAACACAATCAGTGGAGGTGGGGTTGAAGTCCAAGGGTCACCATGGAATGACGTGGAACATGGCAGACTCGCACACACCAGGTGACTATCGAGAGATGAGATTTGAGCTTTTTCACCCTCATTGCCAAATTCATTCTGTAACCATTGGGACCTGGAAATTGGGCTGTCATCCCCACGCTAGCATAGGGCAATAGACTGAAGCAGAAACTAGATCGATTTCCTCATATTAATCAGGGACACTAGATGAGAGGCCAAGGTGCCTGGCCTTTTATCCAGTCAAATCCAGGATCTCTGGGTAAAGGTCAAAAGATGAAGCAGACATTTTGTCTCCTGGTGTCCATAGTTTTTTAAAAATAATCAGGAACATAAAACTGGACTAAGTCCCTCACATTTGCCCAAGGTGTTTGGGTGATGCTCAAGAGCTGGAACAAATACTCCTACTTTGACACCACCGAAGGGTACTTGCGGGTGCTTGTCAGTGGCAACTTATGCTGATTGCCTTGTTGCTATTTATAATCACAGTTACACTATTATAATGCTCTGTTTCATATCTTTACTGTTATGCCATAGATATTTCATTTAGCAGCTCTGTGAGAGCAGTCTGCTCTGCGTTCAGACTGTTTGGGTTTTTGTTGAAAATAAGGGATGATGTGAAATGTGTGCAATTCAATTATTGGGAGGTTTTCTTGGTGAGGGACAATAAGGTTAATCTTGGATTTTTTGTCAGGTGGATGATGGATAGAGAAGAATCTGGGTAGAACCGATAATTCCTTTAATTGTATGCAGTGTACCGTCCGTTATTTCATGGGACCAACTTGTAACAGGGTAGCAAATTACACAGCATCCACTCATACCGGGGTAAGAGGCTGGGTCGGAGAGTGTTTTCCCCAGGCCTACGCAGCCAAGGAAACCAGGTGGTTTCACGCCTAAACGTTATCAGTGAAACTTTTATCTTATTCTTTGACCTCATGCGTAATCCTCCTGTTTATTTCCCTCCCCGCAGTGAACATTGTGACGATTGCGATTCTATCCCGGGGGAAGTGCGGACTCTCCAAAGTTGTCACTCACTACCTGGTTGCCATGGCAGCGGCTGATCTTCTGGTAATTTTTCTCGACCTGATTTTGAGGCAGATTCCGATTGTTTATTCGAAGTACTTCAGTTTTCTGTTTTCGCTGCGCATGTGTAACATCCAGGTGGTCATGATTTACACAGCCACCGACTGTTCGGTTTGGTTTACCGTCGCTTTCACATTTGATCGATGTGTGGCCATTTGTTACCAGAGGCTGAAGAATAAATACTGCACTGAGAGAACGGCGGCAGTGGTCCTGGGGACAGTGACCGCTGTGAGCTGTTCAAAGAATATTTTCTGGTATTTTATACTCACAGGTGTGTATTTTATTGCTGATAACCCCAGATTTTGCGGGACAAGAAATGGTGTTCTGGGTTCTCCAGTCTGGGGAACAATTGCTATCCTTCATTACCTGATCACTCCTGTGGTCCCGTTTGTCCTGGTTCTGCTGCTCAACGCAGTGACCATCAGACAGGTTTTGGTGGCCAGCAGAGCCCGCAAGAGACTCCGAGGTCCCGGCATTGGGGAATCTCCCAGAGATCCAGAGATGGAGAACCGCAGAAAATCCCTCGTCCTATTGCTGGCAATTTCGGGGAACTTCATTTCCTTATGGGCATTGCTTGCAGTAAATTTTATATGGGCTCGACTAGGTTACTTGGTGCGGGGGACAGAAATTCCACCTCATTCATTGCAGGAGCTGGCCTACATGTTGCAGCTTCTTAGCTGCTGCACCAACGCGGCTCTTTACGCGATAACCCAGACGATTTTCAGGAAGCAGCTGAAAGATATTCTGAAATATCCTCTCTCTCTTATTATAGGACGCAACCAGTACCTATGAGCGCCAAGTAATCCACTATCCCTTTCTGCCTAACATGTGTGACTCTCCCGCAACCAGCGGCCCCTCCCATTCATCCCGCGCTCCGTTCCACTGATACTTCGCCAGCTCCTTGTCATCCGCTGTTCATACAGATATCTACCAGATTCAGAGTGGATAATATGCCGGGCTGCTCAACATCCTGCTTGTAATCATTTGTTTCTATTTAAACACTATCTTTTCACAGCCAACAGATGGATACACCACAACACTTAGGTAAGAAGAACACACAATCACTTGAGCATTAAAGACTAAAGTTCAAATACTGGTAAGTGACAATAGTATAGATGAGTATTTGATGGTCATCATAGACATGAGGGGCTAGGGACATTGTGTCACACAGCAGTGAAAAAGGCCCTATGATAACATGGTCCATCTGACTCTCTTTAATGTTGCATGCTAAAAATAATATGTCTGAGTATGATAGGTATATTCTATCAAACAATAGTTAATGCGCACACCAAGTACAGTGCCTTTTCAGTTTTGACAACTTAATCTTCCTGTATTATTTCATTGATTGTCTTCACCTTCTCAAGAACAGGATTGGTGGGTTTTGCAAAAAGGAGTCTTATAAAATCTTCACAAGTTGTGAACAAAATAAAGTTCTGTTTCTGCCCTTTATTTCATTGTTCATTTTTACAAAACTACTCTATTACAAACTGTTCAAGCCTCAATAAATGATATTAATAAATGATTTTCAAACATTTCTATGCCATTCCTCTTTATGATTGAAGTGTTTCAGGATGCATACCATCTCTCCTTTCAAACTGAAGTTGGTAATCTCTCAATTCCCAGAATCATGTCCATTAACCCCACCTGTTGCCACACTAACTTAGCAGTTTCACCTTGGTCAAAATTAAACTGAACAGCATTGTCTTGTAGCATAAATGGCTTACACTGTGTATTTCAAGTACCACCTGATTATTAGGGAAATAGTTTGTTCTTATTGCTCAGTACATTGGGCAGCATGGTAGCATAACAGTATGGTAATGTTTTTCTGTTCCAGTGACCTGGGTTCAATTCCCACCACTGTCAGTACGTTTTACTTTTTATGGTGTGGGTTTCCTTTGGGTGCTCCTGTTTCCACCCGCATTCCAAAGGTGTAGAGTTAGGGTTCATGAGTTTTGGGCATGATATTTTGGCACTCAAAGCATGGCGACACTGGCTCGGCAACCTCCAGCACATCTTTGCACTGTGTTGGTCATTGATGCAAAGAACAAACTCATTATATGTTTTGATGTTTCATTGTGCATGTGACAAATGTTTGGGCACCTCTGGTCAAAATTTCTGTTACTGTGAATAGCTAAGCGAGTAAAAGATGACCTGATTGCCAAAAGGCATAAAGTTAAAGATGATACATTTCTTTAATATTTTAAGCAAGATTACCTTTTTTATTTCTATCTTTTACCGTTTCAAAATAACAAAAAAGGGAAATGGCCGGAAGCAAAGTTTGGGCACCCTGCATGGTCAGTACTGAGTAACACCCCCTTTGGCAATTATCACAGCTTGTAAACACTTTCTGTAGCCAGCTCAGAGTCTTTCAGTTCTTGTTTGGGGGATTTTTGCCCATACTTCTTTGCAAAAGGCTTGTAGTTCTGTGAGATTCTTGGGCTGTCTTGCATGCACTGCTCTTTTGAGGTCTATCCACAGATTTTCGATTATGTTTACATCGGGAAACTGTGAGGGCCATGGAAAAACCTTCAGTTTATGCCTCTTGAGGTAGTCTATTGTGGATTTTAAGGTGTGTTTAGGATCCTTGTCCTGTTGTAGAAGCCATCCTCTTTTCATCTTCAGCTTTTTTACAGACGGTGTGATGTTTGCTTACAGAATTTGCAGGTGTTTAATTGAATTAATTCTTCCCTCTACCATTGAAATGTTCCCCGTGCCACTGGGTGCAACACAAGCCCAAAGCATGATCGATTCACCCCCGTGCTTAACATTGGAGAGGTGTTCTTTTTACTCCAAACATACCTTTGCTCACAATGGCTAATAAGTTATATTTTAACTTCATCAGTCCACAAGACTTGTTTCCAAAATGCATCAAGCTTCTTTAGATGTTCCTTTGGAAACTTCTGATGCTGATTTTTTTTTGGTGAGGACACAGGAAAGGTTTCCTTTTGATGACTCTTCCATGAAGGTCATATTTGTGCAGGTGTTGCTGCTCAGTAGAACAGTGCACCACCATTCCAGAGTCTACTAAATCTTCCTGAACGTCTTTTGCAATCAAACGGGGGATTTGGTTTGCCTTTCCAGCAATCCTATGAACAGTTCTCTTGGAAAATTTTCTTTGCCTTCCAGACATCAGCATGACCTCCACTGTTCCTGTTAGCTGCCATTTCTTAATTACATTACAAACTGATAAAACAGCTACCTGAAAACACTTTGCTATCTTCTTATAGCCTTCTCCTGATTTGTGGGCATCATTATTTTAATTTTCAGAGTGCTAGGCAGCTGCTTAGAGGTGCCATGGCTGCTGATTGTTCAGACAAGCTTTCAGGAGTCAGGGTATTTATAAAGCTTTGAAATTTGCATCACTTGGCCTTTCCTAATGATGACTGCAAACAACCTATAGCCCTAACAAGCTAACTAATGTGTGTGCCCAAACTTTCGCATGGTGCTCCTTTCCTTTTTTTTTCACTCTAAAATTGTAGAAAACAAAAATAATACACTAATCTTGCTTAAAATGTTGAAAAAATGTTTTATCTTTAACTTTATGACTTTCGGAGATCAGTTCATCTTCTACTCCCTTAACTTTTTACAGTAACAGAAATTTTGACCAGGGGTGCCCAAACTTTTGCATGCCACTGTAAATAGAGCTCAGATTAATAAATTAAATTAGTTCAATAGTTCCATTTTATAACAGAGAATATTTTCAACATATAATCTGAAATTTTTGTTCTTCACAGACATCCATGAAAGCAGAAGATGCCCTAAAGAAAGAGTGACAGTTAAAAAGTTAGTACCTCAAAGCCCCCCCCCCCACACACACACACACAAAGAGCAGCAAGGCTTCGACCCTCCCCTTCTCCCACTTGCTTCAGCAAAAAAGCATCAACAACCTCCACCCCTCTCTCTCTCTTCCCCCCCACTCGCTCCCTCTTTCCCCCCTCCCTCCCTCCTTCCCCCCCCCCACATATAAAGGGGAAGATTACAGTCACTTGTCTGCAAGGTGCTACTTCAATTAAATTAGACTACCTAATTAATATTTTTGACAGATTAAGAAATGTTCTCAATCTAGTTGGATGAACCGGTATGAGTCAATACATTGTATATTGTTCCAGAGGCCCTGAGTTAGAGAGCATGGTCTGGCTAAGTCTTCACTCCTAGGAGCATTGGAGACTAAAAGGCGACCTTATTGATGTGTTTAAAATTATGAGAAATTATGGAGGCAACTGAATTTTCCCTAGGGTAGGGGAATCCAAAAAGGAGCATAGGTTTAGGATATGAGGGGAATGATTTTAAAAGGCAATCAAGGGCAACTTTATTATGTGGAGTGTGGTGAGTAAATGGAATATTCTGCCAGAGGAAGTGAGTGAAGTGTGTTTGACGGCATAATTGACGAAGCACTAATAGTTATATAGAGGGTGAGGTCTTGGAGGGAAATGGGCTAAGCACAGGCTACTGGGGCTGGCTTGGTGGACAATATAGTAGGGGTGGACTTCTTAGGCTTAAGGCCTGTGCCTGTGCTATATTGCTGTCTAGTTCTATTGTGACCATTCCATGGTTTACTTCAACTGACACTTATTGTTTACTGCTTTGTTCTCAAATGAACTACACAGTTGAAACACAAACAAAAGAAAGTCTGGAGATACTGGAGATTTGCCAAAGGGTCTCGAACAGTAACCTCAACTGCACTTTCTTCAATAGATGCTACCTGGCCTGCTGAGTTCCTCCAGCATTTTCTCTGTGTGTTGTACAGTCAAGATATTCATTATGTCATTTAACAACACTTGCACCGAAGCTCATTTCCGTTTGCATCCTGCTTTCCCTAGCATGATGCATTCTGGAGTATTTACCAACATCATTATCCACAGCTAATTGACATAAATTCAAAGATTCAAAGTACATTTATTACCTAAGTATGCATGCAGCATACAGCCCTGAGATTCATCTTGTCACAGACTGCCATGAGACAAAGAAAACCATGGAAAATATCGAACACGCAAAAAAAAAACTGAGCAAATCACCCAAGCAGCAAAACAAGGCATGAACTTCACAGAGTGCAAAATACCAAATCACGAAGTCATCAGTCGAGGCATATTCAGTTCAGTTCAATCTCACTATCTGTAGGCCACAGGACCTGTCTGCCCTGATTAACATTGCACAAAAAAAAACTGGCGCATCCAGAAATCAGGACACAGGTAAGGTGAACTAGAGTGCAATCTACAAACCACGTTGATTACACCTTGCTCAAGACCAAGGATTCCAGCAATATCAAGTGAGAGGGAAAAAGAGAACATTCGTCTGCAGGTTTCTTCCTCCAGGAGCAGTGAATGAGAGGAAGAAAGAGAGAATCTGGTCTCGCGCTGGTAGACACCATTGAACACGCACCTGCTTTCTGCTCTTGTCAACAATTTCAATCTTCCTTGAAGGTTTAAATGCTGAGATCGGCAAGGAATAGAGTCAGTCAAGGCCTCATGCCTAGTCTGCAGGTCATACACTTTGCTCGATATCTCATTGAACCCCCTTGGGGACTGCAAAGTACCTGATTTGTACAATTGGCCCAAAAACACACCATCAAAATGTAGATCACAGGCTCCAATTTTAGCTGAACCACGTTTGAAAGAATAAGATTAAGTAACCATAGTGGAAGAAGTAGTTTCATGAATTGCTTGAAGGATGTTGCCCTTGGATGCACCATCTTCAATGATGAACACCAAGCAGCTTCACCGGATGTAACTGTCTTCCACACCATCCTGCTATTATTTCTTAAATACAGGTGCAAGAGTTCTACTCTTTCTTCAGTCTTCATACGCTGACATGGGTTGGTTAAATATATGGGTTATTTACTTAGAACATTTGTATATTTGGTTTTGTTGCAGGCTGTCTCACACATCATAATCTGCAAGTCCTCTGGAAGCTGGAACTGAGACTTCAGGCCCTCAAGGATTGTGAATGGATCAAAGGGCAGATTTTCATCTGTCTTCTGTGGGGATAAAATGTATAGTCCTTCTCTCTCATGTATTAAGATGAAACTTAAAAAAACAAATTAACAACAGACCAGTCACTATCTCTCAACTACCTTTAATTCATGGAACTTCTTGGTAACAGCTTAATGAAAGTACTTCCTTCTTTAATGTCTTAATCTTTTCACCCTTTTCACATTGAGCAACTATTGAAACTCAGAGGAAGTTGCCCTGAACAAATGAAAATATAGGAATAAATTATTTTGTGGGTGATCTTGGAGTCCAAGTTCATAGATCCTGGAAAGTGACTGCAAAGTTCAGATGTCTCCAAGATCAAATTCACATTAATGATTTTGAGTGACAAGATTTTTGAGCTATTGTGATTAAGATTTTATTGAACTGTAAAGTGTACAGAAAGTACTTATAAGCATGTTTCCAGGACTTGAGGGACTGAGACATAGGGAGAGGTCGGAGACATTAGAATTGCTTGGACTGTAGGAGAATGACTTGTGATATTATAGGTGTCTAAACAATCATGAGGGGCATAGAGTGAAGGCTCTCTGTCGTTTTCACAAGGTTGGGAAATCAGGACTTTAAAAGGCATAGGTTTAAGGGAAGAGGGAAAAGATTTCTTAAGAAATCAAAGAACAATAATTTTCAACAAACAGTGGTATATATGGGGAAGGAACTGTCTGAGAAAGGGAGTAATAATGCTTTTAAAAGACACACAAAATGCTGGAAGAACTCAGTAGGCCAGGTGGCATCTATGGAAAAAAAAAAGTACAGTTCATGTTTTGGGCTGAATCCCTTCGGCAGGAATTGAGGAAAACAGCTAGGAAGTTGATTGATGAAAGAGACAGAAGGCCATGGAAGAATGAAGAAAGGGGGTGGGGGAGGAGCACCAGAGGGAGGTGATGGGTGGTCAAGGAGCTAACATGAGAGAGGGACAAGGGGATGGAAAATTGTGTAGTGGGAGGGGATTGGTGGAGGAATTACTGGAAGTTTAAGAAATTGATATTCATGCCATCAGCTTGGAGGCTACCCAAACAGATTATAAGGAGTTGTTCCTCCAACCTAAGTGTGGCCTTGGCAGAGGAGGAGACCATGGATGGTCGTATCAGATCCTTTCTGTTTTGCTGCTCTCGAACACTTTAAAAAAGAAACAGTGGGAATGTCAATATTTAGAAGGATATACATTAAACACTGACAAACAGGAGGAGCTTGGATCAGGATTAAGGTCATCATGGATAGTTAAGCAAAGAGCAATTTGCATCTGAAATGATTCTATCCCTCAATATCGGGATGTGAATCAGGTTAAGGTGAGGATTTGGAGATTTTGAGAGTATCTGAGGAAGATTTTTCTTCACTCAGAGGATTGTTGCACACTGGAGGACATTACTGTACCTGTGGTGAGGTTAGGGCAGGTTCTCTCACCACAGTGAAGAAGCATCTTTAGAAATACTTGAATTCCTGGTGCATTGTAGGCTGAGTGCAGGTATATCGGATTAGTGTGGACGTGGATTTGATGGTTGGCATGGACATAATTCATCAAAGGACCTGTTCCTGTGCTGTCTGACTCTGTGACTCTACGTACTTGCACTAAATGTATTGGTGAAATCTCAGTTCACATCATGAAATCTTCCTGCAACTAAGCTAAAACTAATTTACATTATCGATTATATGCCAAATCTCTGTATAGACTTTCTGAGACAGGTATATACAGGCAAACAGCTTCCTCTGTAAACAAGGCCATTGCATTTTATCACTGTGGTATATTAAAATGAAGTCCCTTTTCAAAGTCAATATGGGTGATCAACATTTATCCACCTATTCTGCCAACTACCATACTATCACCAGCTTTGTTAGGTATACTCCACAAAGGCTTTCAGCATCCTCCTTATGGCCCCATTAATGCAAACCTAGAGAATGTATCTCAAGAAACTGAGTTGTTGACTGATCTTCTGAATCAAGTCATGGGAATAAACAGCTCAAGCACATTACAAATCACAATCTCACAAGACTAAATGATCCATTATTTCCAACTCGATTTTCTCTTATTTCACCACATCGCAATACTATCCGAATATAGTGAGTTCCAGTTTCTTTTGATAATCTCCTGTGTGGAAATATGTTGAAGGCCTTCTGAAAGTTTATTTAGTCATAGCCACTGTTTCACCCTTAAATGTGCTGCAAGCTACAACATCAAACACCAGTAAGCTGTTTGTCGATAGTAATTCAGTTTCATAAATCCTTATTGAATCAACCCAAATGTACTTTTGTGACCTTAGTTTACGGTTACAAATTCTTTTGCGACAGTATCTACTTTTTCCTAATTAGTGAAGCCAGTAAAGCTTGACTATGTTTCAATAGCTTTGCTCTCCAATATTAAGTTGTGTTGAGACATTTGCATTCCATTTGTTTACCATATCATTGAGACACAGAGTGAAACATGCCCTTCAAGCCCTTTGATCCGTGCTGCCTGCAACGTCCAGTTTAACTCTAGCCTAAATCATAGGACAATTTATAATGACCAATTAACTTGCTAACCCATATGTCTTCGGACTGTGGGAGGAAATCAGAGCGCTCAGCGGAAACCCATGCTTTGAAGGGAGAACATACAGATTTCTGATTTGCAGGTATGGGAAACCATTTGGAAGCAATGGAATTTTGATCATGAAGTCTTGATATGATCAGTCCTGCTGACTGTACCTGAATATTCTTCTCTCTGCAGAAATTGGCTGACATCCAATTGCCCTGCTGACTGCTCTCTGCTCCTTTTGAGAAAGCCTTCTGCATATAAGGCATTCAGCTATTTGTTTATTATCTGCAATTAAAGTCAGTCTCCAAGGAGCTGGATTGTGTGATTGTTTCACTGATGTGTCTTTCTCCTGTATTAATGAGGGTTCCTTTAAATATATGTCTGCAACATCAGTCACATCAGCTTCTCTAGAACCAGCAGAAATTAGTAGTACATGAAGGAGAGAAGGTGAATTCTGTGAACAGCAGAGTGGAACAGGAAAGAGATTCATCAGAAGATGGGAACAGATGTGCCGAATATTCCAGGAATGGGGAGAAATGTATTCTGGGCAGCTCACTATATTTTTGCAGATGTGGACTGGCTGACACTGGATGACCGGATCTACTTTGCCCTTGTGACAATTCAACAAATTTATCTTCCGCTCCTTGCTATTGTTGCTGTTCCTGGTGAGTCTCTCAATCCATCTACTAATTCCAAGATGTGCCTAACTATCTCAGTCTTCATGAAGGTCATTCTCCCTTCCTTACTGGTGTTACAGGTATTAATTAAGTAAGCCCTTGCAGTTCTTTTAAGTTATTGCATACCACTTCTGTATTGGGTGCTTTAATTAAGTTATCTGAACAGTAAGTTTCAATTGTGGTTTGGTGTTTGTCATTTCAATATGTGGAAGTTTGTGGACTATTTTCAGGGTATAAACTCTTGATTCCCGTCCAGTAACTCCACTCTCTCCTGTGACTGAAGGCAACTATTTTGCACTCAATTTTTTTCTGCATATTTAGCTATTACACATTGTTTACATTAGCAACAACTCTGACAGCCATCCCATTCCATTCTGGACATGTACATTGTAAGTTTCCATTATGCTATCATCTTCCCCTGGCAACTCTTGTTAAGAGGCTTGATAAACAAGAACTCCTCCCAGAATTTGCTGTATTTTACGAATTTTGATCCAGTGGTTGTTAACATCTACTATCAATCTTTTGATTATGCGCATATTGCAAACTGGATTCCCACTTTCAGAGAGACCCATTTCCCTATATATTCACTACAACTTCATAAATGTGCTGTTTCTCTTTATTCTGTCTCTCTCAACCACTCTTTCTCTTTCATCTTTCTCTTTATCTCTCCCTCCCTTACTCCATCCATCGCTCCTTCCCTCACTTGCTCCCTCTCTCATTCCCACTCTCGCTCCCTCCCTGATTCCCTTCTTCAGTCAGAGTAAAAAGAGAATAACACACAGCAGAGACAGGCACATCGCTGTTTTATTAAACTGCTATTGAATAGAAAGAGCCATCTCTTTAGTATTGCTCTCCCTTCTGTTTCAATGTCTTTGATCTCCAATATCAGTCATTGCCAAGGAATCAACTTGAATGATTACAACAAATCCCCTTATGAGCTGGAACTCTGCATTAAATATCATTGCCCTTCTCTGAACAGAGGCAAAACAAAGTTCTTCATCCATTATTAAATCACTGGTCCCTCTTGTTCATCCTCCTCAGCATCTACTCTGAGCGTTTGATGTGACTGCCAACATCCTTGGCTCTGAAATGGATACAGCAGTCAAACAGTGTTCAGTAGCTTAAAAACATCATTCCTGGCATTTACTTCCTGATGCCAGTAGGTGAATTGTATGTCCCCAGGATTGTTTTTGCATTAAGGATGCCATTCAAAAATATTAAATGGAAGCAAACGGCAAGGAAAGATGTCCCATGGGCCACTATGTCATCCCAAACTAATTAAACTAAGTTGTCTAACTGAATGAAGTCTAATCTAAAATGTCTAACTAAACTGATCCCATCTGTCTGCAGAACATCTAAATGACTCCAATCTTGTAGATTCATGTGTCTATCTAATAGTCTCTTAAATGCCTCTCTGCTGTCACTCCTGGCACTCACCATTCTTTAAAAAAAAAATTGCCCACACATCTCATTTAAACTTACCCCTCCCACTTAATTTAAATGCCCTTATCAAACATTTTGAGCCTGGGAGAATGATGCACAGTATCTACTCTATCTCTGCCTCTTATAATCTAGTAAATTTCTGTCAGATCTCCCCTTAACCTCAACCACTCCAGAGGGAACAACCTAAGTTTGTCGATGCTTCTTCTAATATTACATGTCCTCTAATCCATACAGCACCCTGGTAAGTCTCTTCTGCACCTCCTGCACAGTTCCACGTTCTTCCCATTATGGGGTGACTGGAACTGCATGCATACTCCAGATGGAGCCTAATTAGAGTTTTATGAAATAAAACAGAATATGTTGGAGAGGATTGGAGCAGACAATTGGTCTGAAGTGGTGTGGGAAAGAACCACTGTCTTTGTTACAAGTTCATGAACTGGCAAGAGAACAGGAGATCATATTTTCTAACGCATGAATGAATATGGGAGAGAAGGATTGTAGAGTGAGAAAAATGTTAAAGTGTACAAGGTGATGTCAAAGATGGCATTCAAAATCAGTGAATTTTAAATCCATGACATGTCAAATAGTGACCTGGTAAAACTGATGATGTCACTAGGTCTTCAGCTAATGACCAGGGTCAAGACTGATTATCTGAGATGAGTACACCATGGTCGGGGCAATGTAAAATGGCATAAGCTTGATCTGACAGCGCCAACACACTCAGGATTAATGCACAACAAAGAGCAAGAAAGAATTGGACAGGAACTAGACGAAGTAAATAAGGAGCATTTGTTATTGGCAAGTCCACATCTGACAGGTGGGAGTCATTTAAATACTAACTGGTCAGAGTTGAGAACTGACATGTTCCAGTAAGGAGGAAGGACAGGGATGGCAAGGTAAAGCAATAGCATATTTTATTTCTTGTTCCATAATAGCAGCATCTAATACTAAACGTTCATTAGGTGATAATTTCGGAACATTCAATTTCCTTAAGAATTTGTGCATTATAATGGGGTCATCAGGAAATTCTGATTGATATAAGGAGCTGTAAAATTCTTGAAAAAAATTGTATATTTCATCATGATCAACTGTCATAGTTCCATCTCATTTACGAATTTTAATAATCTGACGTTTAGCCGAAGCAGATTTCAATTGACTAGCCAATAGTTTAGCAGATTTATCACCATGTATAAAAAATTGAATCCTAGACTTAACTGATTGAATTTCAGTCGAGAATGTTAAAAGTAAACTACTCCATTTGCAGTTCGACCCTCTTTTTATAAAGCTTCAGACTAGGGGAATATTTCTTAAAAATTGCTTTAATCTTATAAACCAACATACAAATCTCCTTATTAATTCATTTTTTCAGTCCAGCAGAATATGAGATAATCTGCCCAAGGATGTCTGCTTTCAAAGTATCACATAGAACCCCGCTGGAAATTTCTTCTTTTTCTTAATGAAATTCACAAAGTCCAAGTCCTATAGTAATACAGAATTGAATCACCATTGTCCAGAGCTAGAGGGTGTATCCATTAATTTAATAGAGAGTTTCAGGGGTGCATGGTCAAAGATGGCAATTGCATCGTAATTACAGTTAGTGACAGAGGGAATTAAACAAGAGTCAATAAAAAAGTAGTCAATTGTAGAATATCTGTGGTATACATGGGAAACTCTTTATCCTTTGGATGTAAAAACCTCCAAATTTCTTAAATTCTAAAATCAAGCATAAAGGAATTAATAAAGGTAGCCGATTTATTCGGAAGTGCCTGATTAGACTTAGATCTATCCATTGAAGGTTTTAAACAGCAATTAAAATCTCCACCCATTATCAACATATAATCATTTAAATTGGGAAGGGATGTGAATAAGTGTTTAAAAATTCAGGATAGTCAACATTTGGAGCATAAACATTAACTATAACCACTTTTTTGTTACAGAGTAGACCAGTAATTAACAAAGACCTACTGTTCGGATTCAAAATTGTTTTGTAGTCAACAAATGAGATTGAAGAATCTATAAAAATAGAAACTCCTTTCACTTTAGCCTAAGGACTTGAATGGTATTGTTGACCTTTCCAAAACCTAAAAAAACACTGATTATCCTCTTCCCTCACATGAGTTTCTTGTGCAAAGATAATATGGACATTCATTCTATGGAATTCATTGATTTTTTTTCCGTTTAATTGCATGGTTTAAACCGTTTGTATTCCATGAAACAGAAGTAATAATCTTAGCCATCATAGTAAAACCAATAGTATGGTACATAAAGGGTTAACCAGAATACAAACTTATCAACCTGGAAGAGGAAGAAAGGTTCAAGGAGAAACCAGATGTTACAAAATATCAGACATTCCAGTAGTTTCAAAGTAGTCCAGGTGAAAAAATCTAATCGAAAAAAGAAATACCCCTTCCCCCCACTCACAAAGACCCGGAAATAGGCCAGAGATTGTCCAAGAGATAAACTAACGCTGAATCTACCCCCATCTCTCCTGATCACAGCCCAAAAGATAAAAGTCTTTAATGAAAAGCCACCCATAATCCAAAAAATATATGAAGAAAAGTATCAAAAAAGAGAACAAGAAAAAAAACTACCACGATTTTAAAAAAGTTTAAATCATAAAACAGAGTACTAAAATACTAGTATTTCAGAAAAAGGAGTAAACAAACACAAATTCATGTTGTTAGTTATTTTCACCATGAACAATTGAAAATGATGCAGCAAGAAAATAAGGTCTTATGGGAAGAAGAAAGCAGGACGTCATCTTAAAATGTAAAAAAAAAGACAGCGAGTGCATTTCCATTCAGAAAAAAAATCGAACAAAAGAAAGTCTACTAAATAGTTTCAAAAAACAGTACAAAACCAGAAAAGAAAACACTCGCATTCTAATTGACCAAATCAATAAGCTGTTAAATAGCTTAAAAAATTAACTAAAGCCAAAAAAAAGCAGAATCTTAAATAGGCCATTGCAGCGGAAGTTTGTTGGTGGAACATTTTTTGAGCTTCATTTAATGACTTAAAGAAATAATGGGAATTATCAGAGAGGACAATTCTCTATCGAGTTGGGGACCGGTGGAATGGTCTGAGACCCATTTGGAAGAATTCTGATATCAGAGGCTTAAACGCCATTCATTCCTTCAGAACCTCAGTGCTGAAATCTTCAACAAAGCGGAATTGGAAACCTTTAAATTCGTACATGCATTTCCACCGAGCAAAGCATATCAACCATTCCTTGATATGAACATAACGGACATGAACAATAACTGGTCGTGGGTTAGAACGATCAGAAGGTTTTAGACGTGCTGTGAGATTAATGGAGGTGTGTCCAGAAATTCTGTGCCAAACACATCAAAAAGAATTGAGAAACGAACTTGATAGGATCACCCTCCTCACCCTGTCTTCGAGATCGATTTTCAAGGTCAGTAACATTGAATTTATAATGATCCAGCTGTTGAGACATCGAAGTTAGATTCTGTTCCAGAGTTGTAATCTTCCGATCTCTCTGGCGAGCTCCTTTGTCAACTTCTGAAATTGTTGCTTGCTGTAGTTCAAATTCACGTTTGAGCGATCTAAAATTATCCTCAACTGCCTTTAAAACCCCTTCAAAATGGCAAATGTTTGAGTAAGTTTATCATCTAGAAGCTTACACATTGTTTCAAAAGTAAAAGGAGGTTGCTTAGATTGTTTAGGATCACCATCCTTTTTCCCATTAGGATCCGAATCTTTCCCACTTTTTGCTTCTCGTGATCTGGTATTCATTTCCAGCGACTTAAAGTCAAAATCCAAAAAATATGTCTATAACATAAGCCTTTTAGTGTGGGTATAAAACAAAGTAAATAAGGGTGGCTACAGGTAATAGAAGTAAAGGGAATGGAACAAAGCCAAATTAAACCTCACGCCATGAGCGCCACCAGGTGTGAGATAGAACACCTAATTAGGTGATCCCACAGTGAGTTATTCATCACCAATAAAACTAAGGACATGATTGGTGAGTTCAGGAAAGTGAAGGAGAGTGAATATGCACCAGTCTGCGTTGGAGGATTGCAAGATGGCACAGTCAGCAGCGTTAAATTTTAAGGCATTAAGACAACAGAAAAAACGACATTTTATTATCCTGACATTATCGGTGAATCTGTTATCTTATTCTTTGGTCTCATGCGTAATCCTCATGTTTATTTTCCTCCCGATAGTGAACATTGTGACTATTGTGATTTTATCCCGGGCGAAGTGCGGACTTTCCAAAGTTGTCACTCACTACCTGGTTGCCATGGCAGCGGCAGACCTTCTGGTCGTTTTTCTCGACCTGATTTTGCGGCAGATTCCGGTTGTTTATAAGAAGTACTTCAGTTTCCTGTTTTCGCTGCGCATGTGTAACATCCAGGCGGCCATGATTTACGCAGCCACCGACTGTTCGGTTTGGTTTACCGTCGCTTTCACTTTTGATCGATGTGTGGCCATTTGTTACCAGAGACTGAAGAACAAATACTGTACTGAGAGAACGGCGGCAGTGGTCCTGGGGACAGTGACCGCTGTGAGCTGTTCAAAGAATATTTTCTGGTATTTTATACTCACAGGTGTGTATTATATTGATGAAAACCCCAGATTTTGTGGGGCAAGAAATGGTGTTCTGGGTTCTCCAGTCTGGGGAACAATTGCTATCCTCCATTACCTGCTCACCCCTGTGGTCCCGTTTGTCCTGGTTCTGCTGTTCAACGCAGTGACCATCAGACAGGTATTGGTGGCCAGCAGAGCCCGCAAGAGACTCCGAGGTCCCGTTATTGGGGTAACTCCCAGAGACCCAGAGGTGGAGAACCGTAGAAAATCCCTCATCCTATTGCTGGCAATTTCGGGGAACTTCATTTCATTGTGGGCATCGTTTACAGCAAATTATATATGGGTCCGACTGTCTTACTGGGTGCGGGCGATAGATTTTCCACCTTATTCAATGCAGGAGGTGGCCTACATGCTGCAGCTCCTTAGCTGCTGCACGAATACGGCTCTTTACTCTGTGACCCAGACGCTTTTTAGGGATCAGCTGAAAGATATTGTGATATATCCTCTCACTCTCATTATGAAACACACCAAGTTCCGACGAGGGCCAAGCAATCCACTGCCTCGTTCTGCCTAACATGCCTGATTTTCCCGCACCCCAATCTCCTTTAACAAGCTCTCCGTTCCGCTGATACTTGACAAGGTCCGTGTCACACGCTGTTCCTGCAGTTCATGACCCTCATCGACCAGATTCAGAGTTGATAATGTGCTGGGCTGCTTATCATCCTGTTTGTGAGTCAGTTATTTCTATTTAAATGCCATCTTTTCATAGCCAACTAATGGATAATTGTACCCTTCTGCCTAACACAAAGCTAAAAATTATTGTAGATTAATAAAGGAATTTAGAATGGAAGAACCACAAACTTTCTCCAGGTATTTCAACAGTTCCTTCTTTCCAATGCAAAAGTGGATGAAGGATAACTTGTGGGAGGGATATAAATTATCAAAGGCATAGATATGGTACATAACCTTTTTTCATGGTTGGGTCTGAGCCAAGTGGAGGAAGGTGAGGAGAAGGAATTTAAAAGTGGATTGGACGTGTTTCAGCTGACCGCTCAAAAAGGAATATCGCTGAGAGGATAGTTGCGAGACACCACAACGTTTACAATAGAAGAACACATGAATCGGTTAAGCTTCAAAGGCTACAGTCCAAGTGCTGGTAAATGGTAATAGGATAGATAAGTATTTTATGGTCATCATAGACATTGGGTGGGGGGGAGGGGGGGAAGGTGGTGCAGAGACATTTAATCACGCAATAGGGTTAAAGGCCCTGTGATAAGATGGTCCAGCTGACTCTGTTTATTGTTGTATGCTGGAAATAATGAGTGTGAGTATGACGGGTATATCCTATCAAACAATTAAGAGGTACTGTGCACATATTATACAGTGCTTTCTCTGGTTTGACAGCTTTATTGTACTTTGATTATTTCATCTATCACCCTTGCCATCTCAACAGGATTGGAGAGCTTTGCAAAATGGAGTCTTATAAAATCTTTACCAGTTGTGAACAAAATAAGATTTTGTTTCTCCCCTTAATTTCATTTATACTAATACCACTCTATTATAAACTGTTCAAGCCTCAATAAATCAGATTTCAACAGGTAAACCATTTTTCAACCTTTTCTATTCTGTGCCTCCTTCTGATCAAACTGTTGCAGAAAACATACCATGTTTCCATTCAAACTGAAGGTGCTAAGCTTTCAATTCCCAAAAATGACAACAATTTAGCTCCATTGTTGCCACACCAATCTGGCACTTTCATTTGGCTCAAAATTAAAACAATTGACATTGTCATATACCCTAATTGTCTTTTATTGTTTATTTCAAGTACCACCTGATCTATAGGGAACCAAACACCAGAATGTATTTATTACTCATTATATTTGTCCTGGTATATTAGGCAGTGTGATAGCATAACATTTATCATAAAACTTTACAGTACCAGTAACCTGGATTCAATTCCCATCACTGCAAGTATATTCTCCACTTCATGGCATGGGTTTCCTTTGGGTGCTCATGATTCCGCCAACATTCCAAAGATATAGCATTAGGGTTAGTGAGTTTTGGGCATGTTATTTTGTCATCGGAAGTATGGTGACACTGGCTGGGCTACCTTCAGCACATCCTTGGGCTCTGTTGGTCATTGATGCAGATAACACAGACTGTATTTTTTCATACTTCATATTGCATTTGACAAATAAGTAAACCTCAGATAAAAAAAATCAAATTATTTCAATAGTTATATTTAACATCAGAGAATGTATGCAATATACAACCTGAAATTTTTGTTCTTCATGAATATCCATGTAAACAGAAGAGTGCCCCAAAGAATGAGTGATGGTAAAGTGTTAGAACCCCAAAGTCCTCCACATGCACAAGCAGCAGCAAAGCATTGACCATCCCCTCCCCCATCTTCTTCAGTAAAAAAGCATCAACACCCTCCACCCAGCAAGCAAGCATTAGCAAAGCCCCAAGAAAGATTATGATCTGCAGTAAAACAAAAAGTCATTGTTCTGTCAATTTGACAGACCGCAGGCTCTCTCTCTCTCCTTCATAAAGGGGCACAGAGGTGTCACTTCTCTGTGAGTGTTAGTTCATTTCAATTAGATTAGTTAATCTAATTTGTATTGACAGTTTAAGAAATGTTCTCAATCTAGTTGGGTGATCCGTTATGAACTAATACATTGTGTATTGCTCCAGAGGCCCTGAGCTATGGAGACTGGCCGGGCTAATCTTTGGAACTTAGGAGACTAAGGGACGACCTTATAGATGTGTTTAAAATTATGAGAGGCATAGATAAGGTGGATGGCAACAATAATTTCCCAGGGTAGGGGAGTCCAAAAAGGAGCATCGATTCAGGATGTGAGGAAAATGATTCTGAAAGGCCCACAAGGGGCAACATTTTCATGTAGACAGTGGTGAGTAAATGGAATGTTCTGCCAGAGGAAGTGGGTGAAGCATAGATGATAACATCATTTAGGGCCTTGAGGGAAATGAGCTGAACTCATGCTATTGGGACTGGGGTGATGGACAAAATGGTAAGCATGGACTCTTTTGGCAAAAGGGCCTGTACGAATGTTGTAATGCGCTCTGCCTCTATTATGACAATTCAATGGTTTGCTTAAGTGAACACTTAATTCTGCCGCTTTGTTCTCAAATGAACTATATAGTTGAAATACTTATTTTGTCATTTAACACCAGTCAAAGGCTTGATTTTATGCACCAAAGCTTATGTTATTTTCCACCTTGTTTTCCCTCATTTACATCTTAGAAGCATGATATGTTCCCGAGTTTTTACCACCTTTATTCTCGACAGGTAAACGATATAAATTAAAAGATTCAAAGTAGATTTATTATCTAATTTTGTATGTAGTATACAGCCCTGAGATTCATCTTCACACAGACTGCCACAACACAAAAACCATGGAACCCATTCAAAGAAAAATATCAAACACCAATGTGCAAAAAACTGATCAAATCACACAAACATCAAAAAAAGTGAAAAACACAGAATACAAAACACAAAGCCATTGATCTGAGCATATTCTGTTCAATTCAGTGCCATATCTCTCAATGTCTATGACTATCTGCGACTTTCAAGTCTGGCAACCCAGGCCTGTACCAGAAAACCAAGTATGATTTGCAGAGGGCTATTTCAAGGGCAAAGAGACAATTTTGAACGAGGTTGGAGGCGATATCAGCTGCATGGAAACTCTGGCAGGGGCTGCAAGACATTACTTCCTACAAAGCGAAACCCAATAGTATGAATGGCAGTGATGCTCCACTACCGGATGAACACAATGCCTTCGATGCACATTTTGAAAGGGAGAACACAATTACAGCTGTGAGGAAGCTGCTGCACCTGATGATCTCTGTCTCAGAGGCTGATGTTTGACTCTCTTTACAGAGAGTGAACCCTCACAAGGCAAAAGGTCGCAATGGTGTACCTGGTAAGGCTCTGAAAACCTGTGCCAAACAACTAGCGGGAGTATTCAAGGACATTTGCAACCTCTCACTGCTACAGACAGAAGTTACCACTCGCTTCAAAAAGGCAACAATTATGTCAATGCATAAGCAAAATAATGGAAGCTGCTTTAATGACGTGTAATGACCGGTAGCACTCACATCAACAGTAATGAAATGCTTTGAGAGGTTGGTTATGACTAGACTGAACTCCTTCCTCAGCAAGGACCTGGACTCATTGCAGTTTGCCTATTGCCACAACAGGTCAACAGCAGACACAATCTCAATGGCTCTCCACAGGGCATTAGACCACCTAGACAACACAAACATCTACATCAGGATGATGTTCATCGACTACAGTTCAGCATTTAATACCATCACTCCCACAATCCTGATTGAGAAGTTACAGAACCTGGGCCTCTGTACCTCCCTCTTCAATTGGATCCTTTATTTCCTAACCAAAAGACTACTGTCTCTCCAGATTGGTGATAACCTAACCTCCTCATTGACGATAAATGCTGGCACACCTCAGGCCTGTGTGCTTAGCCCAATGCTCTAATCTCTGTGTAGACGTGACAGTGTGGCTAGGCATAGCTCAAATGCCATCTACAAATCTGCTGATGATACAACCATTGTTGGTAGAATCTCAGGTGGTGACAAGAGGGTGTACAGAAGTGAGATATGCCAACAAGTGGAATGGTGCCACAGCAACAACCTGACACTCAATGCCAGTAAGACAAAAGAGCTGTTTGTGGACCTCAGGAAAGGTAAGACAAAGGAACACATACCAATCCTCATAGAGGGGTCAGAAGTGGAGAGAGTGAGCACCTTCAAGTTCCTACTTTTCAAGATCTCTGAGGATCTAGCCTGGTCCCAACATATCGATGTAGTCATAAAGACAGCAGCTATACTTTATTTGGAGTTTGAAGAGATTTGGCATGTCAACAAATACACTCAAAAATTTCTGTAGTTGTACGGTGGTGATCATTCTGACAGGTTGCATCACTGTCTGGTATGGAGGGGCTGTTGCACAGAACCCAAAGAAGCTGTAGAAGGTTGTAAATCTAGTCAGCTCCATCTTGAGCACTAGCCTACAAAGTACATCTTTAAGGAGCGGTGTCTTAGAAAGGCACCATTCTTTATTAAGGTCCTTCAGCACCCAGGGCATGCCCTTTTCTCCCTGTTACCATCGATAGGAGATACAGAAGCCTGAAGGCACACATTGAGCAATTCAGGAACAGTTTCTTCCCCTCTGCCATCCGATTCCTAAATTGACATTGAAGCTTTGGACACTACCTCAATTTTTTAATATAGAGAATTTCTGTTTTTGCACATTTTTTTAAAAAATCCATTCAATATATCTGTAATTGAATTACTTGTTTATTTATTATTATGTTTTTTTTTCTCTCTGGTAGATTATGTAATGCATTGAAATGCTGCTGCTAAGTTAACAAATTTCACTTCACATGCAGGTGATAATAAAGATGATTCTGATTCTCAAATCCACAAACCCACATCAAGTAAACCTTGCCCAAGACTGAGTACTCAAATTATTAAGCAAGAGGGAGAAACCATCTATTCATGTGTGGGCAACTTCCACTCTTGTGATCATTGATTTCAATCTGCCTCAATGCTTTAATCAGTGAGATCGGCAAAAAAATGGCATCAATCATGGGCTCATACCTCATCGCCAGGCCCCTTGGTTCCAGGCCATACACTTCACTTGAAACCTCACTGAACTCCCTCAGGGACAGCAAAACACCAGATCGTTTGATCAGCCTGAAAACACACCACCCAAAATGTAGATCATAGGCTCCAGTAGCAGCAAAACCACATTTGAAAGAAAAAAGGTGAAGTAAATGAAGTAAGGCATGATCTTCATTAATGAGCACTAGTCAGGTTCATTGGATGTAACTGGCTTCCTCATCAGAGTTTTACTCTGTCTTGGGTATATCAGAGAGGGGGGGAAGAGTTACCAGGATTCTCTGTTTCAGGAGGTAGTCACAACCATTAGATTAGCTGTCTCAAATTCAGTCTGTGGTTCGGGACAAGAGGGTGTGATTGTGAGTGAGGTGAGTAGTGGGATCCAAGAGAAGGTGCTGGAGGAGCCTCAGCCCTTGAGCTTGTCATTTTTCATTTTTTAAATCTTTTTATTGATGCATAATCTTCTACAGCTATAAAATGATACAAAACTGCAACAAGTTAATATATATATATACAATTAGTAAAGCTGAAAAAAACTTATCAGAAAAGGATAATATGATAATGAAAAAAAATTATAAAGAAGGAAAAAAGAGAACCCCAACTTTTTTTGAAAAAGAAACCCGACTAACTACAAGAGAAAGAGAAAGAAAAAAGAAAAAAAAAACATTAGGTGTCTACTCCTGGAGCAATAACACTTACCATTGTCCATATGCATAAAAATGAATCATCAATCACCAATTCATGTTATATAAAATAAAATTGAAAGGAAACCATATAAAATAGTTCAAATTAAATGATAATATTTGGCAAAAGAGCCCCATCTTCTCTCAAAATCAAATCAAGGATCAAAAGTTCTACTTCTGATTTTTTCCAAACTAAGACATAACATTCCTTGAGAAAACCATTGAATTAAGGTAGGGACAGAGGTATCTTTCCATTTTAATAAAATAGCCCTTCTTGCCAACAATGTAACAAATGCAATTAATTACATGTTGGTCTGAAGATGAAGTACCCTGAATAAGATGCAGAACTATTCCAAATGGAACAGTTAATGCATTAGGTTGTAAATTAATTTTCAGAGCTTTAGAAATTGTAGAAAATAGAGATTTCAAAAGGAATTTAATGAAGGACCTGACCAGAACATATGAGACAAAGTGGCTACTTCAGTTTTACACCTATCGCAGTAATTGTCTATGTTAGGAAATATTTTAGACAGTCTCTCCTTTGTTAAATAATAACAGTGAGCAATTTTAAATTGAATTAAACAGTGATTGGCATATATTGAAGAAGAATTGACCATTTTCAGAACTTGCAATCATTCTTTGTTAACAAAGGTCATATTAAGTTCTCTCTCCCAATCTTGTTTAATCTTTAGTGAGAGGTTATCTTTTTGTAGTAAAAATAAATTGTAAATTCTACCAATAGAACCTCTTACTAAAGGACTCATATTCAAAATAATATCCAACAAATCAGGTTCTTGCAAATATGAAACTTAGATAAGGATGTTTGTAAAAAATGACTAACCTTAAAATATTGCAAAAAGTGTGTATGAGAGAGAGAATATTTATTAATTAACTCTTCAAAAGTCATCAATCAACCATCACTAAATAAATCTGCAAAAGAGCAGATCCCCTTATTTCTCCATAGTAGAAAAATGGGATCAGTTATTGAAGGTTTAAATAAAGAATTTCGATAAAGAGAGCTAGACAATTTAAATTGTTTAAAATTTTTAAAACTGCGAAACTGAAACCAAATCCATAAGGACTGTTTAATAATAGGGTAGAGATTTAAATTTGGAATTTTGGAGAGATGTAAAGGTAATGGAGCTCCTAATAATGAGGTTGAATAAAATTGTTTGATAGCTTTTAATTCCAAGCTGGTTTTTGGCTCTTGTCGAGCCAATATAACCAAAAACATAATTGTTGAATATTAACAGCACAATAATAGTCTTAAATTAGGAAGTGCAAGTCCACCATCTATTTTAGATTTTTGTAAATGATACTTATTAATTCTTGGTCTTTTATTGTTCCAAATAAAGGATGAAATAATACAGTCAATTTGATCAAAACATTTTTTTAGTTAAAAAGATAGGTATATTTTGAAAGAGATATAAAAATCTAGGTAAAATCATCATTTTCACGGCGTGGAGATGACCTATTAAAGAAAGTGTAAGTGGGTTCCATCTAGAAAATAGTTGTTTGATAAAGTTCATTAAAGGAACTACATTAGCTTTATAAAGATCTTTATTTTTTTAGTAATTATAATACCTAAATATTTAAAAGAGTTAACAATTCTAAATGAAATATCATTATATATGGAAACAGAAGTATTTAGTGTAAACAATTCACTTTTATTTAAGTTAAGTTTATATCCTGAAAATTTTCCAATATCATTTAGTATTTCTAGAAGGTTATGAATATATTCTTCAGGGTTAGAAATATAAACCAAAATATCATCTGCATAAAGAGAAATTTTATGTATAGTCCCATTTATAGAGGTACCATGAATATTTTTAGCTTCACAAAGTTTTATGGCCAAACGCTCCTGTACAAGATTAAATAATAAAGGGCTTAATGGACATCCCTGTCTAGTACCTCGTGAAAGTGAAAAAAAGAGGACCTAAGATTATTCGTAATAACAGTAGCGGTAGGACTCTTATAAATCACTTGAACCCATCTATTAAAGTTATTACCAAAACCAAATTTTCCTAATACCTTAAAGAGATATGTCCACTCAACTCTATCAAATGTCTTTTCTGCATCAAGAGAAATAACACATTGGGGTTTCTTAGATAGTGATGAATATATAATGTTCTTCAGTCTCCGAACATGGAGAAAGAGTAATGGCCTTTAATAAAGCCTGTTTGATCCATAGAAATAATTTTTGGTAAAACATTTCCAAACGATTAGCCATGATATTAGAGAAAATTTTTGCGTCCACATTTAATAATGAGCTAGGTCTATATGATGAACATTCAGTAGGATCTTTATCTTTCGTAAGGATTAAGGAAACAGAAGTTTCATAAAAAGAAGGTAAGTTACCCTTCTCAAAAGATTCATGAAATATTTCCAAAAGACGTGGAGAGTAATTTTTCAATTTTTTGTAAAATCCTACCGAATAGCCATCAAGTCCAGGAGCTTTACCTGATTGCATTGACAACATAACTTTTTGAATTTCATGCTCAGTGATTGGAGCATCAAGCATCTGTTGCTCTTCAGCAGTAATTTGTGGAAATTTAATCTTATGTAAAAAAAAGCATTCATTTTAGAGGAATCTGCAGGAAATTGAGATTTATAAAGATTAGAATAAAAATCCTGAAAAATATTATTAATGTCTTCATGGTTACTTACTATATCCCCATTCTCTTTACGCATCTTTAAGATTTGTCTTTTAGCTCTGGCTGCCCTTAATTGGGAAGCAAAGAGCTTATTATTTTTATCCCCAGAAATATAAAACTGACTTTTCAATTTAAGCAAATATCCTGTATCAAGTGTAGTGTAGAAGTCTGATGTCACTTCGCCTCCCAGTTGTGGACATGTAAGACACAGTCACTTCTTGTCCGCCTTTAATCTCTCCCTTTTCCGAGTTAAACTTTGAAATTTCAACTTTATTCAGTCGGATCTGTAGAGTAACAGTTATAATTATGGCTACTCTCAGAAGCACCAAAAGAAATCCTGACCCAGGCAATGGAAAGCCCAATAAAGCTGATGAATTCTCGGAGGAACACTTCTGGGTAAAGAGACTAGAATCTCAAATCAGCAATATCGGCATTGAGATAACTCAATTAAAAGAGAAATTCAAAGGAAAAGTTGACCCTTTGAGCCTTGATCTTAAAGAAGTTAGTCGAAATGCTACTAACTTTTCTTCTCGTTTGGAAAAAGCTCAACAATAGATCGTTGATCTCAAAACTCGATCACATTGGAATAATATTCAAATTCTTGGATTAAAAGAGAAATCAGAATCGGCCGACACACTGGAGTATTTTGCAAAAATGTTTCAGTCTTTATTTCTGGAGGTTTGTTTACAGCCCTCAGATATTGAAATGGCTCACAGAATCAGCAATTTAAAATTTTTGGATCAAGGTAAAAACAGACATATTGTGCGTTTTCTCCGTTTTAGAGACAAAGACCATATTATTAAGCTTGCGAGAAAAAAAAGACTATTTCAATATCAGGATTCAGACATTTGCTTTTTTGAAGATTTTCCAGATGAAATTGTTAAGAAGTGTGCTGGATTTGCATCGGTAATGAAATTAGCGTATGTAAAAAAGCTCTTTCCACTGCTTCAATATCCAGTGAAATTAAGGCTTTTTGTCAAAAAGTCTAGCCTTCATATTTTTGATGATCCAGTCGAAGCATTGAGGTTTGTTAATTCTTTATCCAATGCTTCCGATGACGAGTCTGAAGCCTGAAGCTTGAATGATTTATAATGGCTTGATTGTCTTGCTGTGTAAATAGTGATGAGATTGGAAGATTTGATGGTTACAGAAGTCTTTACTTTAAAATGCATTTTTATCTCTGAGAAAGACTGGTGTGGATGGCTTCAATTTCAGAAGACATAGAGGGAGAACTGTTGGTAGACTGTAATAAGTCTGAACCATTTAGAATTTTTTTCTGCAGCATTTAAATGAATTAATTGGGTTTTTTTTGTTTTGTATGCTTTTGTAAAGATTTTTAAAGTAATTATTTGGATTTCTTTATGTTTTAAAGATAGACTGGACAATTTAAAGATGGCAATTTTTTTTCTTCTGTGCAAATATTTCAAGAATTGTTTTGGATGTGTTTTTCTGCCCTTATCTAATGTTATGAAGGTTACTTTCAAATTGAAGGTCGTTTTGTTTTACAAGAAAAACACTTTCCTTCCAAGTTAATTATACTGAGATACATGACGACTGTAATGAGTTTTATGTTCGGTAAAGGGAGACAGAGATTATTTTTTTTTTCTCTTTTTTTACTTAGGTAGGCGGAGTTTGTATTTGCATCTATGCTTTTCCTGGGGCTTGCGTCAATTGATATCGAGTTGTTTCTGGGCTTTGTAGTTTGGATGGGATTTTTTTTTCCCATTATTGAATCCCGGAGCATACGCCAATTATTTTTATTGTTGTTCATCTCCACCATGTTCGACTACCCTGTCCTGACATGTGTCTAACTATTCTTTTTAGATACAAAGTTAAATGATGATATCTAAACAGTTAAATGTTTTAATTTGGAATGTTCCGGTTGGAATCATCCTTTTAAACGTTAGAAAACATTTAAAGGTATTAACCGATTCTAGCCTGATATAATCTTTGCTCAAGAGATGCGTATCAGGTTATGTGATAAAAATCAATTTTTTAAATTTTGGAAGGAACCTCAGTTTCATGCAAACTCCCAAAGTAAAACTAGAGGTGTCTCTATTTGTATTGATTCCAATATTCCTTTTAATCAGGAGAATATTATAGCTGATATTATTGGTAGATTTTTGATTGTTAAAGGAATAATTTGTAATTGGAAAATGGTTTTGGTTAATATTTATGGACCAAATGCTGATGAACCCCTATTTTTTTAAAACTGTTTTTGCTCTATTAGCGGATTTAAATGAATATATGTTAATAATGGGGGGTAATTTTAATACTTGTCTAAATCCTTTAATGGATAAATCATCATCCAAATATCAACCCCCTAATCGTTCTGCATCACTTATTAATTCCATTTTTAATTGATTATGGTTTAATTGAGCTCTGGAGGCACATGCACCCTAGTGATAGAGAATACTCTTTTTTCTCACATGTTCATAATAAATATTTAAGTATCGACTATTTTATAGTTGACCCTCGACATTTATTTAATGTTCAGAAATGTGAGTATGATGTAATCGCTATCTCTAATCAAGCTCCTTTAAACTTAGTATTTGAACTGAAAGATGTTGTTTTTACCAGAACATTTTGGCGTTTTCCAGAACATTTATTACAAAATTCAGAATTTGTTGAGTTTATCGAAGCTCAGATAAAAGAGTTTTTTCTCTTTAATAATATAGGAAACGTCTCTAAGTTAGTAATTTGGGATACATTAATAGCTTATTTACGTGATCAAATTATTTCATATATAACTAAACTGAAGAAACAAACAAGAATGGAATTAGAAAAAATCTCTAAACAAATTAAAGAATTAGATAACATCAATGCAATTTCTCCAAATGTTGTTTCATTCAAAAGAGTAGATTTACAATCACAGTATAATTTATTACTAACATATCCTATTGAAGGATATTTGCTTAAATTGAAAAGTCAATATTATATTTTTGGGGATAAGAATAATAAGCTCTTAGCTTCTCAATTAAGAGCAGCTAGAGCTAAAAGACAAATCTTAAAGATTTGTAAAAAAAATGGAGATATAGCAAGTAATCATGAGGACATTAATAATACTTTTCAAGATTTTTATTCTGATTTTATAGATCTCAATTTCCTGCAGATTCCTCCAAAATGAAAGCTTTTTTACATAAAATTAAATTTCCACAAATTTCTGTTGAAGATCAACAGATGCTTGATGCTCCAATTACCAAGCATGAAATTCAGAAAGCTATTTTATCAATGCAATCAGGTAAAGCTCTTGGGCTTGATGGTTGTTCAGTGGGATTTTACAAGAAATTTGAAAGATTACTTTCTCTGCATCTTCTGGAAATATTTCAAGAATCCTTTGAGAAGGGTAATTTACCTTTTTATGAAACATCTATTTCCTTCATTCTTAAAAAAGATAAAGATCCTGTTGAATGTTCATCATAGAGACCTATTTCGCTATTAAATGTAGATGCAAAAATTCTCTCTAAAATAATGGCTAATCGCTTGGAAAATATTTTAACTAAAATCATTTCTATGGATCAAACGGGCTTCATTAAAGGTCGTTATTCTTTCTCTAATGTTCGGAGATTGATGAACATTATATATTCATCACTATCTAAGCAACCTCAATGTGTTATCTCTCTTGATGCAGAAAAGGCATTTGATAGAGTTGAGTGGCCATATTTGTTTAAAGTATTAGAAAAAATTGTTTTTGGTAATAATTTCAATAGATGGATTCAAATCATTTATAAGAATCCTATTGCCACGGTCATTATTAATAACTGCAGGTCTTCTTTTTCTGCACTTTCTCGTGGCACTAGACAGGGATGTCCATTAAGCCCTTTATTATTTAATCCTGTATTGGAGCCTTTAGCTATAACACTATGTGAGGCTAAAAGTATTCATGGTATCTCTATGAATGGAACCATATATAAGGTTTCTCTTTATGCAGATGATCTTTTGGTTTTTATTTCAAATCTTGAGGAATCAATTCCTAATCTTTTGGAAAACTTAAAGATTTTGGTAAATTTTCAGGATATAAACTTAAGTTGAATAAAAGTAAATTGTTTCCATTAAATGTCCCTGTTAGTATATATAATGATATTCCTTTTAAAATTGTTAATACATTTAGATATATAGTTATTATAATTACTAAAAAATATAAAGATCTCAATAAAGTGAATATAGTTCCTTTAATGGACTCCATGAAACAACTATTTTCTAGATGGAATCCATTTACTTTTTCTTTAATAGGTTGTATTCATGCTGTGAAAATGACGATTTTACCTAGATTTTTATATTTTTTCCAAAATGTAACTATCTTTTTAACTAAAAAACAATTTTTGATCAAATTGACTCTCTTATTTCTTCCCTTTATTTGGAACAATAAGAAACCAAGAATTAATAAGTATCATTTACAAATGTCTAAAAAGATGGTGGACTTGTACTTCCTAATTTAAGACTGCATTATTGGGCTGTGAATATTAGACAATTATGTTTTTGGTTATATTGGCTTGATAAGAACCAAAAACCATTATGGGTTGACTTGGAATTAAAAGCTGTTAAACAATTTCAATTAACTTCAATTTTAGGAGCTCCATTACCTTTACAGCTCTCTAAAATTCCAAATTTAAATCTTTATCCAGTTATTAAACAATCCCTATGTATTTGGGTTCAGTTTTGTAATTTTTTTAAATTTTAAACAATTTAACTTGTCTAGTTTTTTATATTGAAACTTTTCATTTAAACCTTCAACAACTGACCCCATTTTTCTCCTATGGAAAAATAAAAGGATCCATTCTTTTACAGATTTATTTTGTGATGGTTGATTGACAACCTTTGAAGAGTTAATTAATAAATTTTCTCTCGCTCATACACATTTGTTGCAATATTTTCAGGTTAGACATTTTTTACAACAATATTTACCTAAGTTTCCATATTTACAAGAATTTGATTTGTTGGATACCATTTTGAAATTGAATCCCTTAGTGAAAGGTTCCATTAGCAGAATTTATAATTTATTTTTGTTACAAAAAGAGAACCTATCACTAAAGATTAAACAAGATTGGGAGGGAGAACTTAATATGACCTTTGTTAATGAAGATTGGCTTTGAATTTTGAAAAATGTAAATTATTTGTCTGTATGTGCCAACCATTGTTTAATTCAATTTAAAATTCTTCATCATTATTATTTAACAAAGGAGAGACTTTCTAAAATATTTCTGAGTATAGACAACTACTGTGATAGGTGTAAAACTGAAATAGCTAATTTGTCATATATGTTCTGGTCATGTTCTTCATTAAAATCGTTTTGGAAATCTTTATTTTCTACAATTTCTAAAGCTTTGAAAATTAATTTACAACCTAATAGATTGACTGTTCTATTTGGAATAGTTCTGCATCATATTCAGGGTATTTCATCTTCAGATCAACATGTAATTGCATTTGTTACACTACTGGCAAGAAAGGCTATTTTATTAAAATAGTAAGGTATTTCTTCCACTACATTAATTGAATGTTTTTCTCAATTAATGTTATGTCTTAGTTTTGTTACGTACCCCGTAACTGGATCACTTACCAGCAAAGATAGAGAGGTCTGTTGAAGTCTGATGGTACTATTTTTAACAGTATTTATTGATAAAAATACACAAAAATAACATCAATGCAAACATACAGATAGTATACGTCATCAATACTAAATCTAAAAGCGCGGTTATAATAATAATCAATAAGAAATAGCTCTATCATTGTCTAGGGGATAATGTATTGTCTAATGGAAATATAAAAGTCACTCAAGTTCATTCAAGCTGCAGGCTGCAGCCTTTGGTTGGAGTCAAGAGAGAGAGTTTAAAACTTGCCCATTCCTTTTATGATGTCAATCCTTCGAGAGTCGTTGGAGCTGATTTCTCCTTTGTGTTAGCTAAAGCCGTTCTTCCGTGGCAAGGCCCACCAATTCCGAGGCGAATGGAAAAGGACGCACGTGGACTTTCCACCGGCTTTCGCTATTACGCTGTTACAGGATTTCTAGCGTTTCTTCTGGTGCGTCTGAAGGGGCTGTTCCCCCAGACCCTCTTTTATCCTGACTCACAGGGTCTCAGATGTCAATCAGGGTGGAGGGATGCCTCCCCTCAACCAGCCCACTTTTGGTCATTCCCTGAGGGCTTCAAATAAGTAGCACCGTACTCAATACACAATTCAGTCTCCAAGAGACAATGGCCGTTTCCCGTAGCTTTGTATCGCCGAGGGGCCAAACCATTCCAAACGTCTCTTTCTCATTTCCTGGGTCTCCTGACCTGCATTAATAGCGATCTTGCGATTCTCAAAAAGGAGGGGGCACAGGCGTAACAGTTTGGAGAAAATTAGAAGTAGAACTTTTAATCCTCGATTCGATTTTGAGAGAAGATGGGGTTCTTTTGCCAAATGTTATCATTTAATTTGAATTATGCTATATGGTTTGCTTCCAATTTATTTTTATAAATAAGAAATGGCGTTTGATGACTTTTTTTATATTGTCACGCAGGTGAGAAACTGCTAGAAAATTCAGCAGTCTAATGAACAAGGTGGCAATTAAAAGAGTGAGAGGACTCTGACTTGGTTTTGATAGCACTTTTAACTGTAACCTTGAGAAAGAGAGTACGGCACCAGCTGAGGCACGAGCTGGGAAGTCGCTATGTAACAGCTCAGAGCGGTTGAGCTAATGGACGGTTGGAATTCTGGATGGAATATAAAAAGTTGAGACATTGGTCTGATAACGACACAGGAGACACGACACGGGAGAAGTGCGGAAGCTACCCAAGAAATCATTGGGAGTTTAAGACCACCACGAGGGTGGAGGCCACGGACTGATTAATTTCAACCCGTTATTACCAGTCTGGGTAAGAGCTTCCCTGTGGGGATCTGCTGGTGGTGAACCCGTGCTGTGGGTTAGTAGACCGTTCCTTAGAAGGGGCTCTGTCCATCTGTGTCTGTGTGGGGTTCACACGAAGTGACTTTAAAGACTTTGGAAGCACGACAAACTAAAGCTGCCAACTTAAACAACAACTCAATTAACTCTCTCTCTCTCTCTCCATCAATTCAACTCAACGCAACACTAAGTGAACTGAACTGCTTAAACTTACCTGACACCGTAAGACTGATATCTACCTCTGGGATTATTATCTTTGTATCCACACACACACATTTGCAGATATATATATATATATAATAGTTTATAACCTGTATCATATGATCTGGTTTTAATGATATTAATTCACAGTAGTAATAAATATAGTCTTAATTTATAGTAAATCAGACTCCAGGTGTGTTCCATTTCTGCTGGTCCTTTTCAACTTGTCAGAGAATTCATAACAATATTTAGATGATGGTCAAACATATTGCTCCGGGGGGTTGATTCCTAATGGTTTTTTTTTTTCCTTTTTTGTGTAGTTAGTGGGTTTTTTTTCCCGAGTTGAATGGGGTTCTCTTTTTGCCTTCTTTTTCCTATATATATATATATAAAATTCTTTTTCCATTTTTATATTTTACGACCAGCTTTTTTTTCCCTTCAGCTTTACTAATTGTATACATATTAATCTGTTGAAGTTTTGTAACATTTTATAGCTGTAGAAGATTATGTACCAATAAAAAGATTTTAAAAATGAAAATGAAGTCTGATGTTGTTAGACAAACTTGCAGATCCTGGAAGTAGTGTTTTATCAGATTTATTATTGTTGCAGGCACCTGAAAGAATTCAAAAGCAGTCCACAGTAGGGAATGAGGAACTGATCCATAGGTGTTGGCCAGATCAAACGAACAAGACATGCAGCTCCTTTCCATCTTTCTTAGCCATCTGGATTTGATGCCATATGATGCAGGTATGTTCAAGGCATCCCGAGAAGCCTGCTATGCCAGCCTTTTGGATTGACATATCAATTAAATGGTTTTGTTTCAAATACTTTGTAAGTCTTTGCACCAACATGCTGAAAAAGATCTTGCCTTCTATGTTCAGAAGGTTTATTTGGCGAAACTGTTCAATGGTGGATGAATTCTTTTCTTTTGGGATCAGAACTCCCCCCCCCCCCCCACACTCTTCTCCAGGCTTTGGGGATCACTTCCTTTTCCCACACAACCGTCGTGTTTCTCCAGAGAAATTTCAGAACATGTGGGGCATTCTTGTAGACACAATACAGAACACCATTAGGGCTTGGCGCTGATGCCGATCTTGCCTTCTTCACTGCCTCTTTCACCTCATGCAACTTGGGATAGCTGATGTTAAATTGATGTTGTGAGAGTGAGATTGGTGGAATGTCAGTTGGGACATGTATTGGTTCATCCTTTAGCTCATCAGTGTGGATGATTCTGAGATGTCTTTCAATCTCTTCATTTGATATTTTCAAGGATCTGCTTTTCTCTTTTGTGAAAATGCCTTTCACATATTCAAAGGGGTCTTTGTAGAAGTCTGCTGCTCATTTTCCTTCTTCTGTCGATTCCTTAACTTCTCTGCTCTGCACAGCTTCAAGACCCTTTTTTTTAGGTCCTCTTGAAAGAGGTCGATGCCCTCTCTTCTTCTGCTGTTGCTTTTTTCCACGACCTCCTCAGGCCACTTCTTTCTTCAACAAGTTGTTGAATTTCCTGGCGATGACGGGATTTGGGGGAAGGAGGCATAAGGCATATTTTTCCTGCTGACCTGTTCCTTTGCTCCAAATTTCTCCTTTCTGTAGCTGTAAATCAGGTTGCCCATCTTCTCAAAGTTCTTTTCTGCTGATCCCTTCATGCCACTTAAGATCAGGCTCATATCTGTATTGGTGGTTTCCCACTCCTTGCTGTTAGACTTTGGCCACATCACCAATGGCTTACATCTTTGCATGTTCTCCACTTTTCCATGTGCCTGGCTGTGTGTTGGACTACTGCTTGTGCCTGAAACTTCTTCCACCACCCGTAGGGTGCTGACACTCTGTGGACTGTGGTTTTCTTCCTGCCGCTGAGTTTCATCCAACTGATTTGACCTTCCTCTTAACAGAATCTGGTGAATGCAGGGCCCTGGGTTGGAGATATGCAAGCATTTCTTCTGTCCTTGATGAATTTTAAGACCGTGAGTTAATGTTACTTTAGTCTAGCCACACCTACAGGTCTGCAGAACATATCCAGCTGCTGGTTTCTCAAGAGTATTGCCACTTTCTTGATTCATTGTCATGTCCATGCCACGGTTCGTTAGCGGGAGGTCAGTCAGAAAGTCTTCTTGTGCCCCTGCTCTCATAGATTCTGGGGGTATACATCTCTTTAAGCTTTCCATAGCCAAGTGAGAGTGGCTCTAGTTCCCAGACAAGGTGATGGAGCCTGTTGTTATGGGTAGCTAACCCATAACAGCCCTGTTCTGGTCTATTTCCTCCTGTCAGCTGTCTCTCCAGCTGTCACATGGTCTTTTCCTTGTCATCAGCTGCACTTCCTCAGAAGTCACTGGTTTTCACCCAGAACATCAGTAGAGCTAATAGGACTTGATGTTTCAATCCCTATGATAAGTCAGCGCTCTTGATGTTGGCAGTGGATTAAACTAAAAAGCAGAACCAAAAAGATGGTAATTGCTGGGTTACTACATGAGCCACGTGTAAATTGTCATAGGGTCAAGAAGTTTAGAGAGTTAAATGTATGGCTCAAGGATTGGTGTGGGAGAAGTGGATATGAATTTATGGGAAATTGGCACCAGCATTGGGGTAGGAGGGAGCTGTTCCAATGGGACGGGCTACATCTGAACCATGATGGGACCTGGATCCTAGTCAATTGCATAACTAGCGCTGTGAATAGTGCTTTAAACTAAATAGTTGGCGGGGGGGGGGGGGGGAGGTCAACACATTGGAGAAGTATGGATAAAGTAAAAAAAGAAAAATATGGATAAAGAAAAAGCAAAAGATAGAAAGAGAAAAGTAAGAGTGGAGTGAAGAAAACTGACGTGCATAAGAGTAAAAGATTACAAGATTTTAATAGCACAGTGAGTATAAGGACACTATTTGAATGCCCGTAGTATTCAAAACAAGGTCAGTGAACTTGTGGCACAAATCAGTACAAAGGATTATCTCACAAAACTAAATTATCCATTTTTTTCAAATCAATTTTCTTTCATTTCAACACATCGTAATACTCTCCGAATACAGTGAGTTCCAGTTTCTTTTGATAATCTCCTGTGCGGACATATATTGAAGGTCTTCCTAAGGTTTACTTAGTCATAGCTACTGTTTCACTGTTAGATGTGCTGCAAGCTACAACATCAAAACACCAGCAAACAATATGTTGATAGTAGCTCAGTTTCATAAATCCCTGTTGAATCAACCTAAATCCACTTTTATCACCATAATTTACTGTTACTGATTCTTTCACAACAGAATCTATTTTTCCCAATTAGCAAAGCCAGTCAAGCTTGACTAAGTTTCAATGGCTTCATTCCCTGATATTAAATTGTGCTGAGACATTTGCATTCTATTTTATTTATATTATTATTGAGATACCGCATGAGTGTATGTACAGATATCTGATTTGCAGGTACTGGGAACCATTTAGATGCTATGGAATTTTGATTATGAAGTCTTGATATCATTAGCCCTGCTGACTGTGACTGAATGTTTAACTCTCTGGATAGAAAGGCTGACATACATTGGCCTGCTGACTGCTCTCTGCTCTGATTGCGAAAGCCTTCAAAACAGAGAGGGATTCACCTATTTGTTCATTAGTTGCAATTAAAGTCGGTCCCCATGGAGCTAGATTGTGTCACTGATGTGATCTCTCCTGTATTAATAAGGGTTTTGTTCCATACCTGCTTGTAACAGCATTTCCTCTAGCACCAGCAGAAATTAGTAGCACATGAAGGAGAGAGGGTTAACTCTGAACAGTAGAGTGGAAGAGGAAAGAGATCCATCAGAATATGGGAACAGATGTGTCAAATATTCCAGGAATGAGGAGAAATGTATTCTGGGCAGCTCACTATATATTTGCAGATGCGGACTGGCTGACACTGGATGACCGGATCTACTATGCACTCGTGACTATTCAACAAATTTACCTTCCCATCCTTGCTATTGTTGCTGTTCCTGGTGAGTCTCTCAATTCATTGATTAATTCCAAGATGTGCTTAAATGCCTCACTCTTCCTGAGGGGTATTCTCCCTTCTTACTTTCTGTTACACTCTCTACTGAACAATATCTGTCAGTGAAGAAGATATTTTGTCACTCATATTTCCGCTAAAAATTTAGCCATTTCATATTGCCTACATTACCAACAACTCTGGCAGCCATCCCAGTCCGTTCTGGACATGTGTATTGAACCTCTCCAATATGCCATCATCTTCCCCTGGCATCTCTTGTTAAGAGGTTTGACAAACAAGAACTCTTCTCAAAATCTGCTGCTTTTCACAAATTTCAATCCAATGTATCAATTTTATCATTTTTAGCACAATACGAAATTAACTCATCCTTTCGGAGACCACTTTCCCTATATGTTCACGACAGCTTTGTAAATTTCCTGCCTTCATTTATCTCTCCACCTCGACCTCTGTACCTATCCATTTCTCTTTCACTTTAGCTTTCACATTTCTCCATATCTCTGCTTCCCTCCCTCATTCTTTCTCTCCCTTGCACCTAATGTCCCTCATTGCCTCCTCCTCCATCACTCCCTGCCTCCCTCAGTCGTACCAAAAAGAGGATAACACACAGCAGAGAAAGGCACACAGCTAAATTTTTAACTGGCATTGAGTAGAAAGAGTTATCTCATCAGGATCTCTGTCTCTCTTCTGCTCTAATGTCTTTTGGTCTCCAATTTCTGGTTCTGCCAAGAAATCAACTTGACAGATTATACCAAAAGCCCTTATGAATTGGAATTGCATAAAATCTCATTACTGTACTCTGAACAGAGGAATAAAAAAGTTCTTCATCCATTATAAAATCACTGCTCCCTCTTGTTCATTTTCATCTGCATTTTCTCTGAGTGTTTGATGTGACTGCCGCTGTCCTTGGCTCTGAAATGGATACAGCAGTCAAACCGGTGTTCTCTGGCTTAAAAAAATAATTCCTGGCATTACTTACTAATGCAAGTATGTGAATCTAATGACAAGGGATTGTTTTTGCTTTAATGGTGGAATTCAAAAATAGAAAATGTAAACAAATAGCAGAGAAACTGGTCCCATGGCCTACTATGTTGTGTCTAACTAATTAAACTGAAAAGTAAATGTCAAACCAAATTAATCTCCTCTGTCTACACAAGATCCATATCCATTAATCTCGTACATTCATGTGTCTCTTAAATGCCTCTGTTCTACCCTATTTGTTTCCACTGTCACTCCTAGCAGTGCATAGCAGGCACCCACCACTCTTCGTAAAAAAAAAAACCTAAACATCTCCTTTAAGCTAACTCCCTCATCTAATTTGCATACCCTTAAGTATGAGACATTTTGAGCCTGGAAGAATGATCCACATTATCTGTTCTGTCTATGCCTCTTATAATCTAGTAAATTTCTATTAGATCTCCCCTTGGCCTCAACCACTTGAGAGAGAACAACCCAAGTCTGTCCATCCATTAAGTAATTGTGCAGGCCGTTTAGTCCAGACAACATCCTGGTAAGCCTCTTCTGCATCTCCTACACCATTCCACATGATTCCCATTATGGGGGTGACCAGATCTGAATGCAGTACTCCAAATGGACCCTAATCAGAGTTTTATGAAATAAAGCAGAAAATGTTGGAAACAATTGGATCTGCAGATTTGTCTGCAACAGTGTGGGAAGAAGAACTGTATTTGTTACAGGTTCATTAACTGGTATCAGAACAGATAGTTCATATTTACTAATGTAGGGATGAATATGGGAGAGAAGGATTGAAGAATGAGCAATTTGTTAAAGTTTACAAGGTGGAGTCAAAAATGGCAATCAAAATCATTGAATGTAAAGGACGTGACATGTCAAATGGTGACCTGGTTAAACTGATGATGAGATTGATAGGACTAGCATCAGAATCTGAGGAGGGAGATTATAGTGGAGGGAGCTATTAAAATCCAGGTGGACAGAGATACCAGGTCAAGTTTGTCTACTGAACAGTCAATATAAATTTATTATCAACGTATGTGGATGTCACCATATACAAACTTGAGATGCATTTTCTTGTAGTAATTTACAGGAAAATAAAGAAATACAACACTATGAACACAATATTTCAACATGAACACAGCATAATGATGTGTAAAAGAGGAAAATTGCAGAAAAAGAGAGAAAAATAATACTGAGAATATGAGTGGTAGAGTCCTTCAAAGTGAGTCTGTAGATAGTATTGGTTCTGCCTGCTCATGGCAACACTCCTTCTAAGTATGCTCAATGGTGTGGATGACTTTGCCTGTGATGGACTGGGCAGTATTCAACTCCTTCTGTAAATAGAACAGCAGTGATCATTGCATATGCCTCACGTTCACATCACTTACACGGTAAAGAGGAGGAACGCAATCAGTGGAAGTGGTGTCCAAGTCCAAGGATCATCAATGCAATGACATGGAACATGGCTGACTCGCCCACACTAGGTGATTGTCAAGAGATGAGAATTGAGTTCTTTCACCCACATTACCAAGTTCATTCTGCAACGGTTGGGACTTGAAATGGGGCTATCATCCCCACGCTAGCACAGGAGCAATAGCCTAGAGCAGAAACTGGATTGCTTTCCTCATATTAGTCAGGGACACCACAGGAGAGGTCAAGGGACCTGGCCTGTTATCCAATCAAATTCAGAGTCATTAGGAAACAATCAGGAGCAGGAATTTGAATTGATTGCCCCACCCCATCAGGGTCAGTGAATAATAACTAATAGAAGGATTCTGGATTATTCTGTCATTGCAACCCAAGGTCACTGGGGAATAACCAGTAGCAGGGACTTGGTCATTTCCATCATAGTCACTGGGTCATTAGCTAATTATCAGGGTGTAGATTGGTTATTCCATTGGAGTATCCCAAGCTCACAAGCAACATATAATGGCATAAGCGTCTAAAAGTTCTCAGTGAATCTGTTATCTTATTCTTTGTCCTCATACATAATCCTCCTGTTTATTTTCCTCCCCACAGTGAATTCTGTGACGATTGCGATTCTATCCCGGGGGAAGTGTGGACTCTCCAAAGTTGTCACTCACTACCTGGTTGCCATGGCAGCGGCAGATCTTTTGGTCGTTTTTCTCGACCTGATTTTGAGGCAGATTCCGGTTGTTTATAAGAAGTACTTCAGTTTCCTGTTTTCACTACGCATGTGTAACATCCAGGCGGGCATAATTTACGTAGCCACCGACTGTTCGGTTTGGTTTACCGTCGCTTTCACATTTGATAGATGTGTGGCCATTTGTTTCCAGAGGCTGAAGACTAAATACTGCACTGAGAGAGTGGCGGCAGTGGTCCTGGGAACAGTGACCGCTGTGAGCTGTTCAAAGAATATTTTCTGGTATGTTATTCTCACAGGTGTGTATGTTGTCGATGTTAACCCAAGATTTTGCGGGACAAGAAATGGTGTTGTGGGCTCTCCAGTCTGGGGAACAATTGCTATCCTCCATTACCTGCTCACCCCTGTGGTCCCGTTTGTCCTGGTTCTGCTGTTCAACGCAGTGACCATCAGACACGTTTTGGTGGCCAGCAGAGCCCGCAAGAGACTCCGAGGTTCCGGCACTGGGGAAACTCACAAAGACCCAGAGATGGAGAGCCGCAGAAAATCCCTCATCCTATTGCTGGCAATTTCGGGGAACTTCATTTCATTATGGGCATTGTTTACAGCAAATTATTTATGGGTCCAACTGATTCAGCTGATGCGGGGGACAGAATTTCCACCTTATTCAATGCAGGAGGTGGCCTACATGCTGCAGCTCCTTAGCTGCTGCACGAATACGGCTCTTTACTCTGTGACCCAGTCGCTTTTTAGGGAGCAGCTGAAAGATATTGTGAAATATCCTTTCACTCTCATTATAAAATACACCCAGTTCCGAAGAGGGCCAAACAATCCACTGCCTCGTTCTGCCTAACATGCCTGGTTCTCCCGCAACCCCCCCCCCCCCCCCTTTACACGCTCTGCGTTCCACTGATGCTCGGCAAGGTCCGTGACACACGCTGCTCCTACAGTTCAAGACTCTCGTCGACCAGATTCAGAGTGGACAATGTGCCGGGCTGCTTATCATCCTGTTTGTGAATCATTTGTTTCTATTTAAACGCCATCTTTTCACAGCCAACTAATGGATTATTGTTCTACTCTAACAGAAAACTACAATTTATTGTAGATATTGTAGATTTATCCAGGACTTTAAAATGGAAGATGCACAAACTTTCTCCAGTTAATTCAACAATTCCTTTTTTCCAATGCAAAAATGGTTGAAGGATGACTTGAGGGAGGTATATAAATTATCAAAGTCATAGATGTGGTACATAATCTTTTTTATGGTTTGGTCTGAGCCAAGTAGGGGAAGGGAAGGAATTAAAATGGTGATTGCAGGGGTTTCAGCTGGCCACTAAGAGAGGAACCAAGGAGAAAAAGGAACATCGCTGAGAGGATAGTTGCGAGACAACACAACATTTACAAAAGAAGAACACATGAATCAGTTAAGCTTCAAAGGCTATAGTCCAAGTGCTGGTAAGTGGTAATAGGATAGATAAGTATTTGATCATCATCATAGACATTGGGTGGGTGAGGAGAGACATTGAGTCACACAGTAGGGTTAAAGGCCCTGTGATAAGATGGTCCAGCTGACTCTGTTTATTGTTGTATGCTGGAAATAATGAGTGTGAATATAATGGGTATATCCTATCAAACAATTAAGAGGTATTGTGCACACATTATCTGGTTTGACAACTTTATCATACTTTATTAGTGATTTCATCCATCTTCCTTGCCGTCTCAACAGGATTGGAGAGCTTTGCAAAATGGAGTCTTATAAAATCTCTACCAGTTGTGAACAAAATAAAAATGTCTCCACCATTAATTTCATTGTTACTAACACTATATTATAAACTGTTCAAGCCTCAATAAATCCTATTTGTACAGGTAAATCATTTTCAACCTTTTCCATTCCATGCCTCCACCTGATCAAACTTTTGAAGGAAGCTTACAATGTTTCCATTTAAACTGAAGGTGCTATGTTGTCAATTCCCAAAATCACATCGATTTAGCTCCACACCAATTTGGCAGTTTCATTTTGGTCATAATTAAGACAATTATCATTCTCTGATACCTAACTGTCTTGTACTGTGTATTTCCAGTACCACCTGATCAATAGGGACCAAACTCCAGAATGTATTTATGCTCAGTACATTTGTCCTGGTATGTTGGGCAGTGTGGTAGCATAACATTTAGCATAATGCTTTACAGTGGAAGTGACTGGCGCTGTACTCAATTCCCATCACTGTAAGTCCATTTGCCTGGTTTCAATTCCCATCACTGTAAATATGTTCTCCCCTTGATGGCATGTTGTTCCCTTTGGGTGCTCATGTTTCCTCCAACATTCCAAAGATGTAGCATTAGGGTTAGTGAGTTGTGGGCATGTTACTTTGGCATTGGAGGTTAGTTGACACTTGCTGGGCCACCCCCAGCACATGCTTGTACTCTGTTGGTCATTGATGCAAATAACACACACTGTTTTTTTTTGATACTTCATAGTGCACTTGACAAATAAGTAAACCTCAGATAAAAAAAAATCAAACCAGTTCAATAGTTATATTTAATATCAGAGAATATATGCAATATAGAACCTGAAATTCTTGTTCTTCACAGACATCCATGGAATCAGAAGAGTGTCTCAAAGAATGAGTGATGGCAAAAGTGTTAGAACCCGAAAGTCCTCCACATGAAAGGCAGCAGCAAAGCATTGACGTCCCACATCTACTTCAGCAAAAAATCATTAACACCCTCCACACACTAAGCAAGCAACAGCAAAGCCCAAAGAAAGATCATGATCTGCAGTAGAACAAAAACTAATGGTACTCCTGACAATTTGACACACTGCTGGTGCTCTCTCTCTCTCTTCCTCTCTCTGTCCTTCATAAAGGGGCAGAGTAGAGTCAATTCCCTGGGAGGTGTTAGTTTACTTCAGTTAGATTAGCTAATCTAACTTGCTTTGACAGTTTTAGAAATGTTCTCAATCTATTTGGGTGATCCGTTATGAACTAACTCATTGTGTATTGCTCCAAAGGCCCTGAACTATGGAGACTGGCCGGGCTAGGTCTTCACTCTTTGGAAATTAGTAGACTAAGGGACGACCTTATAGATGTGTTTAAAATTATGAGAGACATAGATAAGGTGGATGGCAACAATATTTTCTCAGAGTAGGGAAGTCCAAAAAGGAGCATCAATTTAGGATGTGAGGGAAATTATTCTGAGAGGCCCTCAATGAGCAACATTTCCATGCATACAGTGGTGAGTAAATGGAATGTTCTGCCAGAGGAAGTGGGTGAAGCATAAATGATAGCATCATTTAGGGCCTGGAGGGAAATGAGCTGAACATAGGCTATTGGGACTTGGGTGATGGACAATATGGTAAGCATGGACTCTTTTTTTCTAAAGGGCCTGTACCAATGTTGTATTGCTCTCTGCCTCAGTTGTGACAAGTAAATGATCTGCTTAAGTGCAAACTTAATTCTGCTGCTTTGTTCTCAAATGAACGATACAGTTGAAATATTCATTTTGTCATGTAACACTAGCCAAACGCTTGATTTTGTGCACCAAAGCTAATGTTCTTTTCCCTTCTTTAGATTTTAGAAGCATGATACATTCTAGAGTATTTACCAACTTTATTCTCTACAGGTAATTGATATAAATTGAATAATTCAAAGTAGATTTATTATCTAATGTTGGATATTGTATACAGCCCTGAGATTCATCTTCCCACAGACTGCTGCGAGACAAAAACCATGGAACCCATTCAAAGAAAAACATCAAACACCAATGTGCAAAAAACTGATCAAATCACACAAACTTCAAAAAAAAACCTAGCCTGAACCCGAAAACCAGGTATGATTTGCAGAGGTTTATTTCAAGGGCAAAGAGACAATTTTGAACAAGGTTGGAGGTGAAATCAGATGCATAGCAACTCTGACAGGGTCTCCAATATATTACTTTCTAAATAGTGAAACCCAAAAGTATGAATGGCAGCGATGCTTCACTAACAGATGAACTCAATGCATTCTATGCACGCTTTGAAAAGGAGAACGCAACTACATCTGTGAAGATCCCTGCTGCACCTAATGACCCTGTGATCTCTGTCTCAGAGGCTGATGTTAGACTGTCTTTAAAAAGAGTGAACTCCTGCAAGGCAGAAAGTCCCAATGGTATACCTGGTAAGGCTCTGAAACCCTGTGCAGTCCAACTAGCTGGAATATTCAAGGACATTTTCAACCTCTCACTGCTACGGGCAGAATTTCCCACTTGCTTCAAAAAGGCAACAATTATATCAGTGCCAAAGGAGAATAATGTGGGCTGCCTTAATGACTATTGCCCGGTAGTACTGACATTGACTGTAATGAAATTCTTTGAAAGGTTTGTTATGACTAGACTGAACACTTGCTTCAGCAAAGACCTGGACCCATTGCAATTTGCCTATCACCCCAATAAGTCAGCGGCAGACACAATCTCAATGGCTTTCCAGAAGGCGTTAGACCACCTAAACAACACAAACACATACATCAGCATGATGTTCATTGACTATATCTCAGCATTTAATACCAACATTCCCACAATCCTGATTGAGAGGTTACAGAACCTGAGCCTCTGTACCTCCTTCTGCAATTGGATCATTTGCTTCCTAACCAGAAGACTACTGTCTTTCCAGATTGGTGATAACATATCCTCCTCACTGATGATCAACACTGGCGCACCTCATGGGTGTTTGCTTAGCAGCCTGCTCTACTCTCTGTATACACTTGACTGTGTGGCTTAGCACACCTCAAATGCCATCTACAAATTTGCTGATGATACAACCATTGTTGGTAGAATCTCAGGTGGAGACGAGAGGGTGTGCAGGGCTGACATATACCAACAAGTGGAATGGTGCCACAGCAACAACCTGGTACTCAACGTCAGTAAGATGTAAGAGTTGATTGTGGACTTCAGGAAATGTAAGATGAAGGAACACATACCAATCCTCACAGAGGGATCAGACGTGGAGAGAGCGAGCAGCTTCAAGTTCCTCGGTGATAAATCAAATAAATTGTTGGCTAATCAATTGAAAGCAGCTTTGGCGAAATGTCAGATTAATAAAGTTCATAGAAGGGATGGTGTCTTGATGGTTAATCATGATGAAATTAACAAATCTTTTGAAGAATTTTATACTAATTTATATCAATCAGAATTCCCTGATGATACTACTATAATGAATGAATTTTTAAGGAAACTAAATTTTCCAGAATTACCAGTTTATGAACGTTTAGTATTAGATGTACCCATTGCTGAAGAGGAAATAAAGAAGGCAATTTTTTCGATAAACTCGGGTAAAGCAGCAGGTCCAGATGGTTATATAACTGAATTTTTTAAAACCTTTTCAGGTTTGCTCACTCCCTGGTTATGTAAAGTTTTTTAAAGAAGCTTTATTAGAAGGTAAGTTACCACAATCCTTTTATGAAGCATCAATTTCCTTAATTCCTAAAAAAGATAAAGATCCCACTGAATGTACATCATATAGGCCTATATCCTTGTTGAATGTGGATTCTAAAATCTTTTCCAAAATATTAGCAATTAGATTAGAGAAGGTATTGCCTCAAATTATTTCTGAGGATCAGACAGGATTTATTAAAATTCGTTATTCACATTTTAATGTTAGGAGGTTAATGAACATTGTATACACTAGTTCATCTAATACTTCAGAATGTATTATTTTACTTGACACAGAAGGCATTTGATAGACTTATAACCATATAACCATATAACAATCACAGCACGGAAAACAGGCCATTCCGGCCCTCCTAGTCCGTGCCGAACTCTTAATCTCACCTAGTCCCACCTACCCGCACTCAGCCCATAACCCTCCACTCCTTTCCTGTCCATATACCTATCCAATTTTACCTTAAATGACACAACTGAACTGGCCTCTACTACTTCTACAGGAAGCTCATTCCACACAGCTATCACTCTCTGAGTAAAGAAATACCCCCTCGTGTTTCCCTTAAACTTTTGCCCCCTAACTCTCAAATCATGTCCTCTCGTTTGAATCTCCCCTACTCTCAATGGAAACAGCCTATTCACGTCTATCTATCCCTCTCAACATTTTAAATACCTCGATCAAATCCCCCCTCAACCTTCTACGCTCCAATGAATAGAGACCTAACTTGTTCAACCTTTCTCTGTAACTTAAGTGCTGAAACCCAGGTAACATCCTAGTAAATCGTCTCTGCATTCTCTCTAATTTATTGATATCTTTCCTATAATTCGGTGACCAGAACTGTACACAATATTCCAAATTTGGCCTTACCAATGCCTTGTACAATTTTAACATTACATCCCAACTTCTGTACTCAATGCTCTGATTTATAAAGGCCAGCGTTCCAAAAGCCTTCTTCACCACCCTATCTACATGAGACTCCACCTTCAGGGAACTATGAACTTGAAAGGGAATATTTATTTAATATACTTGAGAAATTTTATTTCTGTTCAAAATTTATATCTTGGATTAAACTGTTATATCATATACCCTTGGATACCATATTTACCAATAATCAGAGATCCCCTCTTATAATGCTTTTTCGAGGTACTAGACAGGGCTGTCCTTTAAGTCCTTTATTATTTGATATTGCCCTGGAGCCCTTGTGAATTGCTATTTGTGATTCATCTAATATATTTAGCATTATTCATAGGAATGGGATGCATAAAATATCATTATATGTAGATGACCTGTTATTATATATTTCTAACCCAGAGAAATCCATTCCTGCAGTAATAACTCTACTTGCCTGGTTTAGTAGTTTTTTTTGGATATAAATTGAATCTTGATAAGAGTGTGTTTTTTCGATTAAATATGCAAATCCCTATTTATAGACAATCACCATTTAGATTGGCTACTAATTTTTACTAATTTGGGGGTTAAAATTACTATAAGGATATATTTAAGGTTAATTTTTTACCTTTAATTGATCACGTTAAACAACTGTTTACTAAATGGTCTCCACTGTCCTTATCTTTGATTGGTAGAATTAATGCTTTTATGATGTTTATTTTACCTAAATTTCTGTATCTATTTCAGGCAGTATCAATTTTTATTCCTAAAGTTTTTTTGATACTATCGATTCTAAAATTTCTTCATATAAATGGCAATATAGAAATCCCAGGTTAAGTAAGAAATATTTACAGAAATCAAAAAAGGACGGCGGTTTGGCTTTGCTGAATCTTAGATTTTATTATTGGGCAATTAATATTCGATATTTAATGTTTTGGACACAAGAGTTGGATAAAACTCAATCCCCACGATGGATGAACCTCGAGCGGGAGTCTGTACAGGGGTTTTCACAGGCTTCTATTCTAGGAGCTGTGCTTCCCTTTGTTTTTACTAAACTGAATAAACAAATGATAAATCCAATAGTTAAACATACAATACAAATATGGTTTCAATTGCATAAATTTTTTGGATTGAACAGATTTACCCTGTCAAGCTCTATTATATCTTACTTCTTTTCCCAACCATCTAGAATTGATCAAACCTTTTTGTTATGGAAAACAAAAGGAATAACATGTTTTCGTGATGTATTTATGGATGATTGTTTTATGTCTTTTGAACAGTTGTCTAATAAATATAATTTGTGTAGATCATACTTTTTCAGATATTTACAGATTAGAAACTTTCTGAATGCCACTTTACCTACCTTTCCGATATCACATCCAATCGAAGTTACAGAAAAAAAGTTTGGGTTTAAACCCCTTTCAGAAGAGTTTAATAACAATTATTTATGATTTGATTACAAAAAATACATCTAAGTACTTCTGATAAAATTAAGAGTGAGTGGGAAAAAGAACCTCAATATCTTTATCTACAGAGAAATGGGAGAAAATTTTTAAACTAGTTAATACTTCATCAATGCGTGCCAGACATGCTTTGATACAATTTAAGGTTGTTCATAGGGCTCATATGTCCAAGGATAAGTTGGCACATTTTTACTGTCATGTAAACCCTGTTTGTGGGAGATGTAATTCTGAAGTAGCTTCTTTGACACATATGTTCTGGTCGTGCCCTCTGTTGGGAAAATATTGGAAACGTATTTTTGATATTATTTCAGCAGTTCTGCATGTTGATTTACAACCTCATCCTATTACTGCAATCTTTGGACTACCTGTGATAGATTCCAGTCATTTATCCTCATCAGCTTGTCGTTTAATTGTTTTTGTGACATTAATAGCCAGAAGATCCATTTTATTTAAATGGGAAGATTCCAACCCACCTACCACATATCAATGGCTTTCCCAAAAGATAGTATGTTTAAATTTGGAAAAGATTAGGAGCAGTACTATGGACCCCTCAGTTAAATTTGAAGAAACTTGGAAGCCATTTATTCAATATTTTCATATGATGTAAGTTGACCCTTTCTGAATCCTTCTTTCAGTATTTTTTTATGTATAGAGGAGCAGAGTTAATGACAAAATATAATTTTAACCAATGAATTATGGCAGCCCAATCTTGTTTTTTTTTTAAGTTAGTTTGTTTTAGTTTGTTTTTTTTTCTTTTTCTCTTTTGTTATAATTATAATTATCTTTTTCATGGTTAATTACTAAGAGATTGGGAGGTTAGACTCCATTTGTTACTTGGAATATGTGTTTCTACATGTTAACCATTATTAATGTGTTCCTAATCTCTATGTATTAGTATTAATATTGTTTATTGGAAACTTAATAAAAAGATTGAAAAAGAAAGAAAGAGAAAAGTAAGAGTGGAGTGAAGAAAAGTTACGTGTATAGGAGTAAAATGTTACAAGATTTTAAAAGCACAGTCAATGTAAGGAACACACACAAAATGCTGGTGGAACACAGAAGCCCAGGCAGCATCTATAAGGAGAAGCACTGTCAACATTTCGGGCCAAAACCCTTCATCAGGACTAACTGAAAGGAAAGTTAGTAAGAGATTTGAAAGTGGGGGGAGGGGGAATGCGAAATGATAGAAGACCGGAGGGGGTGGGGTGAAGCTGAGAGCCGGAAAGGTGTTTGGCAAAAGGGATACAGAGCTGGAGAAGGGAAAGGATCATGGGATGGGAGGCCTAGGGAGAAAGAAAGGGGGAGGGGAGCACCAGAGGGAGATGGAGAACAGGCAGAATGATGGGCAGAAAGAGAGAGAAAAAAAGAGGGGGGAAATACTAAATATATCAGGGATGGGGTAAGAAGGGGAGGAGGGGCATTAATGGAAGTTAGAGAAGTCAATGTTCATGCCATCAGGTTGGAGGCTACCCAACCGGTATATAAGGTGTTGTTCCTCCAACCTGAGAGTGGCTTCATCTTGACAGTAGAGGAGGACATGGATAGGCATATCAGAATGGGAATGGGACGTGGAATTAAAATGTGTGGCCACTGGGAGATCCTGTTTTCTCTGGCGGACAGAGCATAGGTGTTCAGCAAAATGGTCTCCCAGTCTGCGTCGGGTCTCACCTATATATATAGGGTCACACCAGGAGCACCAGACACGGTATACCACACCAGCTGACTCACAGGTGAAGTGTCGCCTCACCTGGAAGGACTGTCTGGGGCCCTGAATGGTGGTGAGGGAGGAAGTGTAAGGGCAGGTGTAGTGCTTGTTCTGCTTACAAAGGTAAGTGCCAGGAGGGGGATGGGGGGGACGAATGGACAAGGGAGTCGCTTAGGGAGCGATCCCTGCAAGAAGCAGACGGGGGGAGGGAAAGATGTGCTTGGTAGTGGGATCCCGTTGGAGGTGGTGGAAGTTATGGAGAATTATACGTTGGACCCCGAGGCTGGTGGGGTGGTAGGTGAGGGCAAGGGGAACTCTATCCCGAGTGGAGTGGTGGGCAGATGGGGTGAGGGCAGATGTGTGGGAAATGGGAGAGATGCATTTGAGAGCAGAATTGATGGTGGAAGAAGGGAAGCCCCTTTGTTTAAAAATGGAAGACATCTCCTTCATCCTGGAATGAAAAGCCTCATCCTGAAAGCAGATGCGGTGGAGACGGAGGAATTGTGAGAAGGGGATAGCATTTTTGCAAGAGACAGGGTGGGAAGAGGAATAGTCCAGGTAGCTGTGAGAGTCTGTAGGCTTATAGTAGATATCAATAGATAAGCCATCTCCAGAGATGGAGACAGAAAGATCAAGAGAGGAGAGGGAGGTGTCAGAAATGGACCAAGTAAATTTGAGGGCAGGGTGAAAGTTGGAGGCAAAGTTAATGAAGTCAACGAGTTCAGCATGCGTGCAGGAGGCAGCACCAATGCAGTTGTCGATGTAGCGAAGAAAAAGTGGGGGACAGATACCCGTATAGGCTTGGAACATGGACTGTTCCACAAAGCCAACAAAAAGGCAGGCATAACTGGGACCCATGCGGGTGCCCATGACTATTCCTTTGGTTTGGAGGAAGTGAGAGGAGCCAAAGGAGACATTATTGAGAGTAAAAACTAATTCCACTGGACGGAGGAGAGTGGTGGTAGAGGGGAATTGGTTAGATATGGAATCCAAAAACAAAGGGAGAGCTTTGAGACCTCTCTGGTGGGGTTGAAGGTAATGTAAGGACACTTTTTGAATGCCTGCAGTATTTAAAAAAAGGTCAGTGAACTTATGGCACAAATCAGTACAAAGGGGTATCTCACAAAAATAAATTATCCATTATTTTCAACTCAATTTTCTCTCATTTCACCACATTGTAATACTCTCCGAATACAGTGAGTTCCAGTTTCTTTTGATAATCTCCTGTGTGGAAATATATTGAAGGTCTTCCTAAAGTTTATTTAGTCATAGCCACTGTTTCACCCTTAGGTGTGCTGCAAGCTACAACATCAAAACACCAGCAAACAGTTTGTCAATAGTAGCTCAGTTTCATAAATCCCTGTAAATCAACTTTTATCACCATAATTTACTGTTACTGATTCTTTCACAACAGAATCTATTTTTCCCTATTAGCGAAGCCAGTCGAGCTTGAGTAAGTCGTATTATATTATTTATTAATAATATAATAAATAATATTTATTATATTATTATTGAGAAACCGCGTGAGCGTATGTACAGGTATCGGATTTGCAGGTACTGGGAACCATTTAGATGCAATGGAATTTTGATTATGAAGCCTTGATATAATCAGTCCTGCTGACTGTGGCCGAATGTTTAACCCTCTGGATAGAAAGGCTGACATTCATTGGCCCTGCTGACTGCTCTCTGCTCCTGTTGCGAAAGCCTTCTAGACAGAAAAGTATTCACCTATTTGCTCCTTAGCTGCAATTAAAGTCAGTCTCCAAGGAGCCAGATTGTGTCACTGATGTGTCTCACTCCTGTATTAAAAAGGGTGTTGTACCATACCTGCTTGTAACAGCATTTCCTCTAGCACCAGCAGAAATTTGTAGCACTTGAAGAAGGGAGGGTGAACTCTGAATAGTAGAGTAGAAGAGGAACGAGATCCATCAGAATATGGGAACAGATGTGTTGAATATTTCAGGAATGGGGAGAAATGTATTCTGGGCAACTCACTATATATTTGCAGATGTGGACTGGCTGACACTTGATGACCGGATCTACTATGCACTCGTGACTATTCAACAAATTTACCTTCCCATCCTTGCTATTGTTGCTGTTCCTGGTGAGTCTCTCAACTCATTGATGAATTCCAAGATGTGCTTAAATGCCTCACTCATCCTGAGGGGTATTCCCCTTCTTACTTTGTGTTACAGGTGTTAATTAAGAAAACCCTTGCTGTTCTTGTAAGTTACTCACTCAACATTGCTACCTTGGGTGTGGGTGTTTCAATGAAATCACCAATTCCAATTATCGCAACTGTAAATTTCAATTGTGTTTTAGTTACGGTCTTTTCAATATTTTGAAGTTTGTGGACTATTTTCAAGGTATAAACTTTTAATTCCTGTTCACTAACTCCAGTCTCTACTGAACAATATCTGTCAGTGAAGAAGATATTTTGTCACTCATATTTCCACTGAAAATTTAGCCATTTCATATTGTCTACATTACCAACAACTCTGGCAGCCATCCCACCCTTTTCTGGACATGTGTATTGAACCTCTCCATTATGCCATCATCTTCCCCTGGAATCTCTTTTTTAAGAGGTTTGACAAACAATGACTCTTCTCAGAATCTGCGGCTTTTTACAAATTTCAATCCAGAGTCATTAACTCCTTTTTATCAATTTTATCATTCTTAGCACATTAAGAAATGAACTCATCCTTTCAGAGAAACCTGTTTCCCTATATGTTCACTGCAGCTTTGTAAATGTTCCTGCCTTCCTCCATCTCTCAACCTCTCTCCCGGTATCTAACTATTTCCCTTTCTCTTTCACCTTTCTCCATATCTCCACTTCCCTCCCTCATTCTCTGCCTCCCTTCCTCCCTTGCTACTAATGTCCCTCATTGCTCCATCCTCTATCATTCCCTTCCTCCCTCAGTAATACTACAGAGAGGATAACATACAGCAGGGAAAGGCACACAGCTATATTTTTAACTGGCATTGAGTAGAAAGAGCGATCTCTTCAGGATCTCTCTCTCCTCCGTCCTAATGGCCTTTGCTCTCCAATATTTGTCTCTGCCAAGAAATCAACTTGACAGATTACACCAAAAGCCCTTATGAATTGGAATTGCATAAAATATTATTACTGTTCCCTGAACAGAGGAATAACAAAGTTCTTCATCCATTATAAAATCACTGCTCCCTTTTGTTCGTTTTCCTCTACATTTTCTCTGAATGTTTGATATGCCTGCCGCTGTCCTTGGCTCTGAAATGGAGACAGCAGTCAAACTGGTGTTCACTGCCTTAAAAAAAATAATTCCTGGCATTACTTACTAATGCCAGTATGTGAATCTAATGAAAAGGGATTGTTTTTGCTTTAATGGTGAAATTCAAAAATAGAAAATGTAAACAAATAGCAGAGAAACTGGTCCCATGGCCTACTATATTGTGTTAAACTAATTAACCTAGAAAGTAAATGTCAAACCAAACTAATCCCCTCTGTCTACACAACATCCATATCCATCTAATCTCGTACATTCATGTGTCTATCTAATAGTCGCTTAAGTGCCTCTGTTCTACCATGCCCACTCATCTCCTTCAAGCTAACTCCCTCATCTGATTTGCATGCCCTTAGGTATCAGACATTTTGAGCCAGGGCGAACGATGCATATTATCTGCTCTATCTATGCCTCTTATAATCTAGTAAATTTCTTTTAGATCTCCACTTAACCTCAACCATTCTAAAGAGAACAACCCAAGTCTGCCCATACATTCCATAATTGTGTAGGCTGTTTAGTCCAGACAACATCCTGGTTAGCCTCTTCTGCACCTCCTACACCATTCCTCATGCTTTCTATAATGGGGTAACCAGTTCTGAACGCAGTACTCCAAATGGGCCCTTATCAAAGTTTCATGAAACAAAGCAGAAAATGTTGGAAACAATTGGATCTGCAGATTTTTCTGCAACAGTGTGGGAAAGAAGAACTGTCTTTGTTGCAGGTTCATTAACTGGCATCAGAACAGGTAGTTCATATTTACTAACATAGGGATGAATATGTGAGAGAAGGATTGCAGAATGGGCAATCTGTTAAAGGGTACAAGGTGGAGTCAAAGATGACAATCAAAATCAGTGAATGTTGGGGACATGACTGGTCAAATGGTGACCTGGTCTAACTGATGATGAGTTTGATAGGACTAGCATCAGAATCTGAGGAGGGAGGTCATAGTGGAGAGAGCTATTAAAATCCAGGGGGACAGAGATACCAGGTCAAGTTTTTGTACTGAACAGTTAAAGTAAATTTATTATCAACATATGTGAAAGTCACCAGATACAAATTTTCTTGCAGTAATTTACAGGAAAATAAAGAAATACAATACTCTGAACACTATATTTTGACAAGAACATAACATAATAATGTGGAAAAGAACAAGTTTGCAGAAAAAAGAAAAAAAACATAAATAATATTGAGAATGAGTTGTAGAGTCCTTCAAAGTGAGTCTGAAGATAGCATAGGTGTTGCCTTCCTGTGGCAATGCTCGTTGTAAGTATGCTCAATGGTGTGGATGATTTTGCCTGTGAGGGTCTGGGCAGTATTCACAACTTCCTGTAGATAGAACAGCAGCGATCATTACACTTCTGTCACATTCATATCACTTACACGGTAAAGAGAAGGAACACGATCAGTGGAAGTGGGGTCCAAGTCCAAGGGTCACCATGCAATGGAACATGGCAGACATGCCCACACCAGGTGATTATCAAGAGATAAGAATTGAGCTTTTTTACCCACATTGCCAAGTTCATTCTGTAACCGTTGGGACCTGAAAATGGGGCTGTCATCCCCATGCTAGTACAGGGGCAATACACTGGAGCAGAAACTGGATTAATTTCCTCATATTAATCAGGGACACTGGAGTAAAGGCCAAGTGTCTGGACTGTTATCCAATGAAATTCAGAGTTATTAGGAAACAATCAGGAGCAGGAATTTGAATTGATTGCCCCACCCCAATCAGGGTCAGTGCATAATAACTAATAGAAGGCTCCTGCATGATTTTGTCATCACAACCCAAGGTCACTAGCGATTAACCAGTAGCAGGGACTTAGTAATTTCCCTGACACTTACCCCGGGGTTGAAACCCTCTCATGTTTACTGGGTCATTAACTAATGATCAGAGTGTAGATTGGTTATTCCCTTGGAGTAACCCAACCTCACTGGCAACATATAATGGCATAAGATTGATCTGACAACACCACACACACTCTGGTTTAGTGCACAGCAAAGAACAGGAAGGATTTGGACTGATTTACCCTCCAACATCTACACAGACTGCCTCCCCACACTCCCCCAGTGACCCAGGATCTCTGGGGAAAGTTTAAAAGATGAAGCTGATGGGTTTTTTTCCCTCAGCACGTCCATGGGTTTTGAAAAAATGATCAGGAACACAAAACTGGAGGAACTCCCTCACATTTGTCCAAGGTGTTTGGGTGATGCTCAAGAGCTGGAACAAGTACTCCTACTTTGACACCACCGGAGGGTACTTGCGGGTGCTTGTCAGTGGCAATTTATGCTGATTGCCTCGTTGCTATTTATAATCACATTTACACCATTATAATGCCCTGGTTCACATCTTTAATGCTATAGCTATTTCATTAGCAGCTCTGTGAGTGCAGTTTGTTCTGCGTTTCACCCTGCTTGGGTTATTGTTGAAGATAAGGGATGATGAGGAATGTGTACCATCCAATTAGGGGGATGTTTTCGCGGTGAGAGACAAAAAGGTTGGTGTTGGGTTTTTTGTTCAACGGGAGATGGAGAGAGAAGACGCTGGCGAGAACCGATAATTCCTTTCATCGTATGCCGTGTACTGTCCGTTATTTCATGGTACCAATTTGTAACAGGGAAGCAAATTAAACAGCATCCACTGCTATGAGGCTTGACCGGAGGGCTTTTCCCCAGACTTATGCAGCCAAGGAAACCAGGTTGTTTCACTACTAAACGTTCTCAGTGTTATCTTATTCTTTCGCCGCATACATGTTTCTCATGTTTATTTCCCTCCCCATAGTGAACATTGTGACGATTGCGATTCTATCCCGGGGTAAGTGCGGACTCTCCAAAGTCGTCACTCACTACCTGGTTGCCATGGCAGCGGCAGATCTTCTGGTCGTTTTTCTCGACCTGATTTTGAGGCAGATTCCGGTTGTTTATAAGAAGTACTTCAGTTTCCTATTTTCGCTGCGCATGTGTAACATCCAGGCGGGCATGATTTACGCAGCCACCGACTGTTCGGTTTGGTTTACCGTCGCTTTCACTTTTGATCGATGTGTGGCCATTTGTTACCAGAGGCTGAAGAATAAATACTGCACTGAGAGAATGGCGGCAGTGGTCCTGGGGACAGTGACCGCTGTGAGCTGTTTAAAGAATATTTTCTGGTATTTTATTCTCACAGGTGTTTATTTTGTTGACGACAACCCCAGATTTTGCGGGACAAGAAATGGTGTTCTGAGCTCTCCAGTCTGGGGAACAATTGCTATCCTTCATTACCTGCTCACTCCTGTGGTCCCGTTTGTCCTGGTTCTGCTGTTCAACGCAGTGACCATCAGACACGTTTTGGTGGCCAGCAGAGCCCGCAAGAGGCTCCGAGGTTCCGGCACTGGGGAAACTCACAAAGACCCAGAGATGGAGAACCGCAGAAAATCCCTCATCCTATTGCTGGCAATTTCCGGGAACTTCATTTCCTTATGGACATTGTTTACAGTAAATTATATATGGGTCAAAGTGTATCAGCTGGTGAGGGGGACAGAATTTCCACCTTATTCAATCCAGGAGGTGGCCTACATGCTGCAGCTCCTTAGCTGCTGCACAAATACGGCTCTTTACGCTGTGACCCAGACGCTTTTTAGGGAGCAACTGAAAGATATTGTGAAATATCCTCTCACTCTCATTATAAAACTCACCCAGTTCCGACGAGGGTCAAACAATCCGCTGCCTCGTTCTGCCTAACATGCCTAGTTTTCCCGCACCCCACTCTCCTTTAACACACTCTCCGTTCCGCTGATACTTGGCATGGTCCGTGTCACACGCTGTTCCTACAGTTCATGACCCTCATCGACCAGATTCAGAGTGGATAATCTGCTGGGCTGCTTATTATCCTGTTTGTGAATCACTTCTTTCTATTCAAATGCCATCTTTTCACAGATAGATATTTGTACTCCTCTGTTTAACACAAAGCTACAAATTATTGCAGATATTGTAGATTAATAAAGGAATTTAAAACGGAAGAACCATAAACTTCCTCCAGTTAATTCAAGAATTCCTTCTTTCCAATGCAGAAGTGGTTGAGGATGACTTGAGGGAGGTATGTACATTATCAAAGGCATAGATATGGTACATAGTCTTTTTCATGGTTGGGTCTGAGCCAAGTGGAGCCAGGTGCGGGGAAGGAATTTAAAAGGTGATTGCAGGGGTTTCAGCTGACCACTAAGACAGGAACCAAGGAGAAAAAGGAACATCGCTGAGAGGATAGTTGCGAGACAACACAACATTTACAAAAGAAGAACACATGAATCAGTTAAGCTTCAAAGGCTACAGTCCAAGTGCTGGTAAGTGGTAATAGGACAGATAAGTATTTGATGGTCATCATAGACATTGGGTGGGTGAAGAGAGACATTGAGTCACACAACAGAGTAAAAGGCCCTATGATATGACAGTCCAGCTGACTCTCTTTAATGTTGTATGCTGGAAATAACGAGTGTGAGTATGACGGGTATATCCTATCAAACAATTAACAGGTATTGTGCATACATTATACAGTGCTTTCTCTGGTTTGACAAATTTATCGTACTTCATTGAATATTTCATCTATCTTCCTTGCCGTCTCAACAGGATTTGTGACCTTTACAAAATAGAGTTATATAAAGCGTTTACCAGTTGTGAACAAAATAAGATTGTTTCTGCCCTTAATTTCATTTTTACTAATACTACCCTATTATAAACTGTTCACGCCTCTATAAATCATATTTGTACAGGTAAATCATTTTTCAAACTTTTTTATTCCATGCCTCTTTCTGATCAAATTGTTGCAGGAAGCATACCATGTTTCCATTCAAGCTGAAGAGGCTAATATTTCAGTCCCAAAATCACATCAATTTAGCTCTGTTGTTGCAACACAAATTTGGCAGTTTCATTGTGGTCAAAATTAAAACAAATAGCATTGTCCTATACCCTAACTGTATTTCAAGTAGCACCTGATCAATAGGGACCAAACACCAGAATGTATTTATTGCTCAGTACATTTGTCCTGATATATTGGGCAGTATGGTAGCATAACATTTAACATAATGCTTTACAGTGGCATTAACCTAGATTCAATTCCCATCACTGTAAGTACATTCTCCCCTTGATGGCATAGGTTTCCTTTGCGTGCTCGTGTTTCCTCCAACATTCTAAAGATGTATGGTTGGGGTTGGTGAGTTGTAGGCATGTAATTTTGGCATTGGAAGTATATTGACACTGGCTGAGCTACCTCCAGCACATCCTTGGACTCTGGTGGTCATTGATACAAGTAACACACACTGTATTTTCTGATATAGTGAACGTGACAAATAAGTAAACCTCAGATTAAAAAAAACAAACTAGTTCAATACTTATATTTAATATCAGAGAATGTATGCAATATAGAACCTGAGATTCTTATTCTTCACGGATATCCATGGAAACAGAAGAGTTCCACAAAGAATGAGTGACAGTAAAACTGTTACAACTCCAATGTCCTCCACATGCACAAGCAGCATTAAAGCATTGACCATCCCCCTCCTCCATCCACTTCAGCAGAAGGGCATGAACACCCTCCAGCCACCAACCAAGCAATAGCAGAGCCCCAAGAAAGATCATGATCTGCAGTAAAAAAAACAAATTCTTCTCCTGACAATTTGACATACTGCTGGCTCTCTCTCTCTCTCCTTCATAAAGGGGCAGAGAGCTGTCACTTCTCTGTGAGGTGTTAGTTCACTTCAATTAGATTAGCTAATCTGATTTGTTTTGACAGTTTAAGAAATGTTCTCAATCTAGTTGGGTGATCGGTTATGAACTAATGCATTGTGTATACTCCAGAGGCTGTGAGTTATGGAGGTTGGCTGGGATAGGTCTTTGGAACCTAGGAGGCTAAGGGACGACCTTATAGATGTGTTTAAAATTATGAGAGACATAGATAAGGTGGATGGCAACAATATTTTCCCAGGGGAAGGGAAGTCCAGAAAGGAACATCAATTTATGATGTGAGGGAAATTATTCTGAGAGGCCCTCAAGGAGCAACATTTCCATGCAGACAGTGGTGAGTAAATGGAATGTTCCATCAGATGAAATGTATGAAGCATAGATGATATCATTATTCAGGGCCTGGAGGGAAATGAGCTGAAAACAGGCAATTGGGACTGGGGTAATGGACAATATGGTAACCATGGATTCTTTTGTCTAAAGGGCCTGTAACCAATGCTGTCTGCCTCAATTGTGACAATTAACTGGTCAGTTTAAGTGGACACTTGATTCTGCTGCTTTGTTCTCAAATGAACTATGCAGTCAAAATATTCATTTTATCATGTAACACTGGCCAAATGCTTGATTTTATGCACCAAAGCTAATGTTCTTTTCCCTTTTTTAGATTTTAGAAGCATGATATATTCTAGAGTATTTACCAAGTTTATTTTCTAGATATAAATTGAAAAATTCAAAATAGATCTATTAACCAATTTTGTACATAGTATACAGCCCTGTGATTCATCTTCCCACAGACTGCTGCGAGACAAAAAGCATGGAACCCATTCAAAGAAAAACATCAAACACCAATGTTCAAAAAACTGATCAAATCACACAAACTTCAAAAAAAAACCTAGCCTGTACCCGCAAACCAGGTATGATTTGTGGAGGGCTATTTCAAGGGAAAACAAACAATTTTGAATGAGATTGGAGGCAATATCAGATGCACAGCAACTCTAGCAGGGTCTGCTAGACATTACTTCCTATAAAGCGAAACCCAATAGTATAAATGGCAGTGAAGCATCACTAGCAGATGAGCTCAATGCCTTCTATGCACGCTTTGAAAAGGAGAACATAACTACAGCTGTGAAGATCCCTGCTGCACCTGATGATCCTGTGATCTCTGTCTCAGAGGCCGATGTTAGACTGTCTTTAAAGAGAGTGAACCCTCGCATGGCAGAAGGTCCCGATGGTGTACCTGGTAAGGCTCTGAAAACCTGTGCCGGCCAACTAGCGGGAGTATTCAAGGACATTTTCAATCTCTCACTGTTACGGGCAGAAGTTACCACTTGCTTCAAAAAGGCAACGATTATATCAGTGCCTAAGAAGAATAATGTGGGCTGCCTTAATGACTATCGCCCAGTAGCACTCACATCGACAGTGATGAAAAGCTTTGAGAGGTTGTTATGACTGGACTGAACTCCTGCCTCAGCAAGGACTTGGACTCATTGTAATTTGCCTATCGACACAATAGGTCAGTGGCAAATGCATTCTCAATGGCTCTCCACAAGGCTTTAGACCACCTAGACAACACAAACATATATATTACGATGCTGTTCATTGACTACAGCTCAGCATTTAATACCATCATTCCCATAATCATGATTGAGAGGTTACAGAACCGGGGCCTCTGTACCTCCCTCTGCAATTGTGTCCTCAACTTCCTAACCGGAAAACGACAGTCTGTGCAGATTAGTGATAACATATCTTCCCTGCTGATGATCAACACTGGCACACCTCATGGGTGTTTGCTTAGTGCACTGCTCTACTCTCTGTATACACATGACTGTGTGGCTAAGCATAGCTCAGATGCCATCTACAAATTTGCTGATTATACAACCATTGTTGGTAAAATCTCAGGTGGTGACGTAAGGGTGTACAGGATTGAGATATGCCAATTAGTGGAATGGTGCCACAGCAACAACCTAGCACTCAACGTCAGTAAGATGAAAGAGCTGATTGTGGACTTCAGGAAAGGTAAGATGAAGGAACACATACAAATCCTCATAGAGGGATCAGAAGTGGAGAGAGCAAGCAGCTTCAATTTCCTCAGTGTCAAGATCTCTGCTATCTAACCTAGTCCCAACATATCGCTGTAGCCATAAAGACAGTGGCTATACTTCACTAGGAGTTTGAAGAGATTTGGCATGTCAACAAATAAACTCAAAAACCTCTATCCTTGTACAGTGGTAGAGCATTTTGACAGGCAGCAGCACTGTCTGGTATGGAGGGGCTACTGCACCAAACCGAGCCAAGCTGCAGAAGGTTGTAAGTATAGTCATTTCCATCTTAAGCACTGGCCTACAAAGTACTGTACAGAGGACATCTTTAGGGAGTGGTGTCTCAGAAAGGCAGCATTCTTATTAAGGACCTCCAGCACCCAGGGCATGCCCTTTTCTCACTGTTACCATCAGTAGGAGATACAGAAGCCTGAAGGCAAACATTCAGCGATTCAGGAACAGTTTCTTCCCCTCTGCCATCCAATTCCTAAATGGACATTGAAGCTTTGGACACAACTTCACTTTTTTAATATACAATATTTCTGTTTTTGAACATTTTAAAAAATCTATTCAATATACATAATTGATTTACTTGTTTATTTATTATTATGTTTTATTTTATTTACTATATTTTTCTCTGTCTGCTAGATTATGTATTGCATTGAACTGCTGCAGCTAAGTTAACAAATTTCAAGTCACCTGCCGGTAATAGTAAACTTGATTCTGATTCAAAAATCCACAAACCACGTCAACTAAGCCTTACCCAAAACCCAGCAGGAGGGAGAAAACGTCCATTCATGTGCAGGCACCTTCAACTCTTGTCCTCATTGATTTCAATCTTCCTCAATGCCTTTATCAGTGACATCCGCAAGAAATGGCTTCAATCATGGTCTCATGACTCATCACCAGGCTTCTAGGCCTCCAGGGACAGCAAAGCAACAGGTCGCGTGATCAGCCTGAAAGCACACCACCGAAATGTAGATCACAGGCTCCAGAAGCAGCAAAACCACATTTGAAAGAAAAAATGATGAAGTAAATAAAGTCAGGCATGATCTTCACTAATGAGCACTAGTCAGATTCATCGGATGTAACTGGCTTCCTCACAAGAGTTTTACCCTGTCTTGTGTCTTTATATACTGATGTGGTCTTCTAACAGCAAATATTGAGTTGTTTAAATATATGGCTTATTTACTTACCACATTTGTATATCGATCTTTTGCAGGGTGTGTTACACCGTACTCTGCAAGCTGCAGCTAAAATGTCTGGCCATCAAGTATTTTGACTGGGTCAAAGGGCAGATTTTAATCTGTTTTGGAGCATAATTCGGCCATTCAGCACATTGAGTCTGCTCTGTCATTCTATCATGGCTGATTCTGGATCCCACTCAATCCCATACATCCGCCTTTTCGCCATAACCATTGATGCCCTGACCAATCAAGAAACTATCAACTTCAGTCTTAAAGATACCTACAGACCTGGCCTCCACCACAGTCTGTGGCAGAGCTTTCCACAGATTCACTACTCTCTGGCAAAAAAAATCCGCCTTACTTCTGTTCTAAAAGGTCACTCCTCAAATTTGAGGCTGTGCTCTCTAGTTCTGGATACCCCCACCATAGGAAACATCCTCTCCACTTCCTCCCTATCTAGTCCTTTCAACATTCAGTAGGTTTCAGTGAGATCCCCTTGCATTATTTTCAATTCCAATGAGCACAGGTCCAAAGCTGCTGACACTCATCTGACTATTGCTTTATAAAGCCTCAGCATTATCTCCTTGCTTTTCTATTCTATTCCCCTTGAAATAAATGTCAACATTGCATTTTCCTTCTTTACCTCAGACTCAACCTGTAAGTTAACCTTCTGGGAGTCTTGCATGAGAACTCCTAAGTCCCTCTGCACCTCAGAAGATGGAACGTGATCCCCATTTAGATGATGTTGGATTTTGCAAGCTTTCTAATCATCCAACTTCCCATTCACTTGTAATGTTAGATACTCTTTCCTTGGCTTTTATGCAATCCTTCACTTCCCTAGTGAGCCATGGTTGCCTACACCTGCCATTTGAGAGCAGCTTCTTCTGTGAGACATATCTATCCCATGGATTGCAAAGAATTCGCAGAAACTTCAGCCATGTCTGCTCTGCCGTAATCCCCACCAGTATTCTCCTCCAATCCACCTGGGCAAACTCCTCTCTCATGCATCTGTAATTCCCTTTATTCCATTGTGATACTGATACATGTGACTTAAGCTTCTCCCTCTCAAATTATCGTATGAATTCAATCATATTATAATCACTGCCTCCTAAGGATTCCTTTACGTTGCACTCCCTAATAAGATTGAGTTTAGTACACAACATCCAGTCTATGATAGCCTTTCCCCAAATAGATTCAAGTGCAAACTGCTGAAAAAAAAGCTACTTCATAGGTATACATCAAATTTCCTCTAGCAATTCAACACCAACCTGGTTTTTCCAATACCCTTGCCTATTGAAGTCCCCCATTACAATTGTGACATTACCCTTATTATGTGCCTTTTCCAGTTCCCTTTTGCAATCTCAATTCCACATCCTGGCTACTATTGGAGTTTCTTAACTCAACCCACAAAGATTCAACATTCTCTGACCCTATGCCACCTCTTTCTAAGGATGTAATTACATTTCTTACCAACGGAGGCACACCACTGCCTATGCCTTTCAATGCGAAGTATATCCTTTGATGTTGAACTCCCAACTATGGTTTTCTTTCAACCATGACTCAGTGATGCCCACAACATCATACCAACCAATCTCTAAATGAACCATGACTTCGCCCACCTTATTCCAAATGCTCTCTGGCTATCCATCCCATAGAATGATGATGGTTCCTTTCGGTCAGTTAGTGGGGTTTGAAATGTGCCTCCTGGAGTGGCTGTACAGGCCGATCCTTGACAGGCACTGCTTGCCACATACTTGGCAGGTGAGGCCTGGAGGGGCAGCAGCGGCAGAAGCTCTGTTGTAGCACTACCTGTGCCTTTCTTCTGTTGCCTCTTTGAGCTTGTTCTCAGCAGCGTCCACAGCTTTTCCGATGGTGTCCCTCCACTGTGAGCGATCTTGTGCCAGATTCTGCCATGTTGATGGGGCAATGTCAGCTTTCTTAAGGCTCCTGTGCAAAACATCCTTGTACCGTAGTCACTGGCCTCCTCGTTTTCGGGTACCAGTTGACATTTGGCCATACAAGATGTCCTTGGGCAGTCTTCCGTCGGGCATTCTGACAACATTACCTGCCCAGCGCAGTTGGGCTGACATCACCAAGGTTGAAACTGCTGGCATTCTGGCTCAAGAGAGGACCTCGGTATTGGAGACCTTGTCTCGCCAGGTGATCTTCATCAGAGAATGTAGGTGACACTGCTGCAGTTGATTAAGCTGGCGTAAGTGACTCTGATATGGGCACCATGTCTCACATCCGTAAAGCAAGGCTGATATGACAACTGCCCTGTATACCTTGCACTTGGTGGCCAACCTGATGTTCCGTGACCAAACTCGATCTTTCAGCTGACCAAAGGAAAAGCAGGCTTTTCTGGTTCTTGACTCAATCTCTACATCCAGAGAAGCTGAGGGGTCTTCCTATAAACAAGGGTTGATGGTGGTCTCCTCAACCCTACGAGACTGAGAGCAAAAACAAAAGTCAGGGACATTGTGGAGCATGAGCTACAGTTTGCTGATGACTGTGCGCTGATTGCCCACTCTCTCGAAGACTTACAGGAGATCACCAGTCACTTTGCCAGTGCAGCCAAAAGCTTCGGACGGACAATCAGCCTGAAAAAGACGGAAGTTTTGTACCAACTGGCTCCTGGCTCAAGCTACGAAGAACCAACTGTCCTCATTGATGACACCCATCTCAAGTTTTGGTACCTGGGCAGCATAATGACATCTGCAGCTTCTCTGGATGTAGAAATTGAGTCAAGAACCAGAAAACTGCAAATGCAATGCACTTTTATATACAATACCTTCAGTCCTGTATTCTTCATCCTTTTAAAAGTTGCTCCTGTGTGCAGCAAGTGTTGACTACTCGAGGAACTCAGGATTAAAGTTGATAACCTGGAATCTGACCTTCAAACACTGAGGCACATCAAAGAGGGGAATAGTACCTGGATTCTCTATTTCAGGAGGTAGTCACACCCATTAGTTCAGCTGCCTCAAATTCAGTCTGTGGTCAGACACAAGATGGTGTGATTGCGAGTGAGGCGCGTAGTGGGATCCAAGAGAGAGACCTGGAGGAGACTCAGCCCTTGAGCTTGTCCAACAGGTCTGAGATTCTTGTTCCCTGTGTGGATGACGGATGAGCAACCTAACTGCGGCACATTTCAGGGAGCCATTCAAGGGGAGGGAGAAAAAGAAATGTAGTGGTAATTGGGGATAGCATAGTCAGCAGAATGGACCAGAGTTCGCTGTCATGAGTATAAAGTGTCCTGAAGGCTGTATTGGCTGCCTGGTGCCTGGGTTTGGGACTTCTTATCTAACCTGCAGAGGAATTTGGAGTGAGAGGGGAAAGATCGAGTCATCATGGTCCATGTGGGTACCAATAACATAGGTAGAAAGAGGAAAGAGTTTCTGCTGAGGGAATTTGAGCAGTTAGGGACTAAATTAAAAAGCAGAACCAAGAAGGTGGTAATTTCTGGGTTACTACATGCGCCACGTGCAAACTGGCATAGGGTCAAGAAGATAGGATTGTTGAGTGTGTGGCTCAAGGATTGGTGCAGGAGAAGTTGATTTGAATTCATGAGAATTTGGCACCTGTATTAGGGAAAGAGAGATCTGTACCAATGGGATGGGCTCCACCTGAACCCTGATGGGACCCGGATCCTAGTGAAAAGTGTGGATAAAGAAAAAGCAAAAGATAGAAAAGTGAAAAATAAGTGTGGAGTGAAGAAAAGTGATGTGCAAAAGAGTAAGATGTTACAAGATTTTAAAAGCACAATGAGTGTAAGGACACTATTTGAATGCCCATAATATTCAAAACAATGTCAGTGAACTTGTGGCACAAATCAGTACAAAGGGGTATGATTTAGTGGGCATTACAGAAATGTGGTTGCAGGGTGGAGAGGCTTGGGAGTTAAATATCCAAGGATATCAGGTAAAACAGAAGGTTAGGCAGGAAGGTAAGGGAGGTCGGGTAGCACTCTTAATTAAGGATAAGATCAGGGCAATAGTGAGAGATGATATTATAAGAGACAAGGAGCAGAATGTTGAAACCATCTGGTTAGAGATTTGGAATAGTAAAGATCAAAAGTCACTGGCGGGAGCTGTCTATCGGCCACTGAATAATAACATTGCAGTGGCACAGGCAATAATCAGAGAAATATCTGAGCCATGTAAGAATGGAACAGCAGTTATCATGGGGGATTTTAACTTGCACATAGATTAGGTGAATCAAATTGGTCATGGCAGTCTTGAGGAGGACGTCATAGAATGCATATGTAATAGCTTTCTTGAACTGCATGTTAATGAACCTACAAGGGAATGTGTTATCTTAGATCTGGTCCTGGGCAATGAGACAGATAAAACTACTGGTCTTGTAGTTAGGGATCCTCTTGGAAAGAATGATCACAGCATGACTGAGTTTCTCATACAAATGGAGGGTGCAATAGTTTGATCTAAAATCAGTGTATTTTGCCTAAACAATGGAGACTACAATGGAATGAGGGAGGATTTGGCTACTGTGGACTGGGAGCACTGGCTGGGATGTTTGTGGAACAGTGGAAGACTTTCGAAGAGATTTTTCACAGTGCTCAGCAACAGTGTATTCCAATTAAAAGCAAAAACAGTAAGGGTGCAGAGAGGCAGCCTTGGATAATAAAGGAATAAAAGAAGGCATCAAACTAAAGAGTTCCTGCATACTAAGTCGTCGAGAGTATTGGGAAGCTGGAAGATTGGGAAAACTTTAAAAAGCAACAAAGAACCACTAAGTGAGCAATAAAGAAAGGGAAACTAGATTATGAAAATAAACTAGCACAAAATATTAAAATGGATAGTAAAAGTTTTTATAATTATATAAATCGGAAAAGTGTTGCTAAAGTGAACATAGTCCCCTTGGAGGAAGAGAAGGGGGAATTGATATTTGGTATCAATAAAATGGCAGAGGCTTTCAATGGTTATTTTGTGTTATTCTTCACAGTGGAGGACATGTCTAACATGCCAAGAGTGAGGTTATGGATGGTGAGGACCTCGATACAATAGCTATCACTAGAGAAGTGGTGCTGAGCAAACTTGTGATCCTGAAGATAGAAAAGTCCCCTGGTCCTGATGGAATTCATCCCAGGGTATTGAAAGAAATGGCAGAAGTTATAGTAGGGGCTTTGGTGATAATTTACCAAAATCCTTTGGACCCTGGGTAGGTTCCAACAGATTGGAAGATGGCAAATGCTACGTCATTGTTCAGAAAAGGATGTAGACAAAAGACAGGTAACTACAGACCAGTTAGTTTAACATCTGCAGTTGGAAAAATGCTTGAAGCTATCATTAAAGAAGAAATAGTGAGGCATCTGGAAAGAAATTGATCCATCAGGCAGATGCAGCATGGTGTCAGCAAAGGCAGCTCCTGTTGGACAAACTTACTGGAATTCTTTGAGTCTGTAATGAGTGCAGTGGATAGAGGGGAACAGACGGACGTTATTTACTTTGGTTTCCAGAAGGCATTCGATATGGTGCCACATAAAAGGCTTATCCATAAGATAAGGATGTATAGAGTTGGGGGTGATGTACTAGCATGGTTAGAGGATTGGTTAACTAATAGAAAGCAGAGAGTTGGGATACATGGGTGATACACTGGATGGCAATCTATGGTGAGTGGTATGCCGCAGGGGTTGGTGCTGGGCCCACAACTGTTCACAATATACATTAATGATCCCTAAGAGGGGACCCAGTGTAGTGTATCTAAGTTTACTGGTGATACTAAATTGAGTGGAAAAGCAAATTGTGCAGAAGTTATGGAGAGTCTGCAGAGAGATATAGGTAGGTTAAGTGAGTGGGCAAGGGTCTAGCAGATAGAGTACAATGTTGGTAAATGTGAGGTCATCCAACTTGGAAGGAAAATTGAGAGAAGATTATTATTTAAATGGTAAAAATGCTGGTTAGTGGCATAGTGGCAGCAGCACTGGACTTCAGGGCGAGAGGGCCCGAGTTCGAATCCGGCTGGCCCCCTTGCACACTATCCATCTGTGCTGGGTTAAGAGCTGGTGATCTCTTAAAAAAAACTCACCCAACGGAAGGCAAAGGCAAACTACTGCTGTAACTTGCCACGTACATGATTTCCCAATATGTCAGAGTGGTGTGGAGGGAAATCGTCGGTCAACAGGAAATTCCAGATGCGACCTACCGACGACGATGAAAAGTTGCAGCATGCTGCACTGCAGAGGGACTTGTGAGTGCTTGTGCATGAATCATAAAAGTTTGGTTTGCAGGTGCAGCAGGCTATTAGGAAAGCAAATGGAATGCTGGTCTTCATTGCTAGAGAGACTGAATTTAAGAGCAGGGAACTTATGCTGCAACTGTACAGGGTACTGGTGAGGCCACAACTGGACCACTGCATGCAGTTCTGGTCTCCTTATTTGAGGAAGGATATACTGGCTTTGGAGGTGGTGCAAGGGAGGTTCACCAGGTTGATTCCAGAAATGAAGGGGTTTGACTATGAGGAGAGATTGAGTCACCTAGGACTGTACTCACTGGAATTCAGAAGAACAAGAGGAGGTCTTATGAAATATGTAAAATAATTAATGAGATAGATAAGTTAGAGGCTGGAAAGTTGCTGCCACCGGTAGGTGTGATGAAAACTAGGAGGATAGTCTCAAGATTTGGAGGACTAGATTTGGGACAGAGATGTCGAGGAAATGCTTTTCCCAGAGTCTGTGGTATTCTTTGCCCAAAGAAGCAGTGGAGGCTACCTCAGCAAGTATATTTAAGAAAAGTTTGGATAGATTTTTGCATTGTAGGGGTATTAAGGGTTATGGGGAAAAGGTAGGTAGGTGGAGATGAGTCCATGGCCAGATTAGTCATGATCTTATTGCATGGCAGACCAGGCTTGACAGGCCAGATGTGCTACTCCTGTTCCTATTTCTTATGTTCTCTGTACAATTTAACTCTTTGCTTTGTCTGTATTTGTACCCAATCATTGGTGTGTCATTCATGTTACATCCATCATCTACCTGTAAACCTGCTGGCTCATCTCCTTCTCTATCATTCTGGTTCCCATCCACCTACAATATTAGTTTAAACCACTTCTAACAGCTCCAGTAAACCTGCCCGCAAGTATATTGGTCCCCCTCGGATTCAAGTACAACCCAACCCTTTTATACAGGTCACACCTGCTCCAGAAGAGATCCCAATTATTCAGAAATCTGAATCCCTGTCCCCTGCTCCAGTTCTTCAGTCACATGTTTATCTGCCACTTCATTCTATTCTTATCTTCACTGTCGCGTGACACAGATAGCAATCCTGAGGTCCTTGAAGTCCTACTTTTCAGTTTCCTTCCTAACTCCCTGTATGCTTTTTTTCAGAACCTTCTCCCTTTTTCTACCTTTGTCATTGGTACCAATATGTACCAAGAAGAGAAAAGATATAGTCCTCTGTCATTATGAAAATGAAACTTAAGGAAACAAATTGACAACAGACCAGTCACTGTCCCTCAACTACTTTTAATCCATGTAAATTGTCAGTCACAGCTCAACGAACATACTTCCGTCTTTAATTTCTTAATCTTTCCACCTTTTTCACATTGAGCAGTTATTGAAACTCAGAGGAAATTACCCTGAACAAGTGAAAAAATAGGAATCACTTCTTCTGGGGGGGGATCTTGGAGTACAAGTTCATAGATCCCTGAACGTCACTGCATAAGTTAAGATGGCTCCAAGACCAAATTCATGTTAATGAGCTTCAGTGGCAGGGTTTTTCAACTATTGCAGAAGTTGGGAGTATTCAACAATAGTCATTATGGCTTTGTCAAAGAAACATAGATTAGTGGGAGAAGGCTTTAATTTTGACTTAAGGTCTGTGACCAGAGGTGTTCAACTTCTTTTGCTGGTGATGTATATCAAAGATTTGGAAGAAAATGTAGATGGACGGATTAGTAAGTTTTCAGATGATACCAAGACAGGTGGAGTAGTGGACAGTGTAAAGGAATACAGTGGGATAGTAGACAGTTACCTATATGAGAAGGGAAGTGGCAGACCGAGATAATTCAGGCATCTGTGCACTTAGGGAGGTTAAATGAAAGGCAAAAATGTACAGTAAGTGCTAGGTCCTCAAATAAATAGCATTGAGCATCTTGGTGAGAGCACATTTGGGAGTATTATGTGTAATATTCATCACCTAAATATAGGAAGGGTATTATTAAACTGCAAAGGATGTAAGAAAGATTCACAGAGGACTGAAGTTTTTGAGTTAAATATAAGGAGAGGATGGATGAGCTGTGCCATTATTCCCTGGAGCAAAGGAGACTCGTGGATGACTCTTGGAGGTATATAAACTTCATGAGGAGTCTATCGATCTCCGCTTTTTGACTGAAAATTTAATGATTAAGCACACCAAATTCCCTTTTAACACCACACACCACACCCTTTGAAGTGGAGAACACTGGTCATCGATGGTCATCGAGTGAAAAGGTTTTTCCTCATTTGTGTCCTAAATGGTCTATTCCTTATTCTATGACTCTGACCCTTGGCTCTAGACTCCTTAGCCAAGGGAAATATTCTTCTGCTTGCAGTTGTAGAGCACTTTATTGGTATTGGTATTGGTAATTCTTGATTTATTGTTGTCACATGCAGCAAGATACAATGAAATGCTTGCTTTGCATTTTGTTTATACAGATCAAACCACAGTATCACACAGAATACTGTGATAAAATGAGAAAAAACAGTAACAATGTAGAATAAAGTGTTAGACACAAAAGTGTGAAATTATCATAATAAAAGTAGTTCAAGATTGTTTAATGTTATTTTCCTAATACAAGTGTAAAGGAGAGCAAAATAATTGAAAATAATTTTAACTCTGGATCCAGTGTAGCAAAAAAGAACACAATAAGGAACACAATAAAAAACAAACAAATACAGTACTGTCCAAAAGTCTTAGATGCTAGATTTTTATTTCAGATGTTGTGGCCTCCACAGAGCAAAGATCTCCACAGCATGGAAATTGTCTGGGATTACCTGGAGAGACAGAGGCAAGCAAGGCAGTCAAGTCTGCAGAAGAACTTTGGCAATTTCTCCAAGATACTTTAAACAATCTACCAGCTGACTTACTTATAAAACTACATGACAGTGCTTGTTCCTTCATTTTGTGTTGTGTCAATACTAGTCATCCAATGACCTTGATTGTTCTTGGCAAATTTTTCTACAGAAGTGGTTTGCCATTCCCTTCTGGGCAGTGTCTTTAAAAAATGAGTGACCCCAATTATTATTTCTTCAGAGACTGTCTGCCTGGCATCAGTAGTCACATAAACAGGACCTATGATAAACACCAGCTGCTCATATGTCCATCTACAACCTGCTCCCATGGTTTCATGTGACACTGATTAGGGGGCTCAGCAGATGCTACACCTTGCCTAAGGGTGACCTGCAGGCTAGCAGAGGAAAGGAGCACCTTCCACCTCCTATGGTAGAGACATATCTCCACTCTGCCACCCAACACGACAGTATAGCTAAGAGAATTGATGCAATTTTAAAGGCAAAGAGTGGTCACACCAAATATTGATTTGATTTAGTTTTGTTTTTATTGTTTACTGCTCTTTATAGTACATTTTCTAATATTTAGAAACACATTTCATTTTAGAAAGCATCTTCACCTTACAAATTTTTTCTCTGCACAGCACTGTAAAAAATATATAAGATAGTTTATATGCATTGATTGTATAAAGTGCTAGGTAGAGGAGCGTCTGTACATAAAGTGATTCTGACAGAAATGATGAAGTAGTGGAGGTGCTGGGGTGGATTAGTGAGTGAGGTGCTGAATAGCCTCACTGCTTGGGGATTGCAGGTGTTTTGAGCCCAGTGGTCCTGGATTGATGCTGCATACCTTCCTCTCTTAATGGAGTGGGACAAGCAGTCCATGAGCAGGGTGGGTGGGATTCTTCATGGTGTTACTGTCCCTTTTCTGATACCTTTCTGTACACGTATCCTTGATGGTGAGAAGACTGGTGCTGGCGATGTGATGGGCAGTTTTGACTACCCATTGTAGAGCTTTGCTGCCTGCCACAGTACCATGTTGTGATGCAGCATGTTAGGATGTTGTCTACTGCACATTTGTAGAAGGTTTAGAGTTTTGATGTGCATAGTTTAGCTCCTTCACCCTCCACCGAAAGTAAAGGTGTCGATGAACCAGCTTTCCTTCCAGTCAGGTAGCGGCACATTCAGGATGCAGCAGCCTCTTGGGGGGCCAATCACAGGTGGTCTTGTCTTTTAAAACATCTTTTATTGTGATTGTAGGACAATGCTGGACATTAAGAACTTCAAGTGCTGCTCTTTGGTGGAAGAACTGGTCTCGCTGGGGACTGTGTTTTTGCTTGCTAAAGGAAGGCATTGTAGTTGGTACGCAAAAGCAGTGTATGGTCCAACAGTGAGTGATTCTCCAGGACATTTCTCTTGTGATCACAAGACCCTGTTGGACATTGATAATGTAAAGAAAATGCAAGTCCATTTCCCTTGCTTATTGGTGGGGGAGCTGTGTGGACTCTGTTGTAGCACGCATAAGCCTCAAGCCATGAGCTTCCCTGCTGCAACAGTCCAAGAGAGGGGCACTGGTTAATTACAGCAGGGAGTTCATCTGACAGCCAGTATGACTTTGGGATGTGGAAGAATCTGAAGCACTTATGAGACCAAAAGACAGAGAAGTAGAATGAGGACATTCAGCCAATTGAGTCTGCTCCTCCATTTCATCATTAATGTTATCCACTATTATTTGGGGCAATGTCATAGCTGCATTATTAATTGGAGACAATATCACAGCTGTACTGAGAGGGGACGTAATGGATGGCTCAATACTGAGTGTGTGGGTGGAACTCAAAATAAGAGGAGTTGTAATCACCCATTGATTATATGACATAGTAGTAGATTACTGCCATTTAGCCCACCAATCTGCTCCTGTTTTCCTTCTCAATCCCATTCTCTTGCTGTTTTCCCATATCCTTTGGTGCCCTTACTAGTCAAGAACCTATCAACTTCAGCTTTAGATATACTCAATGACTTGGCCTCTACAGCCGTCTGTGGCAATGTGTTCCACAGATTCTTCACCTTCTGGCTAAAGTATTATCCTAGTATTCTGAGGCTGTGGCCTCTAGTCTCCCATTATAGGGAACATCTTCTCCATGTCCACTCTGCTGAGGCCTTTCAATATTCAATAGGATTCAATAAGATCCACCAACCTGGAAAACCTGCATGCAAATTCCACACACTCAGCACCATACATCAAAATCAAATCCCCATCACTGGAACTGTGAGACAGCTGCACTACCCGCAGCACCACTTCACCACAGAATTACCAGTCTCTGTACATTTCCTGATATAAGCAGGAAAAAAAAAACAAATTCACTTATTTTTAAAACAACGAGTTATCTTGCTTTTATTTAAGAAGATCACCCAAAGTATGAGAAGATTTGCAGTGTTAGAGGTAGATTATGTTACAGAAGTAGCAATCACTTGGAAAATGAAAAGAGCATTAATCAGCAAGTGATCAGGCCTATTTTTAGAACCTAAGTTCACTAAGACAGCATTTAGCATTCCCTGCCCAAATTTTACATCATTAGTCAGAAAATTATGTGTATTATGCACTGAACCTGTGATATTTCAAGTAGTTGAAGCTTTCAACACGTGGCAAAATGTTTAAAGAACACTGCTATGATTTCATGAAGAGCATTTTATCTCAGTGCACTGTGTGAAAAGACCATCTGGTGATTGTTTACATAATTAATATCACAGAATTTGTTTCCACTTTATTAGCAAATATTATTTACTTAGGAAGCTGTATGATGTTTACCCTGATCTACTTGGGATAATCTAGTAGCAGAAACTTGGAATATGGAAATATTCCTGAATTTATCTGTACAAATCCACACTAACAGCAATCTGGTACCTTGTATTTAATATTTGACCTTTTTAGATAAATAGATACTTTATTGATCCCAAAGGAAATTACAGTATCACAGTAGCATTACAAGTGCACAGATATACAAATATTAGAAGAGAAGAAACAAAGAAAAAAAAGTTACCTCAAGCAGTCTAACAGGAGGGGGTTATCACTTCCCGACTATAGGTTGACTCATTATAGAGCTTAAAAGCCAAGGGAAAGAAGGACCTCATATAGCGCTCTTTGGAGTAGCACAGTTGTCTTATTTTTTTTACAAAAGTGTACCTCTGTTAAGCCAGGGTGGCAGGCAGAGGAGGAGAATCATTTTGAGAGTTGTGTGTATTTTAGCTGATTTGAGGAATAGCTGATTTTTTTTTGATTAATTTTAAACTTTTTGTTAAAATGTTCTCCCAAAAGTTTAAATTAATCAAGTTTCTTGAAAATATTCTCCTAACCTCATCATAGAACTGCATAATGTTATTTTTAAAAATTGCTGTTTTATGATTTTATTTTTTGAATTTGGGTTTGAGTATGATATTTATGATCTGCTGCACCATGAGATGTCTCCCCACCCATTCTTTTTCATTTCAATCTTTTTTTATTGATTTAAAAGAATAAATACAAGTCAGAGGAGAAGTTATCTCAAATACATATTTCAAAAATAATACAAAGAAAGGAATACACATTGTCAAAATCATATATAGTATAGTATTAAGCTAATATAAAGGAAAAAAGGACCACAACTTCTCTTAACCATTCATAGAAAAAAAGACTCAAAATTTTCTATTATTGAGAGAGAAAAAAAACACTAAACTAACCTAAAACAAAAAAAAGGGACTGGGGAGTCCATTTTGAGGATACAATTTTAAAAAAAGGAAAAATCCTTCTGGTCAAATCTAAAACTTCGCGGAGAAGAAAAAAAAATTAACTGAAAGAGTAAAAAAAATTAGATCATATGAAAATATTGAATAAAAGGTCACCAAGTTTGCTCAAATTTAAAAGATGCATCAAACGTCCGACTTCTAATTTTCTCCAAACTTGAACACGACATAATGGAGGAGAGCCAGAAAAAAACAGTAGGTGGATTAGTGTCCTTCCAATACGATAGAATAGCTCTCCTAGCCAATAAAGTTGAAAAAGCTGTCATGCGTTGAGTGGAAGCAGGAACATTTCCTGCTTCCTTTGGAATATTCCCAAAGATTGCCCTAAATGAATTGGGTTGCAGGTCCAAACCTATGACTTTTGATAACATTCTAAAAACATTTCTCCAAAAATTATTTAACTTTATACAGAACCAAAACATATGAGTTAAGGTAGCCACCTCAGTGTTGCATCTATCACAGGTGAGATATATACTAGAAAAAGTATGCGCTAGTTTATCTTTTGACATATGCACCCTGTGTACTACCACTCCCCACCCATTCTTGGGGCTCCAACAGACCTCTTGCTGCCCAACTCACTGCCCGTAATACCTGCTTGCTCTGACATCATTATTCCAGCTACAGAAGACTAAAGAAGATGAATTTGCAGATGATATCAATATTGTTTAAATTGTGAATAGTATAGAGGATTGCCAAGTGATACAATGGAATACAGATAAGATGCAGCAATGGTTGGAGAATTGGCAGGTGGAGTTTAATCTGGCTTTGTGAGGGCGTTGCAACTTGGGAGTTCAAATGCAAAGGTCCAGTAAAGGCAGAACCATTAACAGCATTTATGTAGAGAGGGGTCTTGGGGACCAAGTCTGTAGCTTGCTGGAAGTGGCTGCACAGGTTTATAGGGCAGTAAAGAAGGTATTTGGAATATTTGCCATAATTAATCATGGTACTGAGTCCAAGAGTCTTGAGGTTATATTGCAGCTTTATAAAACTTTTGTTAAGCTGTGTCGGGTTCATTGCATTGAATTCTGGCCACGCCATTATATAATGGACCTGGAGGCTTTGAAGAGGATGCAATAGAGGATTTCCAGGATGCTCTCTGTATTAGAGAGCATGTGCAATAAGGAGAGACTGAACAAAGTAGGATTGTTTCATCTGGAGCAGTAGTGGCTGAAGTGAGAGCTAATATGTATAAGGTTATGAGAGACATTGACAGAATTGTCAGTCAAAATACCTAATATTAGAGGGCAGGCATTTAAGGAGAGAGAGAGTTAAGGTCAAAGGAGATGTACTGGAGAGATTTCTACACATAATTTTGTGTGTAAGGAATGGTTGTGCTGTATATTATTTCAAAGGCTATAAGATAGGCACAAGAATATACAGAGAATGGAGAGATGTGAGCTTTTGTTGGCTGAAGGGATTAGTTAGGTTTTAATTAATAGATTAATTAGCCTGGCACAACAGTGGGTGGAACAATGAGATTTTATTCCTGTTCTGTGCTGTATGTTGTACACCTGAGAGATCCCTGATGCTGTTAAATATCAAAACGTCTAAAAAGTATACATATGGATAAAATGATTATAGATTAATAACTTACACTGATTAAGTGGTGTTACAGCAACAACTTTGCACTCAGTGTCTGAAGAATGATCATGGATTTCAAGGGGAGGAATTGGCAGAACATACATCAGTCCTGATCAGGGGTGGCAGCAGTGGATAAGTTGAGCAGGTTCGAGTTCATGGATGTCAACCTCTCCATGAATCCATTCTGGGCCCAACTCTTTGATGCAATCATGAAGGAGGCACACTAGTGGCTATAATTCATTGGAAGTTTGAGGAGATTTGGTGTATCACCAAAAACTCCAGTACATTTCTGCAGATGGAAGTGGAGAGCGGTTGCAACACCGCTGAGTACAGAGGTGCCATTGTATGGAATTTAAGAGGCAGCAATTGTTGTAAGCTCGGACATCTTCATCATGGTACAAACCTCCCCACCATCGATGACATCTTCAAAAGACGATGCCTCGAAAAGACTGCATCCTTAATTAAAGAGCCTCACCATCCAGAGCATGCCCTCTTTTCATTAGTACCATCAGGGAGGAGGTACAGGAGCCTGAAGACCCACACATCATTTTAGGAACAGCTTATTCTTCTCAGCCAGATTTGTGAATAGTTTATGAGCACTACCTCACTATTCTCCTTTTGCAATCTTTTTTTTATTTTAATTGTAACTTACAGTAACTTGTTGCATCTAGCACCATACTGCTGCCAAAAAGCAAGAAATGTCACGATTTTTCCAGAGATATTCAACCTGATTCCAATAGTGTGTGATGAATTGTGCCCTTAATGCGATTATGCTGTTAGACATGCAAATGATGATTCTGCACCATTCCAGTATAATTAGTGTCAAAGTGATGGTGACATTGAACTGGGAGATGGTGCAAACTCTGGTTCACTTTTTCTCCCCACAGATATGATGGGTGTTGAGGAGAAGGTGGTGCCTCTCCATAGGTCAAAGGAGATGTACTGGAGAGTTTTCTACACATAATTTTGTAATTATATACATAAGCATTGAATTGACAACAGACCAGTCACTGTCACTCAGCTACTTTTAATCCATGTAAATTGTCAGTCACAGCTCAACAAACATACTTCCGTCTTTAATTTCTTAATCTTTCCACCTTTTTCACATTGAGCAGTTATTGAAACACAGAGGAAATTACCCTGAACAAGTGAAAAAATAGGAATCACTTCTTTTGGGGGGGATCTTGGAGTACAAGTTCATAGATCCCTGAACGTGACTGCATAAGTTAAGATGGCTCCAAGACCAAATTCATGTTAATGAGCTTCAATGGTAGCCTGTTTGCTCTGAATAGTTCATGTTTCTGAAGTGTTTCGGAGAATGGGGGTCTCATCTGGCCAGAGCATGATGAGCTTTGTGCCTGGTTTGATATCTGGTTGCTCTGTGCCACAGACAGCCAGAGACAGCGCTGCTCCACAGGACATAGCATGGAATATCATCATGGATCTTCATGTTCCTTGAGAGCTGTTTTGCAGGTTCTCATTGCGGACTTTTATTGGCAGTGTGGTGGGGCTGATATTTTGAAGTTGGAACAGATTATAGAGAATATTTTGTGGCAGTTTTGCAATAACAAAGGGGCATCCATTTTCATGAAAGGTGACAAGGAACTTATGTCTTCAGCTAGCGCAAGTAAAATTTGTGGAATTAATTGTTGGAAGGGCTGTGGAGGTCGAGACATTGGGTGAATTTAAGGTAGAGATTGAGAAGCTTTTGATTGGTAAAGGGGTTAAGGCTTACTGCAAGAAGGTGGGGTTGAAAATAATCAGCTCTGATTGAATGCTGGATGAGACTCAATGGTCTCAATGCCCTGATTCTACTCCTACATCTTGTCATCATATCTTCTTGTATATTGAGGCAGGCAGGTACAAAAGCCCTTTTGTTTGGAATATTCCTTCAGTTTCAGCGCTGTTGGATAATCGAATGAACAGCTGGGGAAATTCTGTCCTGGTGTTTGTGTCATAACTAATTCTAACCGGGAATTAAATTCATTTAACAGACAGAATTTAATGCAGTCTCTCGTCACTGACAGCAGCTTTATTAACTGTACATAGGGGGAGCTATAGCATTGTTCTTCAAAGGCAGGCATGAGGTACAATGGGTGTAGTGTGGTTTGATGGCCATGGATTGTAAAGTAAAGAGCAGGTTATTAGAACACACAATTTTATGCCACATTCCACTCCAGAGTAGACTGCTCTCTTGGGATCAGAGAAGTCAGAGTACATTAGCAACAACTTCATATAGGAACCACACTGCTCATGATGCAAAAAATCTGCAGAGTTGTGGGCACAGCTCAGCACATCGTGAAAACCAGTCTGCTTACCATAGACACTATCTACACTTATTGCTGCTTCAGTAAAGCAGCCTACATCATCAAGCTCCCTACCCACCCTGTACATTTTCTCTTCTCCCCATGCAACCCCACCCCCCCCCCCCAAAATCAAGCAGATGTTTTAACAGCCTGAAAGCATGTCCCACCAGGCTCAGAGACAGCTTCCATCCTGCTGTAATTAGATATTGAATGGTCCCCTAATATCATGAGATGAACTCTTGACCCCATAACTTACATTGTTATGATCTTGTGTCCCAACTAATCCCACTGGGAATAATTAGTTTAACATAGACTAAGAATTGAATGCAGTCTCTCCTCATTAATGGCGAATTTATCAACTGTACCATAGGGGGAGCTATAGCATTGTTTTTCAAAAGCATGTCAGAGAGACAAGATTTCAAATTTCAAAGTAAAATTATGAAAGTACATATATGCATTGCATACAACCCGGAGATTCCTTTTATTGCAGACATGCAATAAAACGTAACAAGAAACGTAACAGAATTAATCAAAGACCACACCCAACAAGACAAGAAACAACCAATGTACAAAATACAACCAACTGTGCTGTGTACATACAAAAGAGAAAAACAAAGAAATAATAATAATAATAAATAAGCAATAAATATTAAGTGCATTTCCCAAATAATTTCTGGTGTTGTGTGCTTTGATGGACATATAAAGTAAATCCACGATAATATTTGAATATGCCTTATTATGATCTTTCACTTTATTGTCCACACTGTCAAGTCAAGTCAAGTCAAATTTATTGTCAGTTCGACCATAAACTGCCGGTACAGTACACAGTAAAAATGAAACCAAGTTACTCCAGGACCCTGGTGCTACATGAAACCACACAAAACTACACTAGACTATGTGAGACAGCACAAGGCTACACTAGACTACCTAAAACAACATAAAAACTACACTAGACTACAGATCTGCACAGGACCACATAAAGTGCACAAAGCAGTGCAGGGCTGTACAATAATTATATAAACAAGACAATAGGCACAGTAGAGGACAAATTACAACGTAATAATAAATGATGTAGATGTCAGTCTAGACTCTGAGTGTTAAGGATTCTGATGGCTTGGGGGAAGAAACTGTTGCACAGTCTGGTCATGAGAGCTTTGCTACCATTTGCAAGATGGCAGGAGAGAGAGGAGTTTGTGTGAGGGGTGCATGGGGTCCTTTACAACACTGTTAGTTTTGCGTCTGCAGCGTGTGGTGTAAATGTCTGTAATAGCAGGAAGAGAGACCCCGATGATATTCTCAGCTGACCTCACTATCCACTGCAGGGTCTTGCGATCCAAGACGGTGCAATTCCCGAACCAGGCAGTGATGCAGCTGCTCGGGATGCTCTTGATACATCCTCTGTAGAATGTGGACTTTCTCTGTAATTGTAAAACATTATTCTTCATTTTATATTATTTTCCTATGTTCTACCTCAAAGCACTGCTGTAATGAAATTATCTGTGTGGATGGCATGCACAGCAAAGATTTATAATGTACTTCAGTACATGTGACAATGATAAACTAACTTCACAATTTACAAACAATGTTATGTTGTTAATGAAGACAGTAGTATTTTAATGAGGAAAGAATTGTTAAGAAAAGAACTGAAGGAAGTTGTTTATTTTGGTCTTTCCAATGCAAATGGTGAACTGACTACAGCACCACTGCTGGATCCCGACTCAGGCAGTGGGTGCCCACCTGGTCCACTTCACCGCCCGTCTCTTCTGATGAACCAGTTCTGGAGAGGCCAGTCAGGTGTTTCATATCATCTCTACAATTCTAAATGCATAGATTTGAGTTGCTCATAAATCCATAGAAGGTTGTCATTTTGTTCCCTGTGTCCTTTCCATGGTCCTGGGGAGTAATCCCATTCCCATTCCTCTCCTTTCCTTGTAGCCCTTCCACTCACTGTCCTTCATGTGGTTCAAGTTCGAGTTTAATTTGTGCGTGCATCAACTGCAATAGGTTTCCTTTTGCCTGAGCTTGCAATACAGGGCCAGTTAGTGTGTTGTTAGGATATGGGAGAAAATGAAACATACAGAGGAACCCCACGTGGGTGCAGAGGGATTATGCATATTATGCAGAGACAGCACTAGAATTCGGCATTGAAACCTGGGCAGCACCTAGCGTAATGTTATTACAGCGGCAGTGACTCAGGTTCAGCTTTTGTCACTCTAAGGAGTTTGTGCTTTCTTCCCATGATGTCCTTGGTTTCCTCCCACATTCCGAAGATGGGCGGGCTAGAAGGTTAACTGGTCACATGCACGTGATGGGGTGGTGTGGCTCATTGTGCCAGAAGAACCTGTTACTGTGCTGTATCTTTAAATAAAAACAAAATGAAACATGGTTATGGAAACGAAAAGCAGCAAGATTCATTATCAAACACGAGGAAATCTGCAGATGCTGTAAATTCATTATCAATCACCATTATAAACAGGATCGTCATCATCATGATTATGTGCCGTGTCATAGACAGTGTATTTTTTTAAGATTAATACTCACATGTGGATCTGTTCAGGTCTGTGATCACGGGATCACAAAATATCAGGGACAATGGATGGTTGAACTGGTAGATTTAACAGTAGTGGGGGGGGGGAATGTGTGTGTGTGTGTGTGTGTGTGTGTGTGTGTGTGTGTGTGTGTGTGTGTGTGTGTGTGTGTGTGTGTGTGTGTGTGTGTGTGTGTGTGTGTGTGTGTGTGTGTGTGTGTGTGTGTGTGTTATCTAAGAGTCTAGACATTTTGTGTTAATTTGGTGAGACAAACACCAGTTGCGAAGGGAGGTTACTGAACAGCGGGATGCATGTATATTCATTCAGGGAACTGCATAGTAGCAGACACATTTGTGAGTGTTTTAAGAATATGTCTGTAACTTTGGTATAACAGTTTTACACACTAAGGAACACAGCAGGCATTATGAGTTTAGACGCACATAAGTGGCATTTTGCATACTTTGTACTCTGTGGTTTTATGTCTGTGCTGTTTAATTTTTGTCCATCATTTATATTTTGCATAATGCAGGAATTTTTGTGGCTTTACCCAGATATATCTGTTGGGATGGCACCTATTAATGTCTGGCAATGTCAAGTCGAGAACCCTGATGACCCAAACCAGCCCTTGACCTTGATTATGACCGTCCATAAGCTCTTCACTTCCAGGGAGAAGCAAAGCATTTTGTAAGAGTTGCCTGCACTTAAGGCTCACTTTATGCAGAATTCTGGTGCAAGCTCAAGGAAATGATTGAAATTCACCAGGTGCACTCTAAAGATATACATATATTGGTAAAAGCGAAGTGCCCGAGGAACATGTGGGTCAGTATGGCTCGGGGAATGGAGAATGGTACATGGGCAACTACCGGGAATGCCAACAATGAAGAGAGATATTGCTTCTTTAAGGGGAAAGAGAGAATAACTGAGGAATGATGACGTCAGTGGTTTGGAGAGCTGATGGGTCAGCCATGGGCTTTGCAGAGTATAACTATCGAGCGTATGAGGAGTATTCTGGGTTGGATAATCCAGGGAGGGAAAGTTTGAGAATCACTAACCACAGCAGGCTGAATCCACAGCAGCACCTTCTTTCTGATTTGACTGCTGACCAGATTATAGAGCTGGTGAGGTCAGACAAACAGTTGAAGGCAGCCTCTATTGCTAGTGCTGGTCATCCACAGATCTACACAAGGTTCATTAGGGGGCCAGCAATATGAAACGTCAGTGAACTGATGTACCCTTGCCCACGACTGGAGAGCCAACTTACATTACCAGTGCAAGAGGTGAAAGAATAAGGGTAGAGAGAAATCAGCCCCAGGTACTTGAGATTGAGGGAGTGCAGCTTCCTGTAGATTTTTGGGTGTGCCCAAACAATGAAGGTACTATCCTGGGTAAGGCAGGCGTTATCATAGACCCAGGAAAAGGAGGAATAACATGGACAAGACAAGAATGCCCAAAATGTGACCCACAGAGCAGCTGACATGGCTCTCAGAGAGACAACAGCCTCAAGCAGGGAGAGGAGACAGGCCAATATGTGGGAATCATGTCAGGAGGTCACAAAGAATGGAGCCAAGCACAACCAAGAGTTGTCAGAAATAGGGCAGGTGCTGAGGAGGTAGCAGTGATTACAGTAAAGGTTCACCAGAAAGTAGATAGTAAGGAACAGGAAGGGAATGAACAGGCAGGCATCAGTGCGAGGAGGGAAGTGGAAGAACAAGAAGCAACAGAAATTACAAGTGTACAGAAAAACACTACAAATGCCAAGTTAGTAAGACTACATGGAGGTGTGAAGGAGCACTGTAACCAGTGTAACTCAGTGAGGGATCGAGCAAAGCAGCAGCAACACATTGCAGATCAAAGAGAACACGAGGGAGAGAAGATGGTCCTCCCACAGCCCAGTGACCAAGCCATAGTAAGGGAGCTGGCTGAAAAGACGGGTGGATAGAACCATGGATGGTGCTCTGGATGAATGACACCTGTGTTGGTGTACAGTCCTGACGAGGCGGCCAGTGGAAACACTTAATTCAGGTTACAGCCAGTAGAAACACTGGATTCTGGTTAAACCGTAAGACCCATCTTCTTGTCACCCTCACAGACAGAGCAAGTGATCAAGTGTACCCCATAACAGTGTCATTGCAGAGAAAAGTGCTGAACATCAGAGGGCTGCATCAGTTCTGACCAACCATTAGAATCAGACCCACAGCAAATGCAAAGGCAGAGGACACCAAGAAAGCACGATAGTAAACCATGAAAAGTATGTTAATGTATAACAGTAACTGTACCCTGTAATGAAGGCTGGTTGCTGAAGGTAGGTGATTGGTTGTATACCTTAGAGTAGAAAAATGTTGAGGAAAATAGATGGGAAAGGGTCCAAGTTACAGCAGAGACATCAGGTTCCACAACTTCAATGGCATGGCAGACTGAGAAAGAGAAGTAATTACACACAGTGTCCAAAGGCGGTCACCCCAGTCAGAATGGGGAGTGAATGCAAATGAACTGGGCCCTTCCAGTGGTTGGTCCAGTGATTGAATGGACAGTCCATAAGGGAGTGCCACTGGGGTGAGATCCTTGCAGCTGTTCAAGAAGAGACCACCCCAACCAACCAACATTGGTGAAAGGGTCTGAGAGATTTGTTTATTTAATCTTTCTGACTATCTTTTATCATAGCATGGAGTGTGAGCCTGATACACTTACCTTGCTGGTGCTCCAACCAGAAAGTAACCACTGATAGCCATTGATGAGGTTCAGCTATCAGAGAATGAAAGGGTGAAGGTAAAGAATGTCATTAAACTGTGATCAGCCAACATGGAAGGAGGCAACAGGCACATGAAATACAAAGCTGCATTTTAAAACCTGTTGGTCAAATTTCTGGAACAACCTCTGCTTAGAATCTTGCATGTAGCCATTAGGGATGATAGCATAGATATAGATGAACATAGGGATATGATAGATAATTGTGGAAAGGGATCCAAATACAGGGCATTTTCTGCTGTTCTACTTGATTAGATTCCCCCTTAAGGTTTGGCCTTTGCTAGATCAAAATTATTTTTGTCCAGGAGAGCCAAAAGGAGGGACCATTAGGGCATATTCTGGAGTTATGGTATATAGCAAACACTAATTTCAACACTAGCCAGTCTTCAGACCTGATTGTGAATTGTAGATTTAATTTAAAATACATCTCTGAGCTATGGGCTTCCTGGAGCTGGAGAAACATTCCATTTGACCAAAGCTGTTTGCTTATGTATGAATATGGCCTAGAGTCAGTGAGAATTAACATTAATTTTGTGTGTCTAAAGTGTGGGTGTGAAGATGGAGGTGTTTGAAAATTGTATGTAAGTCAAAGGAAGCATTGTAGGTATGGTATGTTATAACTATAGAATTGTCCTGCTGTTACCTTTGATCATATAAAAATGTGATGTAATGTTAGGTCAGGAGGCCTCTCCTTCCAAGAGTGTCTCCTGAATGATGTTTGCTCGTTTTGCTAAATAAAGACTTCCATATCCAATAGCTTCAATGTCTCTCTGGTGACTTTGTTCACAGTCACAGCATCAAGCATCAATTTATGACATGGGATCCCAATTTATGTTGGTGAATTAGACAACTCCCCTTCCTTTCCACAGCAGGAGAAGATGCATGCAGATGGATTGTTGTCATGTTCCACCCTCTTAACTGACTTCCATCTCCTCCAGCCTCAATACCCCTGCCATTCCATGGCAGTCTGTTTTGGGGCTTCAATTTCAATGCCCATGTACAATACCTAGAATGATATCTGAAACACTTGTGACTCTGAAGGAAGGACTGCAGTACAAGAGAGAAGGTGAAGGAGTTTGATCTAATCTGAAACTATATTGATAAGATCAAAAAACTGTCTTTTCAAACAACAGAATTATCAGTGAAATTCCCTGAAAGCCAATGGCAAGTGGAATATAGTGGTGTAAAGTGCATGGTCATGCACTTTGGTAGAAGTTAAAAAAAATAGATTATTTTATAAAAGAGGAGCAAATTCAGAAATCGGAAGTTGAAAGGGACACGGGAATCCTAGTGCAAGATTCCAGAAAAGTTAACTTGCTGTTTGAGTCAGTAGTATGAAAGGTAAATGCAATGTTAGCATTCATTTCAAGGATGTAACATTGAGGCTTTATATACCTTTGGTCAGACCATATTTGGGGTATTGTGAGCAGCTTTGGGCCTCATATCTAAGAAAGGATGTGCTGGTATTAGAGGAGATCCACAGGGATGCACGAAATGATCTGAGGATTGAAAAGGTTAATGTATGAGGAACATTTGATGGCTCTGCACCTGTACTTGCCAGGGTTTAAAAGAATGAGTGAGATCTCAGTGAAACACTGAATATTGAAGTGGCTGGATAGAGTGGACGTGGAGAGGATGTTTCTTATAGTGGGGTAGACTAGGACCAGAGGGCATAGCTTCAAAATATATGGGTGTCCCTTTACAACAGAGATGAGGAGGTATTTCTTTAGCCAGAGGGTGGTAAATCTGCGGGATTCATTGGCACAGATGGCAATGGAGGCCAAGTCATTGGATATATTTAAAACAGAGGTTGATATGTACTTAATTACTAAGGGTGTGAAAGTATGTGGAGAGAAAGCAGGAGAATGGGATTATGAGGGAAAATACATCAAAGAAGATTGACTCAAGGGACTGAATGGCTCAATTCTGCTCCCATGTCTTATGGCCGTATGGAGATGTCTGTTCAGCAAACACACAAATCATTGCCAGCACTAAGTAAGGCCTTTGTCTCTCAGGACTAAATACATAAATTTTGACACCAATTGGATACATAAAAATTTGTCTTTCATTGCTTATCTCTCAATAAAAGAAAATGGTAAAATGTTTTAAGTAGGTCTTACACTGGAAAGGGGAACTCTGGTACTTAAAGAGAATCGAATAGCCTGCATTCCACACCTATGACTGCAAGTTGTTAGAGCATCATGCACCAGCTTCAGATAGCACAGTGGAAGTGCCACAGACAATAAAGTTTGTGTGAGTTAAAGGTAATGATACAACACTCACAGAACATTTAAGGAACACACAAAAAATGCCAGAGGAACTCAGCAAAAGAGGCTGCACAATTTTGTGAATGTTGCTTAATATTTCCAGCATCTGCAGAACCTTTTGTGTTTATGAACATTTAAGGATTGAGTGGCCTTGATAAAATGCTTTGCCATTGGAGGATTAGTTGATGTCAACCTTAAAAATAAATGAGTAATTTGGGTGATTGTTCATTGCTTGCTTGAGGCCACGTAATGGCAGCCAGACTTGTGAACTGTAGTGGTTCACGTAGAACTTTTTAGATTTGTTTACTACCCATCTGAGGCCTGACATTGGCCCCTCCAAATAGAGCCAATTTCACAATTTCAAAACTAGTGCAGAAGTGCAGGCAAGGCGTCAGCTTGATATTTTTCTTCAATAGTGAGAGGAGGCTGCTGGATTCTATCACTCTATATGGTGACCCTGCCCATAGAGTGAACAGTGAAATCCATGAAATAGTTGAGAATAGCTGTAATTTCACGATTTACTGTGTTAAAATGCAAGGACTAAAGTTGAAAAGCATGGTTCTTCTATTTCCAACAAGGATGAATCTTTAATCCGTATGGAATATTGAGATGTTGAAAATAAAGATCAGGATATGATAGTGCAGCTGTATAAAACTCCTATAGAACTAAATTTGGAGTACTGTGTGCAATTTTAGTCACTGCGATACAAGAAAGATGTGGAGGCTTTGGCGAAATGCAGATGAGCTTTGTCAGTCTAGTACTGAATGGAAAGTATTAGCTACATGGAGGGATTGGACAAACTTATGTATTTTTCTGCAGACCATTGCAGGCTGGGGACAATCTGACAAAATATAAAATTATGGGAGGCAAAGATAGGGTAGGTACTGCAAGTACTTTTATCAGTTGTAATTCCTAAAAGGATTAAAATTTGAGATGGAAAACGTATAAAAGAGATTTATGAGGCAACTTTTATTACATGAAGTGGTAGGAGCCTGGAACATGTGACCAAGGCAAGTGGTTGAAGCAAGTATGATTTGCAACATTCCAGAGGCATTTGAGTACCCTCATGAACAGGCAAGGAGTGAGGAGATATGGATCATATAAGGAGATATGCAATTTAAAACTACAGCCTGCTCAGCTCACAAACAAAGGGCCTGATCCTGTATTGTCCTGTTCTATGTCCCATGTTCTACTAGTGATCACCCTGAAAATCTAATTTTACACATGTGATATTTTATTCTTTTTAAGTAAATTTTAAAGAACAATTTGAAACACAGTTTTATGTGTTCAATCTATCAATATTTTTCTCTATTAATCCCATTTTTTTCTTTGTATTGTATCATGCATTTTCTACTTGATTTTTAATTAAACTCAAATCAGAGATTGGTAAGCAACAGGAAAGTCTCATCAACTTTGCCTCCTACTTCCATCCTGCCCACAAATTCATTTGGTCTATCTCCAACACCTCTCTTTGCATTCTTGGTCTCTCTGTCTTGATCTTTGAAGATAGGTTATCTTCTGACATATTTTACAAACCCATTGAATCTGACAGTTACATCTCTTCACACTTTATTGCTTCCCAGTCCCATTACCTTCAGCTCCAATCCAGTTCTCACCTGTATCTCTTCCATTTCCTGCATGTTTTCCCTCAGCCAATCCCACCTGCCCCCTCACCCCGACATACCATACCCATACGAGCCTCTTCCCCTCCATTCTCTGCTCTCCAGTGATCACTCTTTCTGAGATTTCCTACCATGCTCATCCTTTCCCAATCCAGGTGCTTACCCCTGCAACTATGACAAATACTACAACTGACCCGACACCTCTCCCCCACCCCCACCTCCCCACCATTTAGGGCCCTGCACAGTCCTTCTAGATGAAGTAGCTTTTCACCTGTGTGTCTTTTGGGGTCATCTATTGTATCTCGTGCTGCCGGTGCAACTTGGTCTTCATTGATGTGACCTAACATGGATTGATAAGCTGTTTATGTCACTGTAGGATCTTATGGTGGCCACTCATAACAATTCACATTCTCATTCCCACATCAATATGACTGACCATGAGTTCCTCGATTACGTTGAGGCTAGGTGCAGATTGGAGGAGCAACATCTCATAAGCCATCGTGGTACTCTCCAACCTGATGGCATCAATATCAATTTATTCAAATTTTTGTATCCCTACTTTTTCTCCCACATCTCTGGCCTCTTCACTCCATTGACCTCATGAACTACTCAGTACTTCCCTCTGGTTCCTCATCCCCTCCCCTTTGTTCTGCTGTCCTTTCCAATAACATTCCTTCTTCTTCAGCCCCTTACCTCTTCTAGCATCACCACCCGGCTTCTCATATTATCTCCCCTCTGCTACCCACTCACCTTCCCCCTCACCTAGTTTCACATATCACCTTCCAGCTTCTATCTCTTCTCCACCCCTCACTTCTCATTCGCCTTTTGCCCCATTCCTTTCCAGACTTGATCAAGGGTCTTGGCTCAAAATGTCGACTGTTCATTGCCCTTCATTGATGCTGCATGAAATGTTGTGTTTCTCTCGTATTTTTGTGTGTGGTGTTTTCATACATGGATATAGGAGGTTTAGAGGGTTGTGGACCAAATGAAGACAGGTGGGACTAGTCTTGCTAGCAACACCGTCTCAAAAAGGCACTAAGGATCCTCACCATCTAGGACATGCCCTCTTCTCTTTTCTACTATCAGAAAGAGGTACAGTACAGGCGTCTGAAGACTTACATATAATTATTGACGAATAGCTGTTTCTCCTCTGTCCTCACATTTCTGAACATCCATGATACCATGAATGCTACCTCATTATTCCTTTTTTTGCCTAATTTGTTTATCTTAGTAGTTTATAGAATTCTAGTGATGCAAAACAAAAAATTTCGTGCCATATCAGATTACTCTGATAATCTGATTTTCTAATTCTGGAGTTCAATCCAGTAAAGTGTGAGGTGTTGCACTTTGAAAGATCAACTGTAAAGGGACAGTACCATTTAATAGGGTTAATTATTTGTTAGGGATGTCTGTTCTAGTTCAGAGGGACTTGGGGTCTAGTTCAATTGTTCACTGAAAGTGGTTGATATAGTGTAAGAAGGCTTTCATGGTACAATGCTTTTATTAGTTGAGGCATTGAGTTCAAGAGTCAGAAAGTTATACTGCAACTTTATAACACTCTGGATATTCCACATCTCCAGTATTGCATTCATTTCTGGTCACCCCATTGTCGTAGGCTGTGAACATTGGAGAGAGTGCCGAAGAGGTTTGCCAGGATGCTGCCCAGATTAGAGAGCATGTACTATAAGGAGAGGTTGGACAAAGTAGTGGAGTGGCAAAGGCTGAGCTTATAAGATTATAGAATCTGATAGAGTTTATAAGATTATGAGAAGCATTTGACCAAGCTTTGTTTAATACAAATTTCATTTTATCCTGTTCCATTGGGAATCAATTTAAGACATGCCTACGTTAAAACCACCATAAAATGAAAGTTGCAGAATTTTATATTGACTAAGATGAAAGCAAAATGGCCCAGTCAGTTTGAGAGATGGAATATTGGTAATCTTTCATCAGGACGTTTCCCAACATCACTCATGAACTCAGATGATGTTTCGATCTTACGCTGTATTCTCTCAGGGAGCTCCCAGGAAAGGAAAGGCATTCTCACCACAATCTCGCAGATGGCCTTGCTGCACCTAGAGTGGGACTGAAGTTGTTGAAAACAGAGAATGCTTATTGCTGAGGCAATCTTCATTGTTTTCCAGCTAAGGATAGAGTTAATCAATGACAAGAAAGTCAGGGTTTCTGGGTATGCATTCCCATCCAACTGAGTGAGTAATTGCACCGATGAACTTAATAGTGTTTGCCTTTACAGGTTGTGATAAGCATTTGGATTGTCTTAAGACAGGTGCCAGACCATTTTTAGCAGCTGTTCTCCTCAATTTGACCCTCCTACCTCCCTCTCCATGACATCCCTGTAAACTAAGCAGAAAGCGCTTGCCATAGTTGTCCACCTTGATGACCTTTTATTTTACAGGGATATGAGGTTGGTATAGCAAGTTTCAGACTTTGACTCAAGAGATTCTGCAAATGCTAGGACCCCTGAGCAATGCACAAATACTGGAGGAAATCAAAAGGTCAGGGAGCAGCTATACAGAGAAATGAACAGTCAACATTTCAGGCTGACACCCTTCATCAGGAAGTTTCAAACTTTACTATGGTATTTTGAGCAATAAAAATGCAGCTAGGTATTAAGCTTCTTCAAATGAAGGGAGATTGTTAGAAACCAATAAAATGACAAGTTATTTTCCCAAGGCATAATTAAAGGCATAGATTAAAAACTTCAAACTTCTCAGTCTAAGGAAGCCTGTTAACTCAATGTTAAACATCTCATCCAGGAATGGAAAGGATTTTTTTTTGTCTCATTGTACATAAACACTGAACAGGGTCATGTTCTGCAAGCCTCTGTAGGGTTTCAACCCAAAACAGACAAAATTCCTTTCCCCCCTCAGATGTTACTCGACCTGCTGTGCTCCTCCAGCAGAGCGTTTAATATTTGAAGCCTACTTATTACAGTTATGGATCAGAATTTGAATGGAAGTAGATCAAATATGTCTACTTTATCCACACAGCTAAATATAAGTAAAATCCTCTGTCATTTAGCTACCCAGGGCTATATTCTGGGTTGGTATTTTACTGAGTAAAACATGAAAATAATAATCTGTTTCTGATTATAGATTAATAGACAACTTATGATGCATGATGAGTTGTTTGGCTCATTATGTTCATGTCAGTCAACAACAAGACTACCTATAATTATCTGATCTTCTAGCACTGGGGAGTCTGGAGCCCGCAGGAACACATTTTAAATATGATGAGCAGTTCTGGTTCTATTGACAGTGAGTTAACTCTCTAGGGTGAAAAATCCATCCTCCAATGGATCTGCTGAAGAGATAACCTAATGCCCATTAACCATTGGGATTTAGAGCAGCAATGAAGTTCCTCCATCTCTGGTGATGTCTCTTCCTTCATCATGTCAGTACCTTCCTCTCAGTTTTCATCACCATCTGTCATGCAAGTCCCGGCTGGAGCCTTGGGAACGCCAGCGCTTTCAGATGCAGAAGGATTCTTCACTGCTGTTTCTATAACAATTTTATTTTCGTTGTTGTGGCTATCCCTCAAGGTCGAGGATGATGGTCTTCGGTCCGTTGATCTATAAGATGTGGCCCACAGAGCGAAGACGCCTGTACGTGTATTTGTTTAAGGTGTACTTGATGTTGCTCTCCAAGAAGCACATGATACTTCACAAATCAACCAACTTATTCCAATGGCATGGAAACCACAATGATTGGAGCTGATGGATTTGTTGCAGCCTTCATAGCCTTTGAGTTTGAAGAAACTTTGTCCGCCTGTTCCACTGTTGAGGTCTTGGTTGGATTGTTCTTTGTCAGGGACCTCACCTTTGACCTTACCGCCATGGGTGACCCGACCAGGAACATAGCTCCAGATGGCATCGCTCTCGGGATCTCAGAATCACACAAGTTTCTCCACCACGACAAGGTGACAATCCACGGAGAAGAATTTTATTTTACCAGTCAGTGTATTAAGCCCTAAACTGACCTATGAACCTGGAGGACCACACTTAGTTTAGCCTCTACCCTTTGACCTGTTAGGCATGTGTGATTCTACCAAGAACTAAAGTATAAAGTCCTGACTCCAGCCAACATACCACTCCAGGTCATTGAGACATGCAAGCCTCCAAGCCACAAGAAGATTATGGTCCTTTTGTAGGTAAAGAGACAATCATGGATCTTAACCTGATAAAATAATCACAATGACAAAATCTGTAAAATTTGTGAAGACAAATTCGCAAGGTGCCACACTCCCCTCCACTTAGCAGTGCCCTGGTTACTTTGCATCCTCGCTGCTCATCAGAGCCCCAGCTCCCATGCTCTCTTTAAAATCCCTGGTTCTTTTACCAGTGTTCTTTTTAAATTTGTGTTTTACTGGAACATTTATTATTAACTCTTAAATAACAAGTGAATTAAACATAGAATGAAATAATCGTAGAATAACATCTGATACTCCAAAAATTTCTATTCGTCCAGACCACCAATGTCCTGAGCATCCTCAGCTAAAGGAGTATTCATGAATCATGAATTGATACAGGAAATAAGTGCAAAGGTGTTGTGCAGTGCAGACATGCCAAAATATTACCGGTAATCTATATCAGCCTTCCAGAGAAAATTGTAATATAAATTATGATACAATGAGCATGAACTACAAATAAACTAATTCACCTTCAGAGATTGTGTCAACAAGAGAGTGAATACTGAATCATGACCTTCTTACTCTGATGGGATTATACCACAGACTATGCCACTCAATTACCAACCCCTCCCCTGCCATAGTTGAAGGGATACAGAGAAACAAATATACAGATTATGAAAAAATGTACATCAATGTGATTGTTGTAGTGAGTGACCTCAGCTTCTTTAATATACAGCAGACTGAGACCTCTTTGTGCAAGGGTTTGAGGTGGGGAAGAATTTGTTAGGAGCATCAAGGAGGGCTTCTTAAATCAATATATAGATATTCCAACGAGATGAGGGACCAAACTAGACTTAATATTGGCAAATGAGCCTACTAAGTAACTAATCTTTCTTTGGGAAAACATTTAGGGAACAGTGATCATGACTCCTTAAGTTTTAAGATATGTAAGAATAAGGCTAAATACGAACCTTGTAGGAGAGTATAAAATTGGAGCAGGGCAAATTATGAGACTATTAAGCAGGAACTAGGGAGAGTTAAGTGGCAACAGCTGTTTTTAGACGAGTCCATGCCTGACGTTTGAAAGGTGTTTAAACCCAACCACACAGCGGACAAGGCAGGTATGCTTAGAGTAAGAAGGAAGGTCAAGGTGGCAAGGTAAGGTAACATAGAATTTTGAAAGAGGTAGCGAATTTAGACATGAAAGAAAAGGAAAATGAATTGTGTGTAAGGTGTAAAAGAATAAATCAAAATGCACCTTGAGGAAGCCAGGTGTCAGGACACTGGAGCAGGGATCCAATTGCAGACTCAGCACTGTGCACGCGGTGATATTAATTGATTAACAGATCCTGAGGTGCAAACTAAGCCAGTGTCAAAGTTCAGGCAGAGATCAAAAAATCCAGAGAAATCCAAAAACCAGAATCGGGAAACGGGCAGAGTCAATATTCAGACAGACAGAGTACAGATACGAAGGCTGGAAAGCCTCAGAAAAAAAATTAACTGGCACAGTCTGGCAACAAACAGGCGAAAACACAGGACTCAAATACTGTACACTGAGCAATAAACAGAGAGGCAGATGATAGGTGGAGCACAATGAGACACAGGTGGCAGCAATACAGGTAATAATGAGAAACAGATGAGAGATGGAGTACTCAGTAATACAGGGGCTGGAGTAGAGCAGGTGGGGACAGGAGCACATGGCGATACAAAACCACAGAGTAACAGCTGGGGGAAAATACACAAAAAGACAAAGTTCAACTGGAGGTACTGACAGTACCACCACCTCTACAGACGCCTCCTGGTGTCATGGCAGGTAGAACTGGGTGCTGGCGATGAAAGTCCCTGATGAAAGAGGGGTCCAGGATGTAATGGGCAGGACCCAGCACCTCTCCTCAGGACCGTAGCCCTTCCAGTCCACAAGGTACTGGAGGCCGCGTCCCCGGCGATGAACATCCAGCAGTTGACGCACCGCGAAGGCCTCTGCCCTATCAATGAGCCATGAGGGGGTGGGAATGGGGACAGGACACAGGGGGTGGCTCATGAAAGGCTTGATTCAGGACACATTCGGGTGAGATGAATGTGGCAGAGAGTGGAGGGGAGATGGAGATAGACAGCAGCAGGGCTGATGACTTTAGCAATGGAAAAGGGACCAATGAAGCAGGGGGCGAGCTTGTGGGAATCCACCGAGAGGCAGGTCTCAGATTGAAAGCCACACACCATGTCCATGGCAGTAACATGGGTCCTTGGAGTGACGGCGGTCAGCTTGATGCTTGATCCTAGCAGAGGCACAGAGAAGGGCAGAGCGAGTGTGCCTCCATGTTTGCTGACAATGGCGGATGATTGCCTCGGCAGATGGAATGCCAACCTCCTCCTCCTGGGCAGGGAACAGTGGAGGTTAGTAGCCAAGGCAGCACTTGAAGGACAGACCGGTGGATGAGGACGGATGGGAGTTTATGGTGTACTCGGCCCAGGCTAACTGCTGACTCCACACGGAGGGGTTCTGGGAAACCAGACACTGCAATACTGCCTCTCGCTGTTGGTTGGCCGGCTCGGTCTGCCCATTGGTCTGTGGGTGGAATCCTGAAGACAGACTCAGAGGCACCCAGAAGATATCAGAATGCCCTCCAGATGCTGGATGTGAATTGAGAGTCTGTTGTGTCTGACACAACATCTACAGGTAAACCATGTAATTTAAAAACATGCAGTACTAGTAATTTGGCTGTTTCTATGGCAGAGGGGAGTTTAGGTAAAGGAATGAAGTGTACAGACTTGGAAAAATGTTCAACTGTGAGAACGGTGTTGTTACCATCTGATGCGAGAAGACCAGTGACAAAATCCAGGGCAATGTGGGACTAGGGTCTCTTGGGGATAGACAGGGAATGTAACAGACCAGTGGGTGACTGGTTACAGTTCTTGCTTGAGCACAGACCGAGCAGGCTGAGATGAAGTTGTGGATGTCATCTCCCATGGAGGGCCACCAGAACTGCTGACTGATGAAGGCCTGAGTATGTTTGGTTCCAGGGTGACAGGATAATTGGGAAGGATAACCCCACAGTAATGCCTGTGAGTGGACAGAGCTGGGAACATAACCACGGTTAGTGGGGCATTGACTAGGGGCTGCCTCGCTCTGTTGAGCAGCTTGCACCATGGATTCAATGTCCCAATGCACTGCACCCACGAGCCAGTGAGCAGGGAGGATGACATTGGGGAACTCAGGAGTCTCAGAGGAGGGAAATCTTCCTGCGAGGGCATCAGGTTTTCCATTCTTGGAACCGGGGCAGAAGGACAGAATAAAATTGAATCTTGAGAAAAACAGGGACCAACGAGCTTGACGGGAGTTGAGACACTTGGCCGTATGGATATATTCCAGATTCTTGTGATCAGTCTAGACAAAGAATGGCACCCTGGCTCCCTCCAGCCAATGCCTGCACTCCTCCAGAGCAAGCTTCACAGCCAGCAGCTCCTGGTTTCCGACATCGTAATTCCGCTCCATCAGAGTGAGGCAGTGAGAGAAGGAGATGCAGGGGTGTACTTTCTCATCCTTGGCCGAGCATTGAGAGAGAACAGCTCCTACGCCAATGTCAGACACATCCACCTGCACAATCAACTGCCGGTCGGTGTTGGGTTGAATCAGGATAGGGGCAGAGGTGAAACATTCCTTCAGTCAGAGAATGCTTTTTCAGTAGCAAAGGGACCAGGAGAATCTGAAAGCAGATGGGGTAAGAGCAGTGAGGAGTGCAGCCAGTGTACTGTAATTTCTGATGAAGCAGTGATAGAAGTTAGCAAAGCCCAAGAAGCATTGCAACTCCTGATGAGTCGAAGGTTGGGGTCATTCAACCACCACCTTGACCTTCTGTTAGTCCATCTGAATGGAACCGCTTGAAATTGCATACCGCAGGAAGGAGACAATATTGTGATGAAACTCACATTTCTCTGCCTTCACAAAGAGCTGGTTCTCCAGAAGGCACTGCAGAACTCTGCGGGCATGACGTGTGTGTTCAGCAAGGGATTTAGAAAAAAATCAAAATGTCGTCGAGATACACAAAATCAAATTGGTTCAGCATATCCCTGAAAACGTCATTTACCAGGGCTTGGAAGACGGCGGTAGGATTGGTGAGACCGAATGGCATGACCAGATACTCATAATGGCCTGAGGTGGTGTTGAAGGCCGTCTCCCACTCGTCCCCTTTGCAAATATAGACAAGATGGTAGGCATTACGGAGATCAAGCTTGGGGAAAATTGAGGCTCCTTGCAGGAGTTCAAATACCGAGGTCATGAGCAGAAGAGGGTAACGGTTCTTAACAGTGACTTCATTCAGTCCCCGGTAATCAATACATGGGCGTAAGGAGACGTCCTTCTTTTCAACAAAGAAAAGAAAATGGCGGCAGCAGGGGAAGAATTCAGCTGGATGATACCTACAGCCAGAGACTCTTGAATACACTTATTCATGGCTTCTGTTTCAGGTATGGACAGGGAATACAGGCAGCTCCTTGGGAGAGATGTGCCAGGCAAGAGGTCAATGGCACAATCATATGGATGATGAGGAGGCAGGGAAGTGGCCGGGGACTTGCTGAACACAGCCCTGAGGTCCATGTATTCAGGAGGGATGGCACTAAGGTCCAGAAATTCATGGAGACAGTAGGAGTGACAGAATGGGCTCCAGCCTGCAATCTTGCAATTGAGCTAGTCAACGTGAGAGATGTGTTTAACTAACCAGGGATGGCCCAGGACAGTGGGAGCTTGAGGACAGTCAATAACATAAAGGGTTAACTGTTCATGATGGTTGCCAGATAAACTGAGTCTCACCGGGGCCGTCACATGAGTGATGTTAGCCAATCTCTGACTGTTCAAAGCGTTGGCCACCAATGGTGACTGGAGAGCAGACGTGGGTAATCCCCACTGGGCAGCCGAGCCGGAATCAATGAAACACCCCTCCACATCAGAATCAACCAAAATGGAGACCGCTCACAATTGGATGCCCCACTCCAGAGAAGCAGGTATGAGAGTGAGTGGTGTCGAGGAGGGCCAGACAGGGGTCATGCTCACTAATACTCCTTGACCTACTGGTGAGCACTTGGCTTTTGCTGTGCAGATGGAGATGAAGTGGTCTGGTTAACCACTGTACAGACAGGAACGGGTGCCAGTTCTCCTTTGTCTTTCAGTCGGAGTCAGGTGGGTACAGTCAACCTTCATAGGTTCGGGATCTGGAACAGGAATTATAGATGGGAGCAATTCCATCTACAATGTAGACTGGGGAATGTAGACTGACAAGGAGCTTGGAACTTACCTAGTGCCCCCAGGGACCCTCTCCGGTGCTGCTGAAGGTGAACATCAATACAAATGGCCAAATCCACCAGGGCTTTAGTGGCAGGAAGGTCGTAGGAGACCAGCTCATCTTTGATGTCCTCAGAGAGGCCATTCAAGAAGGTGTTGTACTGCGCCTCCGAGTTCCAGCCTCTGGAGATGGCAATGGTCAGGAACTCTATGGTGCAATCTGAGACAGATCTGCAACCCTGCTGTATGTGCAGCATTTCATGAGCAGCCTCTCTCCTATGTTTGGAGCGATCAAGCACTTTTCTCATCTCCTCAAAAAATAACTGAAAACTGATGCAGGAGGGTGACCCTACCTCCCAGATGGTCATTCCCCATTCTCTCACATGACCAGACAGTTGAGTGAGGATGTAGGCCACCTTGGCTCAATCAGTAGGAAAGGTTGTTGGTTGCATTTGAAAAGTGAGGGTGCACAGGGAAAGAAAAGAGCAGCAAGTACCGGGCTCACTTGAGTACTTTTCTGGAGGCAAACAGGGCTCTTGTATATGGGAGGGAGCATGTGAGGACATAGAAGGCAGAGCAGAAGATGCAGTCACAGAATGTTGATGGGTGTGCTGGGACAGCTGGAGTGACTGAGTCTGGGCAACAAGATCAGCTACATTCGCAGAAAGTGACTTAGCACTGAGTCCAGCTGGTTCTGGTCTCTCCTTAACATCACTCCCTGTTGTTCTATGGCAGCTCTCAAACAACCAGGTTCTGCTGGATCCATTCTGGCCAGCTTGTACTGTCAGAGCATTGGAGCAGGGGTCCAATCAGAGACCCAGTACTCTGCACACACTGATATTAATTGAGTAACAAATCCCAAGGTGCAAACAAAGTCAGTGACGAAGTTCAGGCAGAGATCAAAACATCCAGAGAAATCCAAAAACCAGATTTAGGAAACAGATAGAGTCAATAGACAGACAGAGTACAGATGGAAAGGCTCAGGAAAATTCACTGGCACAATTTGGTAACAAACAGGTGAAAATACAGGACTGAAATACACTGAGCAATAAACAGAGAGGCAGATGATAGGTGGAGCACAATGAGACACAGGTGGCAGCAATACCGGTAATAATGAGAAACAGTTAAGAGATGGAGTACTCAGTAATACAGGGCTGGAGTAGTGCAGGAGTGGGAACAAGAGCAAATTGCAATAGAAAACCACAGGCTGACAGCTAGGGGAAAAACACACAAAAAGACGAAGTTCAACTGGAGGTACTGACACCAGGAAAGAACTCAAGAAGGGAATTAAGGGAGCCGGGGAAAGGCAATGCAAAGTCTTTGGCTAGTAGAATTAAAGAGAATCTGAAGGCATTCTGCATATGCCGCAACAGCAAGAGGATGACTACAGAAGTATTGGATTCCGCAAGGCTAAATGGTGGAATGTGTGCTTGGAGGCAGAAAATGTGGGCAAGGTCCTAAAAGAGTGCCTTGTGTCAGTAGACATTTATCGAAGACATGAAGGACAATGAGATCTGTGTGGAGTATACAAATATGCTATTGTATTTTGAGATAAATATAGAGATAGTTTTGAATCTCTTAAAGAACATTATGGCAGAGAACGTCCCTAGGGTCCAATAGGAATTGCCCCAGCTTATTAAGAAAGGCATGAGATGAGATTGTTGTGCCCTTGACCAAAGTCTTTATATCCTCTCAACGTCATTCCTTTATTCAGGAAAAGTGTCATACATGCCCATGTCGGCATCTCCTAAACTCCACCTAGCTAATTGTTCATTGTCCACTTGCTGCTCATTTTGAATTCATCACCTGTAGCCTATAAAAACCCCAGTTCTCATACACAGTCCTTGTTCACTCATCAAGCCTGCTAGAGATAACCAGTTGATGCTAGCCTCCAGTTGCCTCATTGTCTGTTGTGTTTACTATCTGTTCTTTCTTGTTTTGTGGCCACTCCTGGCTTGTTATTTTGCAGTCTATCATTAAAATTATCACTCACTGCTAACCCACCTTTACTGCTCTGCTTTAGGATCAAGCCTCCTCTACAGTTCTTGGCAGGTTGAGTGAGTGATCAATTGTTGAGCAGAGTATGCTCCCCAAAAGGAAGTCATCCATCGACATGAGTACATAATCCAGAAATGCATGAAACCATTGACCATCTGCTCACCAATCTCTTCCAACTCTCTGTCTCCATCAATCTCAAACACGTCAGTCAATCTCCTACCTCTGAGCCACAGATTCCATTGCCGGAATGCTTCAATGGATCCTCTACGTGACACTGCATCTTCCTGTCCCTGTGTGTCTTAGACTTTGAGCTCCAGCTATCTCTATGTTCAATGGACTGAACCAAGATTACCCTCCTCATTGCTACCTTGAGTGGGCAATCTCTATTGTGTGCCTCTGCTAACTGAGACAATAAAGCCACCATTTGCAACAAATATCAGGATTTAACTGCAGAGAGGTGCTGGATTGTCAACCATTCCTGAAATGGAAGGGAGGCTGCATATTGGATATTTTGCCTATGTCAAGGCTCACGCTCAGTGCTGGATTACACCATGGAATTCAGGACCAGCGCAACAGAATGTGGCTGGAATGCAGAAGCACTGCTGGCCCATAGCCATCATAGTGTCTCAGAGCACTTGGAAGATGACTTGTCTTCATGGGATTTGCCCACCAATCCCAAAAACCTCATCAATTAAGCCCCCCATATTGAGAAGTGGCTTATTTAATGACAGTCGTGATCATCAACAAGAACCCAAGTTCCATTCCCAAACCTATATCAGGCTGCAGGACCTTCATCATACTTTTTTCAGTACACAGCAAGATTATCGCCAAAGTCATTGTCCAATAGATTACAGATGCTGTCAATGAGTACAACCATTGTTAGAATCTCAGGTGGTGATGAGAGGGCATTCAGGAGTGAGATATACCAACTGGTGGAGTGGTGCCACAGCAACAACCTGGCACTCAATGTCAGTAAGACAAAAGAGCTGATTGTGGACTTTAGGAAGGGTAAGATAAGAGAACACATACCAATCCTCATAGAGGGATCAGAAGTGGAGAAAGTAAGCAGCTTCAAGTTCCTGGGTGCCAAGATCTCTAAGGATCTAACCTTTTCCCAACATATCGATGAAGTTATAAAGAAGGCAAGACAGCAGCTATACTTTCTTAGGAGTTTGAAGAGATTTGGCATGTCAACAAGTACACTCAAAGATTTCTATAGTTGTACCATGGAGAGCTTTCTGACACAATGCATCACTGTCTGGTATGGAGGGGCTACTGCACAGGACCAAAAGAAGCTGCAGAAGGTTGTAAATCTAGTCAGCTCCATCTTGGGTACTAGCCTACAAAGTATCCAGGGCATCTTTAGGGAGGGGTGTCTCAGAAAGGGAGCATCCATTATTAAGGACCTCCAACACCCAGGGCATGCCCTTTTCTCACTGTTACCATCAGGTAGGAGACAGAGAAGCCCGAAGGCATGAACTCAGTCATTCAGGAACAACTTCTTCCCCTCTGCCATCCAATTCTTAAATGAACATTGAATCTTTGGACACTACCTCACTCTTTTTTATATACAGTATTTCTGTTTTTGCACTTTTAAAAATCTGTTCAATATACATAATTGATTTACTTGTTTATTTATTATTATTTTTAAAAATTTATTTATTTTTTTTTTCTCTGCTGGATTATTTATTTCATTGAACTGCTGCTGTTAAACTAACAAATTTCACATCACATGCCTTTGATAGTAAACCTGATTCTGATTCTAATTCTGTACTTGAGGAAGCAGCAAGCTGGCTTCAGGAAGAACAGAGGATCTTTACACTGTGTAACATCACAGAGCATTGCACAGAGTGGCAGAGACAGCTTATGTAAATTTTGTTCACATTGATAAAGCTTTTGATAGCATCCAAAGGAAGAGCCCCTGGCAAATTCTCAGATAATAAGCGATGCCATTCAAAATTGTGCAAATTATCCGGTGTTTCGATATGTTTTACCTGCACAGTTCGGGACTTCAGTTTGAGCTTTGAAATCAACACAGGAGTCAGGCAAGGCTGTGTGAAGTCAATGATATTGTTTTAACCTGGTGATTAACTGGATTATGAACCAAACTAAAGATAAGCAAAAAGGTATGAGGTGAACCTTACAAGACGTTGACTTTGCATGGGTATCAGGGTTCGTGGGCCTCAGGACTCTTATTATGTGATTGTGATTTCGTGGGTGACAGTTAATGAAGTATCTTTTTACTTAGACCCCATGGTAATTCTGTCTCGTTTGGCTCTATTCATGAGTATTCATATATGGTTAGATGACAATTAAACTTAAATTGAATTGTCCTCTGGAAGATTCTCCATATTTGCTGGCCAGGAAAGATCTCCAACTATGCCATACTCCTTCAGTGTTTTCAAGAGGACATGGCCACAATCGTGATGAGGAAATGTTGGAGATGGATCGGGCACGTGATGAGAGAAGATCATCAAGACGGCACTTCATTAAACCCCTGAAAGGGGGAAGAAACACAGGAGACTAAAAACAACTTGGTGCCATACTATA